>NW_003303755.1:192626-387576 GCF_000142945.1 Phytophthora infestans T30-4
TTGGGGAAGGACCGTTCTACGGAGTCTTTCGCGGGACAGTCGCGCTGAAGTGGCCATCTCCCACAGCCGAAGCAGCGGATGTCACGCTGTTCGGCGAACCCGAGTTCCATGGGAACTGGTCCGTTGGGGCTTGTTCGACCGGGAGCCGACAAGGAACTCCCAGGCCACGCTGAGGCCGGCGTACGCGCCTGGCGATGGCTGTATTCTTCTTGAAGAGCCACTTGAATCGCCTCTTCAAGGGTTCTTGCCTGCACCCGGAACAGCTGAGTGCGTGCGGGGCCCACTCGAAGGCCGTCCATGAACACAGTCATCTTGATGTGTTCATTGAGTGGGTTTCCCACTAGGGACGCCGTGAGCTCCCGTATCTCTTGCACATACTCGTGCAGTTCGCGTCTTCCTTGTTTACACGCGAGGAAGCGCGAACGCTGGCGGTACTCGTAGTTCGCCGGGAGGAACGCGGCTCGGAGCTGTTCGCACAGCTGAGCCCAGGATGTGCAACATCCAGGGGATGTCGCTTCCCGAGTGTACACCCAACTCTTAGCACGACCGCTAAGGTTGGAGAGTGCAAAAGCAACACGCAGTTGCTCGGTCGAGATCAGAGCCGCGTCCATCGCGAGCTCTACTTCTCGGACCCAGAAGTGAAGGTTCTCGCCTTCCTTCCCTTCATACGGCTTTACCTTCAGCCGTATTGGCTTCGGGTGAGGCGGGTTTGCTTCCGCCGCCGGAGCCTGCAGGTTCTCCCGCACATGCGCGATGAGGCCCTGCTCGTACGCGTCGAATGCATTGACGCGCTCGAGCTGCTCAGCCGGTGTTGATACCACCAGGCTCTGCAGGGCCTCCATCCCGAAGATGCCTGCCATCTTCCGAACCGACTCGAACTGAGAGTCGTTCATATGGGAGAAGTCGTTCCTATCCATGGCAACGAACTTCGGAGGTTCAGGTAGTCTACCCGCGATGGCGTGGATTGACTACAAGTGCTACCAAGTGTGACGGGGTCACACAGCACCTTGCGCTAGAGGAAGTTATCTTCCGAGAGTATACAAACTCTCAGTGAACGGCAGTTCACAGGTCCCCTCTTTAATTAAAGAGAGCGAAGTGACCTAAATAAGGTAGATTGTAAACTGAGTATATTTATAGGTAGGTTAAGTTTGTGGTTAATACAAACTATCAGTTACCTATAGAAATGCAATGTCATTTAACCAATGGTTGGTTTTGAATGACCTTGGTACCTTGTACCAAATATCCCGGAGTATGACATGTCATACTCCTGAAGTGTGAAGTGTCACACTTCATGTAACCAGGGTACACTTAGTGCTACGTACCCCGTTACACATAGCGTCTTCCAGCAAATCGAGAAGTCCCAAAGTGTGCGAATACTTGTGTCCCACATAATGTACATGTGGCTCACATCAGTCTAGAACCTCTAAATTTAGACAAACCTATCGACGAAGGCCACGTGGTCTTGGGTAAATTAAAATATAATACCGAGTGCATGCCCCGTTGTGGTTGCGTTTCGCTCTAAAGTTGCCAAAATTCGTGTCGTGGTGTTGTATTTATGGTTGCGATAACGCCATTCCTATTAGTCTAAACGTTCTAGAAAGTGCCAAGCCGCCCGGATCCACCATAGTACTACCAGGACTTCCTCGCGAGATGGAGAGCACCAACTTGACTGCAAACGCTGGCTCCATCCCAGCTTCGCTTCGAAAGACGTATGAAGAAGCAGGTCAGGGCCATGTCTTCCGGTTTGTCGACGCCGGCAAAGTCACCGCGCAGGATGCAAATGAACTGGTCGAAAATCTCCAGCATTATGACCCCCACCAGGTTGCGGCCCTATTCAATCGATCTACCAAGGCTAACAGCGTGGCAGATGCAGCAGCTGACGAGGTAACACCGCTAGAAGAAGGAGTGGTGCACCAGTTGAGTGAGACTGCGCCAGAGTTGAAGGAGAAATGGCTCGATCTGGGTCTCGAGGCTGTTTCAAAAGGCATGGCTGGCGCTTTGGTGCTCAGTGGGGGGCAAGGTACGCGTCTCGGCTTCGCCGGTCCCAAGGGCATGTATGATATCTGTCTTCCGTCTGGGAAGTCCCTCTTTGAGATTTTCGCGCTGCGAGTTCGCAAAGTACAGGCGCTGGCACAGACTCGCTTCAACCTGAGCGAGTCCCCTGTGATTCCGTTGCTTATCATGACCAGCAAGATGAATCACGCCACCACAGTATCCTTCTTCCGTGACAACAAGTACTTTGGTCTCTCACAGGATCAGCTTCGCTTCTTCTGTCAGGGTACACTACCGTGCTTCACAAACGACGGCAAATTTATTCTCGAGACAGCGAGTCAGCTGGCAAATGCTTCCGACGGCAACGGTGGTATCTACCCAGCTTTAAAGCGAAGTGGGATGCTTGATCTTCTGAGCGCACGCAACGTGCAGTATCTGCACGTATTTTCGGTGGATAATGTGCTTTGCAAAGTTGCCGATCCGGTGTTTATCGGCTACTGCATTGATCAGGACGCCGACTGCGCGAACAAAGTGGTGTGGAAGACTCGCCCCAATGAGAGTGTGGGTGTCGTGGCCAAGCGCAATGGAGCTTACTGCGTGGTGGAATATTCAGAGCTTGACCGTGCTGCATCAGAGCAGGTGGACCCTACGACAGGCAAGCTCAGCTTCGGTGCCGCCAACATTTGCAACCATTTCTTCCGTCTCGACTTCCTTCAGCGCTGCTGCAACCAGAACGATGCTGTGTACCACGTGGCCAAGAAGAAGATTCCGTACGTGAATGACGAAGGCACAGCAACGGTCACTCCAACGAGCAACACGGGCATCAAGCTGGAGACTTTCATCTTCGACGTCTTCCCACTGTCCAACAGCATGAAGGTGCTGGGTGTGGCTCGTGAAGATGAGTTCGCTCCTGTCAAGAACGCGCCTGGGAGCGTCTCGGACTCGCCCGACACTGCACGCCAACTCATATCAGAGCAATGCAAGCGCTGGCTGCTGAAAGCAGGAGCGACCTTCGTGGACAACACATCGGACGCCATCTGCGAGATTCTGCCGTCTTTGTCGTACAACGGCGAGGGTCTCGAGGACGTGGCACGCACGAAGTCACCAATCCAGCTCCCCATTGTGCTTGGATACGATTAAAGAAACTTGTATAGCACTTTATAAGCTGCAAAAACAGTTTGATTCTCTTACGTATCGCTCAACCGGCTAAGGGAGCACCAAGCTCTATCACTACCTCCTTCTCCAAGACTCCATCCAATCCGCAGCCGCCGTCGTCCTTTGCTACGCTGTCCGCTGAGGTGTCCTGCAACGCGCGCGCAGTCGAGATCGCCAACGCTCCGAACCGAAATCCAGGTCGTCCATCAGCCAGTCGAACAATGTTGAAAAATCAAACTCACAATGCACATGGTCTCGGGCGATGTGAAACAAACAAGAACAGGGGGCACACAAGGCACACGGTAAGAGAACACCGACTATGGCAGCAGCAACCAGACTCACACACGCACACGCCCTAGGCAAGTCCAAGGCTGTCCCGCGGTGAATACTCGTCCCTCGAGTCCGTTCGGTTGTGTTCTCAAACTGTGTCGGCGTCGCTTAGCTTTCCGTCCGTTCCTCGTCCGCTGCGCCGCTCTACTCCTCCTTAGGTGCTTCCTTCTCCGGTTCAGCAGCTGGCTCCTCTTCCTTTTTAGGCTCCCGTTCCGTCTTGAGCTCCTCCTTGAGTTCTTCCATCTCCGCGTTCTGCTCGTCGTTATTCTTCTCACTAGCACTAGCCACGTTCTTGTCCTTACCGTCTTCCTGCTTCAAGTCATCTCCCTCCTTCTCCTTCTCGGGTTCCTTGTCCGCCGATGCGCTGCGCTTGGCCTTCTTCTCGCCCTCTGCGTCCTCGCTGCGACTACGGCTGCGTTTCTTACTGGAGCGACGCGCGCTTTGACTACGCGATCTGCTGCGCGATCTACTGCGGCTGCGGCTTTTGCTGCGGTCACGTCCTCCTGTCTGGCGCACACGCACGTACGAGTTCTCACTGCGGCCGCGGAATTCCGTGTCGTCCAGCTTCTCCACCGCGTACTTCATGTCGCGCTTGTTGCTGTACTCGACGACGCCGCCTCCGCGTCCGTCTACTTCCGTGAAGGTCACATCACCGGCTTTGCGCATAAAGTCCTTGAGGTCCTGCCACGACACCCGTGGGGGCAGGTTCGATACTTCCACGGTAAACTCACCATTGCCGCGGATGTTGCGCGGGTAGCGGGCCGACCCGCGCGCAGAATCACGGGCCGACTCGCGGCGGCCACCGTTTGCAGCCTCGACACGTAGTCGCGCGCCGTCGTAGTCGTAGCCGTCACGGCCTCGGATAGCGTCCTCGGCGTCCCGAGCGTCCTCGAAGTCCACGAAAGCGAAGGCCGGGGGGCGAGATGGGAACTTGACGTCAATGTCGCGGATGCGCCCGTATTTGTAGAAAATGTCCTCCACCTCGCGCGTGCGGATATCCATGGGCAGGTTGCCGACGTAAACACGCGTGCCTGACATGACTGTTAGGAATTACTACTTGACTTGAGACTGATGGGGAGAATGTATGAGTGAAAGAATTCGCGCCAGTCAGCGCGAAGCCTGTACTAATTCATATGTGACAGAATAGAATATGATGTGGATACATAAACGTACTCATTTGTGGAAAGAGGTGATCTCTTTAGAAATTGGTGTGGCACCGATGGACCAAACACCATCGCTCCATTATTAGCATCCGGTGCCGCCAGACACGAAGTGTATTGACGGTAACGGACCAGACTAGTGAGAACGATAGGTAGGCGGTGGTCAAGCCACCTTGGACCCGCCTGTGCGTGCGAGTTCTTGCGTGTCCTCCTTCTGTTTGGGCAATAGGAATAAGAAGACCCACGAGAATATGGTCATGACGTACGAGATGATGATCGTGTACGTGATGTCCATACGGACAGAGTGGTCGTCGGCTAGTACGCGTGTGTTGGTGATGTTGAACGGCCCATCGATGAGAAGAGTAAGCGTTGTTGCAAAGGGAGATGCCAAGTTGCCTACCGTCGTCACAAGACCATACACCGCGCCTTCATTGCCCACACCCGCAATCTCGACCGTCACGAACAGTGCGATGATCCAAGCTACACCGCTGGGGATCTGTACTGCAATCGGAGGGCCAAGCCAGAACCACTGGCTGCGAAACACATCCCAAACGGTGATAAGAGCAACAGCGCAGTCGACTATGATAACGACAAGCCCCGTCCAAACGATCATTCCTCGCCAGTTCCAGTGGAGTCCGTACTTGGAAGTTACCATAATGCCGATCAAGAAGCACACGTGACCGAGAACATCGTTCAGCGTGCTGTTAATGGGCGTCACATCCACCATGTACGACTGCACGGGCGAGCTTGCCGTGTATGAAATACTCGAGAAAATGCCGGCAAAGAAATGGTACGCGATGATTTGGTAGACAACACGCGTGCACAACAAATCCCAGAACTCGTTGATGTACTTGCGGAAGTCAGCGCGTTCCCTTTTCTCTTCTTTGATGAAGAACCACGTGATAGGGAGTGCCGGTACAGTTAACACCGTCATGATGATCATGAGTTGGGGGAAACTCAGAGAGAAATCGAAGTCTCCACCGTATTCCTCTCCATTAAAGCAGAACCCTACAAGTAGTTCACCGAGGATCACGACGACATAACGCACTGCGTAAATGGCTGATTGAGTTTTCCCTCGCAAGGCAATGGGTTCCCGTTGAGCCAGTTCGCACACTATACTATCTGAGCAGACATCCGAGAAGACGTACCCTACTGCGGCGAAGAACATGATGATCACGTACTTAGCACCTTCACTAGGGGCATCATAGTTAATGCGCGCCTCGATGTCAGGGGTATAATCCGCAGTGTCGATATCACGGTCGGAAGCGACGGTGTAGTACGGCTTGCCAATTGGTATGATAGCCATGACCAGACGCATGATAATGCACACCGTCCACCCGATGAGCATGTACGGACGACGGCGGTACCCGTAGATGGGGAAACAATCGGAAATGATGCCGAAAAACACCTTGAAACTCCAGGGAAGCACCACGAGCTCTTTGGCAGCAGCAACTTGCGCGCCACTGCAATTGAGGTACTCCTGCATGAACGGGTAGATCGTCTCGGGAAGCATACCGTACACAACTCCGACAGCAGCGTACTGGAATAGTAGGCCGATAGTGTCTTTGTTAGTTAACACTGGCATGCCTCCCGGACGCAGTGCGCCACCTTCGAGCTCTACAGTGTTACCATCGGGAGTTTTGGCACTCGTGTATCCATCTTGGCCAGGGTCCTTGTTGATGCTCACACTCACTGCCGACAAGCGCTCCAGGTCGTATACGTTCTTGGTTGGCGCCGGAGCCATGACAGTCTTAGGGGTCAAAGCTTGGCTCTTGTGTTCGACCAGCAAGGTAAAACTTGGAATGAAATTTAACCTTGATCAAGATGGCGCTCGAATCTACTACCGTAGCAGAGAGCTGGTTGCCGCGCTCGCTCCGCAGCAATCAATTACCATAATTTCACCGGGACTGTAGTTGCCGATAAAGCAATTCGCTAATCGGACCCTTTCGGCCTGGCTCACGTGTATCATGGTGATGGATCGGGTATGCACCGCCCGTCACAAGTCGTCCCCCAATCAAGCAGCGAAAGGTATCGTCGTCAATTACATCATTAGCATGAATAAACGCTATTCGTCAACTTCGTGTGCACGGCAAATGAATGACATACCTTTCCCGGTACTGTATCAATTGTTTCACCCGTCAGCATGTGCTACCCACTGGGTAGTATAGTACCCAGTCACTTAATGTTTTCCGTGCATGTCGTTCCCCATAAAAATCATTTTTTTCTGCTCACCAAAACCAACACATTAGACTCCACCAGAGTTCAGCTGCAAATGGTCGTGCATTACACCAATATTGTAGCAATCTCTATGGTTAAATGGCATCGTGCTTGTACAGATATGGCATAACGAGGAGCCCGACAAGTAGCTGTAAAGCTAGGTTCCACAGAGCTGAATATCGATTACCAGCCAGCCAAAGCCGCTGTAAACAAAATTCACGAGTGTCAGCCAGAAGCGTGTGAGTTTCACTATATCGACTTTACTTACCGAGACAATACTAACTGCACCAGAGAAAACTGATAGCGATCCGCAAAACGAGCTTACAAACTTCAGTGTGAGGAGATTGTTCGTCAACTCCGTGGGTGATATTCGACTCAACTGATATGCCGACCCTGCTAGAACACTAGCTAAAAAATTACAACAAAGACAACCCCAATCGATAAACGGTCCGCCATTAGACGATGCAGCATAGCGAAGTTGTGGCGGCTCCAGCGGGAAAAATGCGCAGACGTAGTTCGACAGCAGCACTGCACTGCATGACATCAAGATACCAAGTACCAACTCCTCCCCATCCGCTACTTGCAGTGGTCCAATAAACTGCGGGTCGTTTGGGTCGCTGTATTTTTCACGGTAGCAACAGTCAGACCTCCATTAGCCACCAGCACATAATTTCTCCGCACGTACCGCACAAATCCATGCGGTCCTAGCGCTGCTATCAGCGTTGTAACTCCCACAAAAGCCACTGAAATGGTCACTAAGGACGGTTTGTTCTCCATCCTGTTCACCGCCTGACTCACCCTAACAGTTATCGGGTTTGTCCACATCACAGCAACCGCTTGTTTGCCCAAGTAAAAACAGCCGCAGCCTCCCAGAATCGAAGCGCAAACGTAGACTGGCCCCGCAGCAAAGCTACTGCCACTCAAGTCTCCGGCGTGGTCGGCCATGAACGAATAAGACGTAAAAACCCTGTAGCCAGCACAACGCAATCAGCAACGTCTCTCTTAATCTTCTGCCTCCGTCTCGTACCCTAAAAATGCCGACCGGAACTGCACACAAGCCAGTGATACGTCTGCACCTTTGATTCGTTCTTCATATCCGTAAGTCAAGCCATCCAGGAAAGGTCCGATCCAGTTTAACGCAGTGCCTCCTAAGTTCAGTCCCCAAGAACGCAAAGTGTAATCCGGCATGAAGCACGTGGTTACGCACTCAGACACTGCTGCCAGCAGCAGCATCCATAGAAATTCCTCATCTGTCTGACGCAGTGATGTGTCGGCCTCCGGCTCCTGCTCCTGCTCACTAGCGAACTGCTGTCTCTCCAAGTCCTCGACGTCTTCCTCATGATGACCTTGAACACGTAGCATCGCAGAAGTGGCTACACTCGTCATATAGTGTATCCCTTACACTTTTAAGTACGAATGTACCCCTTTCCGGGTTACTGAAGAGTCTAACTAGCAAAAAGCGCGGGACGACCCTGAAGGTTATTGTGAGCTACGCGGGCTTGCTGGACGGCTGTGTACCCCCTAGTTACTGCGCACGGCATGGCGGACGACCCAGTACCACATAGCCCGGAGCGCAACGCAGACGCGCATTTCGCAGCTGCAGACGACGACACGCTTGCTGCCATTTGGCTGGGCAACGATGCCCCCAGCGCTCGAGAGGAGCTTCCAGCCATCGCTGCTCCTCAAGTGTCGGAGACTGCTGGTCCTGCTGCTGAACAGTCATTAGAAGAACACAAGAGTGGGGATCCGGCAGATAGTGAACAGGAGCGCGCACCGCCACTAGTGGACGAGAGCGAGGTTTACTTCCTCATCGCGGACTTCCTTAAGCGCCGCTCAGCATGCCACAAGGCCGCTGACGTGTTGATCCAGGAATTGTCTGAACACCAGCTACTCAAGAGCGGCGTGGACTGGACAGGAAAGCCACGAGCGGCCACGTATGAGGACTACCGACTGCGGCATCGCGACATCTCGTCTGGTCACTTGGTGCAGCTGCTACAGGGCGCATCGGCGTCTTTTCCGAGACTTAATGGGAAAAAGGAGGTGGACGATAAAGTCAAGGACGCGCCAATTAAGGAGAACTGCAGTTTATTACTCCGATCGAGAGTGAAGACGCAGCTCCAGTTGTCGGTTGAAGAGCGGAAGAAACTCGCTAAAGACATTGTCAATCAGCTATTGAAGGTGCGAGCTGTACTGAAGACACTGAGGGTTGTGGAGAAGGTGATTAGGAAGTACGAGAGGTATCACAAGTACATGACAGCGAATGGAGTGGAGGAGCTGCCCCCGGAGTTGCAATTGATGATGACAGGAGACGTGAAGACGGACTCAGAGACGGATAAAGTGACGACGCTGGCTGCAGATGTGCGAGCGTTGAAGCAGCTTTTCCAGTTGCGCCAGGAGCGAGCAGAACTGGAGAAACAGGTTGAAACGTTGATGCAGCGTGCCAAACTGTCGGGATTGTTTCAGACTACGGTGCGCACAGGACGCAATCAGGCTTCGCTGCTACGACGCAGAGAGATCAGCTGGCGGCATGACACTCAGCTTCCTCCTGCGTACGTGTACAGCAGGATCCGGCGGCTGAAAACACTCAGCGGACACTTACAGATCCAGGCGTACTGTCTAGCGTACGATAAGCTGGGCAAAGTGGTCATTACTGGATCTGATGATAGGTAGGGAATCTTGTTACTATCCGATGGAAAGTATTGATGCGAGCGACTGATTCGTTACTTGAAAACGCTGCAGGTTAGTGAAGATCTGGTCGCTACGGACGGGGGATTTACTGTTTACGCTGCGAGGACACGTCGGGAATATCACGGATCTGGCGGTAAATCACTCAAATACGCTGCTAGCCTCGTCGTCCGATGATAAAACTGTTCGAGTGTGGGAAATTAGTACGGGCGCTCCAGTCGCAGTCCTCGTGGGGCATTCTAGTGTCGTGAATGCAGTACGCTTCCACCCGAAGAAGAATATTATCGTCACAGCCTCGGACGACGGACGTTGTTTCTGTTACAAAGTGCCGGAGATCCCGCTCGTGGAGCAGCCGGAAACAAAAATCGAGACTGCTCGGAGATTGTATGCGCTGAATGCCTACATGTTGAGTTTGCATCCCATTTACGCCATGAAACACGCTCGTCGAGAGGGAGTGCGGTCGTGCAAAGTGCACTGCGTCACGTTTAGTCGATGTGGAGATTTTGTGGCCTCTGGGGGTCACGATGGAACTGCGCGTGTGTGGGATTTATCGATGGCTTCAGCTCCCGATGCGCCTGCCGTTGTGCCACGATATCAACCAACAGATGAACCGCAGGAAGCGAGATTGCCGGAGCAGCAACCAGGCGGTGATGGACCTCAACTTCCTCCCGTGACGATCCCCCTCATCCCTGCTCCTGTGGCTCAGTTCTATAATCCAGCACCTGGAAGCTTTCAAACCCCTCTGGGACAGCAACCCGTTAGTCAGACTAATGACGTGGCCGCACCTGCCATGGGTCAGCCTTTCCGAGCTGTGGTGCCACCAACACAGCCTCTAGGTTCTGGCCAACCACCATTGCTACCCCTAGCGCAGCTTCCAGCTCTTGGTCAACCACTACTACAGCCTCTGATTCCTGATCAACCGCCACTACAACTTCAAGCACCGTTGCTGCTTCCACTGCCACCGCAAGTACCAAATCAACTTCAGAATGGTGCCGATGTGCCTTTGCCTACAGTTGCGGAGGAGTTGCAGCGCGAGGCGGCACCACGACCAACACAGCCTCCACAGGTGCAGAACGATCTTCCGTCTTTGTCTCTGTCTGACGACGATGTGCCTAGCATTGAGCCCATTGCATTGCTGAAGGGGCATAAAGGCCCAGTGTCGAGCATTGCATACAACCATCGGGGTGACCGGATTGTAACTGCGTCCATCAAGGACAGCGCGGCGCGGATTTGGAAGTGGAAGCGCAAGTACAAGAGCTTGTTCGGCACTGTTCTATTGGCGAACGAGTCGTCAGCAGAGTACGACGACATCTCTGCTATGTACGGAGTCCGCGGTCGGAAGAAGCCCACTCCGGTTGTGGATATGGTGGCATGGACGCATGACGACAAGCGACTCATCACTCTTCACAGCGTCAAACTTAACTCCGAGTCCGCAGATTTAACCTGGGAACAAAGGATACGAGTGTGGGATCCGGAAAGCGGCAAGCTGTTAATGACGCTAGGTGCGATCGACAAGGAGAAGAAGAACGGGCACGTGAATGCAGCGTTTGCGCTGAGCACACACCCGACCGATTGGCGTATCGTGGTTACAGCAGGGTATGATGGCCGGGTGTTCTTGTGGGATATCTCGTCGGGTCGAATGCTCAAGTCGTTCACGAATTTGTCGTCGGATTCAAAGCCTCTTTCCAACCTCGATGGTGGCTTTACACCGGATGGCAGTGGCTTTTGCTTCACGGATCAAATCGGTCGGCTGCTTATCTTTGGTACAGGATCAGGGGAGCAGTACGCGACGACTCCAGTGCAGCAATACTTCTTGCATGATTATGTCATGCTAGTCACCGATAGTCACTACAACGTGCGCGACCGGGAGACTCAAGAATTACCGAGTTTGATGGACTCTGGTCCCCTGATGGATGCCTCTTTGGTTCAGTATCCACACCAGCCACCGCATCGGTTGCCCAACCAATTGCTCACTCCGAAGGAGTACGCGGAAAATCGACGACTGCGGATCCAGCAGAGCAAAGAATCAGAAATCCAGTGTGGAGTGCGTCACTTGCCTGAAAGTGAGGAAGATATCCAGTCGTTCCCTCTTGCAATTGTGAAGAATGAGGACAAGAAGTCTTCGCAGGGACATGCAAGCTATGCTGCTGACGCTATGGCGCTAGCTAGAGCTTCTTACAGACTAAGTGGCGCCCCAGTGATGATATCAGAGCTGCGGCGTCGGAGTTCTGGATCCAGGAGACACGCAGACCCCCGGCGGCGACGTCAAAGACCTGCAGAAGAGCGAGACACTTCAGTGCTCGAGATTGAAATTTCCAGTGAGGACGATCGAAGCGACGAAGACTTTCAGGTCCCAACACCGCGTCATGCTGCTGAGGACGAAGAGGACGAAGAAGATGAAGACGAGGACGAACTTGATCTGGACGAAGATGATCTGCTTAGCGATAATGAGGAGACTGTGATATCTCCAGCCAACTCTAGACGGAGACGACTTCGTAGCACGCCAGCCCGAGGAGGCCGGAGATTACAGTCCGACAGTGAAGGAGAGCAAGAAGACACGCCTCGTCAATTGCGGACCCGAAGAAATGCGGCCAGACGGTCGAGACTGGTTTTGGATAGCGACGCAGAAGAGGAAGGTGGGGATACTCCTGGGGATCAGCGAAGTGATGCTGGGGGTGAGAGGGAAGCTCGTAATCGTAACGACCGTGGTGAAGTCGTGGTGGAGTCGAATGATGGCATCATCATGGGCGACAATCAGCTCGATCGATTCGATCAAAGCATGACGTACACTCAAATGCTTGAAGCGAAACGAGCTCAGCTTGGAGCAGCACCAATTCCAGCCGAAAACACTGACGAGGCGCTGATCCCGTGTGCTTTTTGTGGCGTTGGAGATGACGACGGGATGCTTAAACTACCTGGAGACGGTCTGGGCACCCATCCGTTGATTTTTGGAGTTCAGAGGGTTTTTGTGCACGATCAATGTGCGATTGCATCTCCGCTGTGTTTCAATCGTGATGGGAACTGGTATAACGTGACCAGAGAGATCCGTCGCGGGCGCTCCTTAAACTGCGTTGCGTGCACTAAACGTGGAGCAACAATTGGCTGTACAATCAGTGCGTGTCGTAACTCATATCACTGGAAGTGTGCGATTAACTTGGGCTGGTCGGTGGATCAGATGCATTTCTTCTGTCCAGATCACCAATCGCGACCTGCGCAACGAAATCGACACGAGGAAGCCCGCCAAAGCACTGCAGAAGACGGAGGAGCGATCACCGAGCCTGCTTCCAAGCGCTTTGGTCTTAAATTCCACCGCGAATGGTTGCAACTGGTCAGTCTGCGGTCAATCCATCAGTATGTTCCGCAAGTTGGTGACTATGTGGTGTACCTACCGGAAGGACATCCTGGATATCTACGCTTCGGAGGAATGCCGCATCCGAGATATTATGAGCGGCTGTCGAGGTTCTATGCTGTTAAGTGTCGTGTCGTGGATGTAAAATATGTTTTTCCCACTGCGGAAGAGCACGTGAGATGCAGTACAATCAAGTGTGAACTATCGCTCGCTGTGCTTGCTGTGCCAACATCTGCTGTACGTCCCACCGGGGATAACGAGGAGCAGAAACAAGAAGAGGAGACGAAGGAAGATGTGGCTTCGGATACTGTGGATCTATTCAATCCGGAGTCGTCCCCATTTGCAGAATTCACGAGCGTTGATGAGCAGCTGACTCCTGCAGCAAGTGAGCCGTCCACACGCTTCAATTTCAAGATCCTGTACCACTCGAACGACGTTGCGAACTTCCTTGTGCTTGATCACATCTACGAGAGTGGTGTTTGTGGCAGTTGGCGTGTCGGAGATCGTGTTCAGATGCCATTTGTGCAGCTTAATGATCATGGTCTGGAAGAAGAAGCGAAGATGTCGTATGGAACGGTTCAGAGCATCCTTCGGGAACCATTGGCAACAAGTAGCTTGGGGGAAATTACGCCGTGGGAGTGCGTCAAGATTAACTGGGATGCTCCAGACGACGAGACTTTCGCTGTGTGTCCATGGGAGATCGAGGCAGCATCAGCAGAGGAGCAACGTGAGAAACGTCTGCTTTCTCTTCGTCGACGTTCGACGCGGCTTTTCTTCTCGCGATATATTATCGGTGAAAAGTGTGAGGCGCTCTTACAGGAAATGGACCAGGTATTGACGCTCTCAATCTCCCGGGACTTTATGTATCCAGTGGACGAGGAAACGTTCATGGACTACCCGATTTCGATTGCCAACTCGATAGATTTGACAAAGATCCAACAGAGGCTGCGGCTCGGCTATTACCGCCAAGTGGAGGCATTCTTAGCCGATGTCAAGTTATTGAGCATTAACTGCGAGACTTACAACATTCCGTCCAGCGCGATCTCTCAAAACTCGCGGAACCTGGTCTCAGCTGTCTTGACGCAAGCACAACGACACTTCCCGCATCTCTTGCGTGATGCTAATCGTCGAGAAGCTGATGGAGAGCAAGCCACTATGAGCTTCTCGTATCCTCCCGACGACTTCTTGACGAATTTCAGTGAAGACCCGGAAGAAACGCAGTTGGCGCTGCTGGAAATTGAATTGTTGACCTCGGCACCCGAGAATGGCAGTAGTAACGCTGCTGCGCCTGTAGCTAGTCAGATTGAAGCTGCTCCTGCCGTGGCTCGTCCTGCTCCCACTGATGATGTACAGGAGGCTTCGCCACTTAGGAGATCTCGTCGTCGGACACGTAGCAATGAGAATACTGTTGCAGCGGAAGAAAAGGTGGATCACGTCGTGGAAGAGCAAGCTGAAACAACTGCAGACGCGGTGTGTCAAGTTCTTACGCCTAGTAATAAAGGGGATGCTGCTGTGTTCAACAGTCCCAGACAGCTTCGTAAACGAGAGGCTCCACAGCCGCAACTTCTGTCGCCTCGTACGCGTCGCTCACCTCGAGTAGTAACGACCCCGTCAGCGACTGGGGCAGGCTCTGCACGAAAGCGACAGCGTAGAAATCCCGATCAAGAACTCTTGACGTATTCAGCGCTCATGAACAAATACTCGATCAAAAATCGCGAACTTATTGAGCGTGCGTGGAAGGAAGATTTGAGATCTGTCCTCATGGTTTTTCACGAGGCTCTCACGGAAGCCGACGAGTCGGACATCTTTGCTACACCTGTGACGGATGACGTCGCCCCACGGTATTCGGAGATCATTCCTCGCCCAATGGACTTTGGCACGATAAACGACAAGCTGTGCAGGTACAGGAGCTTCCGCGACTACTTCGTGAGTAGCAGCAAGTACATGCGATGTTATCTGCAACGTACTGACCCCTCTTTGCTTTGTTCTAACAGGCTCACGTCGAACTGGCTTTCTCGAATGCAATCACGTACAATGGCTGGGACTCCTTCATCGGTGGACTGGTGGAGGATTTACAGAAGTACTGCGTTAAGTTCCTGCTGGACGCGGCGGAGGTGAATCTCCAAGGACTTAAGAATCCATCCACCAAGAAAGCAGCACGGTCAACGGACAAGACATCCAGCTCGAAGCCACCTGGCAAACAGCGTGCTCGTCAGAAACCTGCCGCTGCCTCCGAGGACGACGAAGATAGCTGGTCCAGCAGCTCTTCAGAAAGCGAAGAAGACGAAGATGACGAGGATGAGGAAGAAGAGCTCACTGATGAATCGGATTATGATGTTGGAAGGAAACGCCGACTGCGGCGACTTGCTCCCAAGAGCAAGAAGAAGAAGGCCAAACGGCGCTACTAATAACAGCGGTCAGTACATGTAGAATGGCGATATGAATCTTGTGCACGTGTTGAGTACGAGAAGCAGTATGTAGTTGAATGATGCTAGCTTTTGGAAACAAGACATGGACTATTAACCGCACTTCTGAGTTCTATGTAAAACGAGATCGATGCACTGTGCATCAGACAACGTTTTGTTTGGGGAATGGCCAGCTATTTAGCAACTTACAACAGCCGCACTCCCTCCGTAATCTTCTCGGTCATCTCGTTGTTCTGCGCATCCATCTTCTCGATAATTCGCGTAGCGATGAGCTGCAGCGCGCGCAGATCCGATCCCTTGACTTTCTTGCGCGCCTTCGTGTCGGCGATACAGATAGCGCCCACCACAACGCCCGTGTCTTTCATGTAAATGGGGACACCCAAAAAGAATTGCACGTGCATCGACAGCGCGACGGGATTCTTGGCAAAGCGGATATCCTTACGACAGTCCAGCACCACCAGCGGCTCGTGCGACATAATAGCATGAGCATCTACGCCAATATCACGCGGCACCTGGTCACCCACAAGACCAATAGTAGTCACGAACAAACTGGTCGACTTCGTCACAACAGACAGAGCGGCCACAGGACAGTTGACGGTCGTACGCGCCAAGTCCAACAAGTCGCGGAGAACGGTGTTGGCGAAATCCTGCGACAGGTTCAGTCTCTGAATGACCTGAACACGCTCCTTCTCTGTCGAAGTCAGCGGAGCATCCGGCCACGGGTTGCCCTTCGTAAACGTCAATTCGTAATCGAATGGCGTGTTGGCGTACACGTCGCCGTCATCCTCTCCGCCCTGGCTGATCCCGCTACTCGACGTGTTGCTAGGACTCTGAGGCAGGTTTGCAGCCAGCGTCGGCTCGATCGTGAAGCCAGCAAGAGCTTCCTCGAGCGTCACGTGCGCTGAACTGCCGAAGCACTCGCCGTCACTACCACGACTCGACGTCGCTCCATCACTGGCACTCGACCTAGTAGCTCCACTGCGACTTTCGTACGTGCTCGTAGCTCCGTGAGCTCCGTTCTGATCGCCGTTCAAGCATGCCATGCACACGCGTGTGCTACCTGAAAACTTGGAGCGCTGGGTGTCCTTGCGGATGGCAGAGCACTTAGAGCACACCGCAGCACCGCAGATACGGCAGTGGTGCGCGCGACGCGTGAACATGGAGAAGTTGCCGCCGCACACGGAGCACGTATCGCGGAAGTGCCAGCTCCGGCGATCACGCAGCTGGTTGCGACGGATACGGCGGTTTACGATAGCACTGGGCACAAGACGCACGCACCCTGCAAGACGCAGCAACCACGCGCGGTCCTGTTCTAGCGACGGCGCACGGTACGGGGCCGAGATGAAGAACGACACTCGCGTGGTTACCGAGCTCTTGTCCTCGGACGCCTCCACAACGAAGCCGCACTTGTGCAGCGGCTGGCGTTGCATGTGGGTCTGTGAGAAGATCGGTCCGCATCGGGGCAGCTCGAGCGACTCCATGATCGACACGCCGTACGAAGCGCCGCCTCCGAGCGGGTTGTTGCCTCCATTGCCGTTGCTAAAAGACTGGTTAAAGCGCATGAAGAAGAACTCTCGGAGCGGAGCCTGTGGGTGTACGTCGTTGAGCGCCAGCCACTGGACCATGAGAGACGACGACGTGGGCATGGATCCGCGTGGGGTTTGAGGCGTGGCCGGCGTGTTTGGCTCGGGTGCCGGTTCGGGTGCGTTGCCAGCGTCCGCGCTTACCTCCGTGTAGTGCAGAGCCTGTCCGGCCGCGTATTGGGCGCCCAAAAGGTCCTGGAGGAAGGCGTCGACCTCGGTAGCAGTACGACCCGAGAGTAGAGCGAGGACCTCGTCACACGTGGTGTTTTGCAGACGGACGACGCCCTTCATTACCAGCAGTTCGTCCTGCGTATCGTGCATCTCGTAGACCGTGAAGTTCTCCTTTTGCTGGCGCAGCACGGCATTGGCAGCAACAGAGCCGGCTACTCCCTGGTCGTCGTCCGTGATCCAGCGGATGAGCTGGTTGGCACGGCGTTCGCCGATAGCCGCCAGCTCCTTAACGCGCTCCTTGGTCATGGCGCGCGGCACTTCGTATTGACGCGCTACCTGCTCGGCGAAGGCGCGCGACCCGCCAGAGCCGCCGGAGGACGCGCCGACATTCTTGCCGCCCGTTGAGCTGTTGTTCCTGCGAAACATCGACACAGAGACAGCGAAATAGAGGAAACCGGACTGGCAGAGAGGGAGCGAGTCCGTGACCGTCGGAGTGCTACTGTCGATTTGCACTCCAGTGTTGAATACTGTCATAATTGATCAAACTGAATTTAAGATCATACTTAGAAATACGGAGGGTATTGAATTAAAAGTTGCATTACTTAATGAGTAAAGTGGAAACGTCAGGTATATTAAAGAGGTTAATTTAGTTACGAAAGCATCAGTTATTACAGACTTCGCTCCCATCTGCAGCGCTCCGAGCAACAACGCGTGACGGCGACAAGTGGCCAGCTGTAGTTGGCAATTCCCGCCGCGGCAGGAGACGCGTGGGTAGCCAACTTGAAGCTGTAGGTGGATGGCGACTCGGTCATCGCCGTGTGAGTGCTCGGCCTCGAAGCTGTTATCTTAGTGTGAGCTAACGCTAGTTACTCATGGTGAAATGTATCGACGGCTATTCCGCTTGGCGTTTCATTTTGGTGGCGAAATTCCGGGATCCGCGTCCACGCCTGTCTCTGAACCAGTTGCTGCAGTGCGGCAGACTGCCGCCGGCAGTGATGCAGCACTGCTACAGTAACACCAGCGGATAAGTGCACCGCGAAAACTCGCGTGCGTTTGATATGGCTGCAGCTACATGCTACCTCCGTGGTTGGCGTCGAGGTAGACAGAGTTGCTGTTGTTTTTTTCTGGACTGAAGGCCGGTGCTCGAAGTACATTGAAGCTGCTGTCCGGATACAGTACTTTTAGTACCGGTAGTACCAGTATCCTTGTCACCCCGCTTTGCGAAGTCACGACCACGGTCAACGATTGGCTGACCCCGTCTTTCTCTGTTATTAATAGCTCGGTGGGGCGCTTTTTTTGCTGGAGAGGAGTGACTTGGTCTCAGCTAAGATTAACTTACAACATCCAGTACAAGTACATTACTACTGTAGTATTAGAGAAAGCACCAGGACTGGTGCGATCCGTTTGGTATGCAAACTTAACAGCTATTTCGTTTTTTTAGAAAGCACCTATTATCCCGGCCACCAAACCTTGGACAAACTTTGGTCCAAAAAAGGTAACCCTTCCCTTCACAAAACCCATAACGATAGTTAGATATAAGGGGTAAAATCGGGCGTAGATTCCGATTTTGAGGTCTATTTTTGCGTATCTGCAACCATTGATCTCCCAATCGGCCGTTTAAAAAAGGCTCTATATCTTGCAGAATTGTTTGCAATTGTGGGCTTGGCACGTACTAACATGCATGCATATTCATTGGCAGAGCCGGGATAACAGGTGGGGATTTTCAGAACCGGATGGATAAATTCCAAATATTACCGCAATTTGACGATTGTTAGAAAATTATAAACTTGTTAAAAAGAACCCGTCAAAAGAATATCTAGAGTGTAAAGAACATACAACGGGTCACCCGTTCATATTCCTAATCGGCTACAGCTTCATTGTCATCGACGGCGTCATCCTCTTCCGTGTCCTCGTTGCTGCCCTCTGGTTCCGATGCAATTTCGCATTCATCACCTTGCTGCAGATATTTTGTCTCGTATTTCTGGAGGCCTCCCAGATGGTTTTGGACCTTCCATCTGTCATAATTAATTTGTCGACCACTGAAATGATAAATATCAATAATAACTGAAATGATATGAAGTACAGCCTACCGAGGTGAAATTCTTGTCGTGGTGCTGCTCCCAGTGCGCCCATATAGCTGAAATGGTGCCCGTAGCAAAGCCTAAACACTCTTTGACATGATAACGAACTCCTCCTTTCCATAGATGCGGTGCAGAGGCCTTCTTTTGGCGGAGGACTTCACAACCAAGTACTTCTCAGCAGCAGTCAATTTCTTACCGGCGACCATTTGAAAAGTAGTGAACATTATTAGATGCTGTGAAGTTCTTACGAGAATAAATAGACACCAAGCTATCTATTAAGGGGACACACAACGAAATCGGCTCTACGGTTGCGGAGTTACATTCCTCTAATTTAAGATAAAATATATTACCATTTTTGTCCAAGCCTTTTTGGCCGGGATAATAGGTGCTTTAAGTTCGCACCGAGCTTAATAATTATTTGGGTTATGCGATCGAGTACCGTATCTCTTCGACTGGATTACCGGTGTGGTTAATTCCTCTTTTTCCTCATAATGAGCATCTAAGAACCCAAGGCTAGGATACTTATTTCTATGACTATGGAACAGTCCTCTTTTAAAAGTCCTGGCCGTTTGCCGGGCGAGGATATACTCGACGCACGCTTACAGTGCAACAGACCGAGTGTAGTGTCGCTGAAAGTTGCAAGTTACACTAAGCACCACGAAACTATGCTCGGTCTTGCATACAAGCACCATCTCGCATGCCCTGCGCATGTCATGCACTGCATGACAGACTGTCATTGACAGTCACCTTCGACCATCTTTGAGCTGGCCAAGGTCGAGTCGAGCTGCAGTACAATAGAGCAGTGTGGCTGTGTAGCAATAGGTCACTACCCGTACTTTATTGCTGTGCCAGCGCGCAGACAAACATCGGACAATTTCAACGGCGTCTGTCCATTTTGTAAGCTCTTTTGTCAACCTTTATCTTAGAGCAAACAGCTACGCAGCAAAACCGTGATACCTTGCCAACAGTGCTGGCACTTTTAATAGTTACTTGGCAGCGTGGTCTGGAGTTTTTCGCAGTGCAGACGGCAAGTGAGAGCCCCAAAGTGTTCGTTCCCCCGCAACTTGCGGGGGAACGAACACATGCGCGAGGATACTTTTTCATTCGTGGTACCGGTACTGTACTCTCTTTTTGATAGCACGTAGCCTTGGAGGCTCCAAGGCTACGTGCTCCAATGGAGCTGGCAGGGGCTCATTCCACTGGAAAGGTTCCAGTGGTATCCACAGCCCTGTCTGCGTCGTCGAAGCGCATGCTCTCTGTTTCAATCACACTTTCTGGCGACTGCATGTATGTTGGCAGTGCCTACCTACCAGCTTTCGCCACATGGATACGCTTGCGTCTCTTAGGTACACGATATCACAAGTTTATCAGTCTCTTTTTACTAGATTGTATCAAAATGCAGAAGAGATCATATATAACAGGTCCTTGGCCAGTTTTGCTAATTCTTCTCAAATTATGCAAATCACTACAAATAACTTGTAAAAGCCTTCCGGGGGTCTGCGTGTGGCTGCAATCGTTGCAAGCCCCTTCCTTTATCACAATTGGAACTTGAACCATCATGGCTCTGCGTGTCGCGGCGGAGAAGGCAGCGGCGGCGTCTAAGGCCAGTCCGGCCGTGACGCTGTACCGCTACATTACCAAACAGGTTCCGCGTGTGCTGACGCTGTATGATATCCCGATGGAGCCGGCCGAGGCGCGACTGGCCGTTCAGGCGCTATTCCGCCAGCACGCGGACGTCAAGGACCCTCGAGTGGTGGATATGCTCATCACCAAGGCCAATATGGAGCTGGAAGAGACGCTCATGCAGTGGAAGCAGAAGGTTCACCTGGTCACGCTATTGGACCACGCTCAGGCATTGCGCCAACCGACACCGCTCGTCGACTCGGTTGACCAGGCGCTCGAGAAGTTTTACGCTGGTGTGGACGACGACGAGGACGAGCTGTAAGACAGAAAAACTGAAAAAAAATACACGACGAGAGTGCACGGTCTGAATGGTTGAGACCATGAGCTTGTCGCTCCCTGGCTTTTGATTTAATGAAGGAGAGGCGACATCGAGTTGGACGACACTAGCTGTATATTATGTACTGATCGGTTTCAATTTGCTACGCAAGAGTCCTCTTGCTGTCCGTGACTATAACTTAAATATTTTTACAGGAGATCGAATTTCAGGCGGTGAAGGCACTTCAATCGGACAGGGGATTGACGTGCATGCGGACTTGGCACTGGGTCGTATACGCAGTTCGCAGCAATTCCTGCATGGTGAGCTCTGCGTCGGCGACATTCATTCCTGGAGGCGGTGGTGCTTGAATCGTCGACTTGACCTTGTGAACGTTGCCGCCAGCTCTCCGTACTGCCAGGCTCATCAGAGTATTCTGCTCGACGCCACGGATAGCAACATCCGCGAGGTTACGCAAGAACAGATACTTGTCTCCAGGTAGAAACTCACGGGCAAACTGGTCAGCCACACTGAAGGAGCCCACAACGTGGCCGTCCGCAGTGACCATGGGGAAACCAGCGAAGAATCGCACCCGTCCGTCGGTCACGAGCGGATTGTTCACGAATCGCAGGTCTTCGGTCGCGTCCAGAATCACTGTAGGCTGTGTTGTCATGATCGCGTGGGCATCCATGAGCATGTTTCGAGGCAGCTCACGTTTGTCCAGCCCTACTTTGGCCATCAGGAACCCACTCTTGTCGCCTATAAAGCTGATCGCCGCAATCTGGCAGCCCAGTTCGGCAGCAGCATACTCACACATCTCCTGGAACTGCTTGCCAGGGTCGGCCAAGTGCAGCTCACGCACCTTCTTAAGTCGAGCAGCCTCGTTAGACGGAATTGGAGCCTTTGGCCACTCTTGGCGACTGCTGTATTTCAGTGCGTAGTTAAACGGCGTATTCGCATGCACAGTGAGCTTCTTCTCTAGCTGTGCAAGGTCTTCGACACTCGGTCGAGACACTTCGTCCGTCCACTGGAACTCGGTAAACTCGGAGAACTCGGATATCGTGTCGAAGTCCTCCTTAACGGGACTGTGGCCACCTCGGTTGAACTCGGTGGCTGGGTTGGGCGCGGGACTGTCGGTAGAGCGCTGGCGACGGAACGACCCGTTGCTCTTCAACGGGTACGTCTTCGGACGAGCAGTCTCGCTGTACGATTCCGACACGCTCGTGGTGCTGCCAGAAATGGAGATGTTACTTGCATCCAGCTCGTAGCTGTCCACAGAACTCGTGACGCTCTGCATACTTCGGTGACTTGCATTCGTTTGAGACAGTGAGATCGAATTGGAGCCACTGTTCGAGGACAGGATGGACGACGTGCTAGCTGTGCGGCATTGACGGCACAGACGCACCTCCTTGTTAGCATTGGATTGGCGTAAAGTCTTCATCTCCGAGCAGCTACTACACACGACGTCACCACAGACGCGGCAGTGGTGTTTGCGACGGAAGACGGTAAAAGCCTTAAGACACATGTAGCAATTCGGACCGTCCTTGCGGAAGTCGCGCTTCGTTAACAAGCTTTGTGAGCCTAAAGCCCGGGCGAGCAAAGCGTTAGGGACCTGAGCAACGCAGCTAACCACTTTGGTCATCCATGTGCGTGTGAGAGTTGATACCGCGTCACGACCCGGGTGGCTTTCAGATAGGAAGAGCGAGATCTCCAGCGGACCGTCGTGTGCTGTTTCCTCCACTACGATCCCTGAGCGGCGCATACGAAGACGCACCACATTCTGAGACGGGGGCAGAGGTTCACAGCCGTCTAGTTCGATAGATTCCCAAATAGAGGAGCCAATGTACAGACCCGATCCGTTGTTCTGGTACATACTGCCGTGCTCCAAGTTCTTCTCGAAGACATCGCCATAACGTAAGAATACATAGTCACGGTGTGGTAGATTGGGCTTGGACGCCTGTAATGCAGTCCAACTGATCGATAGACTCTCGTTAGGTCGCGACGCGGACTCTGGCTTCTTGTACAGCACGACGCCGTCCAGGAAGAGTGTGCCGAAGATCTCACCCATAACTTCGCGAAGCTTAGCTGTTGTATCCATCTTGAGCATGTGCAGGACTTCCTGGATCGGTGCATGGACTGTCGTCACAGCCTTCATAGTGTAGAACTCCTTCTCGCAGAGCTCGAACAGCTTCAGTCCGTTCTTCTCCTTCACCGGATTCATCGCGAACGGCGAAGTGAGTGCATCTACACGCGACTGACCCAGGAAGCGCAAGTCACGCTCGATGTCGTCCGTGATGTTGACACGGTACGACTTCTCGACCATGGGGAACATGGAGTACATGGTTGGCGAACGTCGATCGCAGTTCTGCGTGACCCGACTGCTCAAGTCTTTTCCTGAATGCGACGCCTCTAGAAGCTCGCCGTCTCACGCGTGTCGCTCTCTCTTCCTTGAGCTTTTTTTCACTCGGACAGCCGATAGAGATTTACCAAGCGCTGTCGGTGGCGTGCTTCGTTCTCTCCCCCGTTGTGCCGTGCCAATTGTTGATTGCCGTGTTGCAGGACTGCAAGATAGGACGCGCGATCACTTTGTAAAGTAGGAGCTAGCAGGTACTCGTCGTCGTGGTCTGACCGCGGTAAGGATCGAGGATTGACACTGCCTGACCCAAAAGCGCTTGCCGGAAGAAGACGAAATCAGCGTCAGCCGGCGCGAATGTTGGGGAGTCCCAATGGGAACTGGTGTAGCAGATCGAAAGTATGGATTTGCCCCTTCCCCACGTGGAGATGAGTCGGCGAAGCACGCGCACCAGCTGGGCTGCTCATTGAACCCGAGGACAAGAATGAAGACGATATTGACGTCAATATCAAGAATTATAATAGATCCGAAGCAGAGCTATTTTCATTTTTTCATTCTTGTCGAAATCGCGCCAAAGATATTGAAGGGTGAGACTTACATGAAGCTATATTAGCTCAGTTAACACAGTGATCGAGGGTCGACGACTCGAGCGGCGTCAGGCATCAACAACACAGCGAAGGTTGCCCGGCCCTGCTCGACGGAAAGGGCGATATCAAATTGGAGATGTGATGCTGCGTTACATAGTGGCAGTGCGCTCCAAGATGGAGTCCAACTTGGCTCCGGTGTCTCCAACTTGGAGCCTCCAAGGCGTCACCACACGGCATGCATCAATTGCTGGAGGTCGGTGCTGTGCTACATGTGTATGAATAATGACACTTTCTAAAGACGATGATTGGGATGCACGCTCTGAAACCATTGTACATACATGTACAATTGTGTCTGCTGCGCTCGGTCAATCTGAGCTCTGCTCAACTGATCTACAGCTTTAGTGTGGTGAACTGCGCAATCTCCCCTCCTTTGGAGGGGGTAGTCGTCTTGATTCGTAGGAAACGACTTAAGCGTCGGCCAGGTCTGCGCCACGCTGGAAAAACCACGCTGCTTGCTGCGAGTACTACGCATCATCACCACAGTGTCAAGTTCGTGGAGATCGCTCGCAGTGTCCGTCAATCTTACCTCTTGGAAGAGCTCTAGCATGTCAGACCCATTATTTGATCGCACACCTTTAAGCTGCTCAGTGATGAAACGCGTCGCTCGCTCGCAATCAAGTTGTGCAGTCTGAAGCTGTTGCAGCAATGAGGGAACGTAACCGACCAACACCAAGACCCATATCCTGTTGAATAATTAGCGTACCGATTGTTTGTGCTCTGCAACACGGTTCAAGTTTCCTTTCTGGGTTTCCACTGCCAACTGTACACCAGCAGGTTCTAAGCGATCGCGCATCTTGCAGATCGCCGCCAAAACCATTATCCACTCACCGTCCGCTTCGCGTACTCGACGTCGAGCACTAGTTTAGCTCGGTTCGCGATGAGTGAATCGATTCGCTCGAGCTCGGTGATGCGGAGGTCAATCTCTGCCAGAACAGACTTCTCCACTAGACCCTGCCAGCATGAGGTGTGTCAAGACAACACTCCAGGCTTTTGGTGATCCAGAAACTTACACTAAACACGAGCGAGTATTCACGGAGCTTGTGTCCTTCCACAGCCATGCTGGTCAATACATTGTCGTCCTGAGTACGCGCGGAGTTGCCAGCAAAGCAACAGATAGCCGTCGATAGGTCTGGTGTATCCGATGGCATGGTTATCGATCGATAGCAACCACAAAGGGCGTTTTTCAAACAACTTACTGACAACGCTTTGCGAGTGATCGAAAAAACTGCTGCGAATGGTTGCGAGCTGCTCGATTGCCGTGCGATTGCTTGTCTGGATCTGCTTAAACGCCTGGTCTCTCGATGGATCTGCTAGATGACAAGCCACGAGAACGCGCTGCACGAGGCGATTCTTGCGGCTCTGAATGCGCTGCACCAAACTCCTCTTCGGAGTAAGAACGCCGCTATCGATACGCCGCACATCTACGATGCGCACAGGCTGGACACTTCTACTCGGTCTCTCGTCTTCGTGAAGAAGCGGGCATGAATCGTTGCCATCCTCTCCACTGTCTTTCTTGGTGCTTCTTCGTGTTGACCGTCGGTGGAGCGCTGAGAACGACATCTTGGTGGATTCCTGGCTTTAAGGGCCAGCGAAAGGCAATACTTCAAAGTATAAATCGAGTGTTCTGGTGACTCGATCCTTGAGCCGTGGAAATGCTGCCATCTGCAGCCCCTGCTTCTTATTTCACTTGCCTGGCTTTCCTTCCCACTCGAGGACTAATAGGATGCGGCGAATATCATTGCACGCACGTTGCATACCGGTATCTCAGTTTTCCATAGGTAAACCCCAAAGCTAAGGATGCGGACGATCGAACTCGTCGCACTAGTGCCATCAATGCGCTCCAGGGGAAGCTTCACATGCAGGAAAATCACACACGAAAATATCAACCACGTAGTGATTATTTAAACTGTATGTACACGTAAGTTCTCCAGTGTCACCGTGGGGCTGAGGAGCTTTTAAGCGGCCGATCGGTGCATCCTACCAAAAGGATACGACATGGAGATTCACTCATCGCGTCCTTTCATGACTTCTGCTCTAAAGCATAATATCCTAAGTGATACTTACAGTATTACGAAGGGGAGTCGCTTTAATTAACGGCCGTAATTATTTATGTGTGGTTGATCTTGTTGCTTTTCAGTAAAGAGTGTGCAAGTTGCCCAGGTTAACATTGCTGCGTGGAGCTCTCGTCAATACATTCTCAGTGACTGGGGACTCAAGTGGAGGAGCTGACGTTGCATTTCGCCATGATGATCGACATAAATCCGGCTGGAGACTTGAACTTGAGTTTGCACGTTCGGCAGCCTTGTCATTCCTCACTTCTCAACGTCGAGCGCAGACCTTCATTACGAGCTTAGTCAACACTTTTAGAACACGATGGGATTTCGAATGGGGTTCATCTTCGACGGCGGCGAGGCTAAGGAGCTTGTGCCGCTCAAAATTCTCTACGTGGTCCTTCTCAATGCAGACCTACCTGCCGGTGCGTTGTCGTGTAGTTTTACTCAACCGCAATCGTTGCTCACTGATTGAAATCATGCCATGCAGATCTACTTCGACACGACCGCTAGCTTCTCGAAGGCGCAGATCGGAGTGCTTCTCTCCATTCCGTGCGTTTGCGCTATTGTCAGCAGGCCTCTGCGATTTGAATTATCATATTGAATAATATCGCATATTGGAAATGCAATTATGTATTGAGCAGCGAGTAAAAATGCAAGCATTTTTTCAGCATTTTATCAATTATTCTAGGGTTAATACTGTCCACCAAAACTACTGATTGCCATCACCTCAAAAGAGACTTTACTGCAATCTCCTCAGCTCATTCGACCTTTTGCAGTCATCCCAACAGCTCTTCAGCCCCCTTTCGCCCAAGTACCCCATGAAATTTACAAACAAGGACATCTGAGCGCGTATCTGGCTGATCATGAACCCATGTTGGCTAAGATACACGCGCTCATGAAACACCTGAGCACCATCAAGTGTCGTGCTGCCCTTCGCAAGGTGACCTCTCTAGCGCCCGTCATGCCCAACGCGACTCGTTGGTCGAGTACCTACAGCAGTACGACAAGATTTGTAGCGCTCTTCTCGCGTTGTACCACGCTACGGTGGCTAAGCATGACATCGCGCGCTTTCTTCTGACGACCCATAGGAAACCGAAGCCGCTCGCTCTTTTCTCAAGTCGCTGCACGAGCTGAATGAGGTGAGTAAGGCGCTACAAGACTCAACTCTAACAGTGGTGGGTGCACGACGTGCCTTTGATGCAGTGTTGCGCAAGTACCCCAGCACGAAGACCCGGCTTGCAAGTGACGCCTCCGTCGTCAACGATCCCGAACTGGAGAGCGGCATCGTGAAGATCATTGGCGGTGTCGGCTGAATGCACGCGAACAAGCGGCGTGTATTCATCTCAAGCGCAGCAGCGACGACACAGTGGAAAATCCAGCAGTTTTCAAGTCATTTCTCGCGTCGGCCTTCAAGAAGGCCCCTGTGACGCGCTCTCCACCGCAATACTTTCCTCTCGAGTGGGTTCCACCCACGTCGAACGAGTGCGAGCGTTTCTTCAGTCAAGCCAAGCTGGTTCTGACCGACCTAAGGAAAGCCATGGACCCTAACACTCTTGAACTGCTTATGTTTCTATCGTACAACAAGAAGGATTTAGTGTTAAAGCTATCAGGCAGAGTATGCGTAGTCAGCTTAGGGAATAATGCCATTATTATTGTCTTGGCGTAATAGCAGCAGAATATATTGAGTATGGCATATTGGGGAGCCCTGATTGTCAGTCCGCCGGTTTGGGGAGCGATCGCGGACGGCATCCACAACCAGAAGCTCGCACACACGATGTGCCTCGTATCGGCGGCATTCTTGTTCTTCTCCATCCAGTACGTTACGTCGTTCCCGCTCATGTGCGTGATGGTGTTCATCGCCAACTTCCAGACGCAACCGTCGTTTTCACTGCTCGATCACGCGTCCATGGCGTGGCTGGAGCGTGTGGCTGGAGACTATGGCAAACAACGCCTGTACGGCGCCGCAGGTTACGGTGCTGGAGGCTACTTTGCAAGTGTCGTGGCTTCGTCTCTGGGTATTTAGTGGTGCTTCAACATGGTGCTCATCCTATCGAGCATTTCGCTTTTCCTGTTGCTGACGTACGTCCCGAATTTCCAGCACGAGGCGGAAAAACACGAGAAGGGCGAGTTACTCAAGAGTCTAAAGGCCATTCTTCGCCAGCACGACGTGCTCGCTCTGTTTATGATCGTGATATGTTCCGGTGTAATGGGGGGCCTTATCGACAATCTCTTGTTTCCAGGGAACCCGAAAATGCAATACTTAAATTAATGCATCGATGTGAGCTGAGAAAATTAAACATTCAATTATTTGCAAAACTTCGCAAGTCACGATTGTAGTTCAGAAACATTATATTCTCGAGCCTGGCTGGAGACATTCGCTTCCGTAGATCAGACAGCACCAGCTTAGCGAGATAGAAGAAGCACTCACACTCGCTAGACGTTGGCGGGATGTACGCGACGTCGACGTAGTGCGCAATTGCGTTTCTTGAACGCCGCTCTCACAATAGAACGCTCTTCGACGGCTCTTGAAGACGACCGTTCGAGATCAGGCGACCTAAATTCAGCGCAGGCTAATTTTTCCGCGACGTTCAGCGCGTCCCCACGCTGTAACTTGACTAGACCTTACTCAAAATTGGGGTTGTTCCCGTTGTTGACAGCCATAAATTGATAATTAAATAAAAAAAAATAGGATTATTTTTTACGCATATAACTTTTTCGGGTTCCCTGCTTGTTTCTATACCTCTTTAACCTGTCCGGCAACAACCCGCATATCGTCGGTGTAGTCGTCGCTGTTGAGACCATCTCGGAGCTGCCATTTTTCTTCCACGCTAACAAAATCATTGAGCGCTTCGGAACGGCCAAGTGCATTCTCGTGAGCTTGGTCGCCTACGGCATCCGCATGATCACGTATGCGTTCATTCCGAACCCGTGGCTGGTTCTCCCGATCGAGGTCTTGCACGGTTTGACGTATGGATTATTATTGGCGGCCTTCACAAATTACATTTACGAGGCTGCTCCCAAGGGCACGGAAGGTACGATGATCGGCGTGCTCTTCGGCGTCCAGCGTGGCATCGGTGGTGGCCTCAGTACGCTTGGCGGTGGATGGGTCTACGAAGTGCTGGGCGGCCGCACTATGTGGGGTATTGCGGGCTTCATCGTGTTCCCGCTCTCACTGGTGGCTTCAGCCGGATTCGCGTACCTGGCGCGTAGCTACACCACACAGAGCCCAGCGGTCAGTAAGGGCAGTGTCACGTCGGACGAGAGTTCATTGCTTGCCACTTCGGATGACTACGGCGCCACCGTGGACGTTAGCGCACAGTGTTGAGTGGAGGTAGGTGTAACTCCACCAAATAAGTTCGAACCGCCACCAAAAAAAAGGAGAATGCAGGACAGCTATCACTCACAAAATAAAAGTGGAGTGTCCACACATATAGGAAGCAGTAACACTTAGCACAAAGCTAATCAAACACTCCATGTCAGTGCTTTTGTTCGAATCACTAGCATAGGTGAAGTGATTCGAGCACTAAGTTGTAGCGATCATGTTGTAGCTGCAGCAACAGCGAGTCGCAGTCAACGACGCCTCACTTTCCCTTGCAGCGTGCCATGGCACTACATTTCGGTTGGTCTTTGAGCAAAGACCACACTCTACGAGGTTGTGGCTGGGACGGTGGAGTCCACGTGCCCCTTAGTCATTAAGTTATCTTTGCAGTGTCATTCTCCAACTTGAGCCCAAGCGCTCCAGCACCACACTCCGTCCAGAGCAGCGGCACCCAAGACCGACCACCAACGCAGCTCTAAGAAAAACACAAGTACGTTCATAAATGTTATAAAATGAACGTTTCTAGCATGTTGATTCTGCGTTCATCTACCATGTTTGATGGTGCAGTGCAATGAGCTCGACATGAAGAAGTGCGTGATTGGGTCGCGCTCGTAGTCAAGTACTGGCACTTTGGCAGTCGTCGCCATCATCTCCGTCTGGATCGTACTTGCCTACTACTTCGTTGTCGAGGGTGCCAAGGCCATGAACGTGCACAGTATGCACGCATTGGCCATCCACGCTGGATCCTGCAGTTCATTGGTCACGGCGTCTTCGATCGTCGCAAACCGGCACTCTTCGACAGCCTGGACCAGGATCTGATCACCGCTCCGATGTTCGTGTAGCTCCAGATTTTGTTTCATATCGGTTACCGTCCGGAAACCTACACGCGCGTGATGAAGCAGGTCCGGATCACAGCAAGACCTTCCAGGCTACAAAGACGCTGTAGTTGAGGCAACAAGACAGTGACTTTTGTGGCCTCATCAAAAAGAAAAATGTATTGTTTTCGATATATCTATGCGAATTTTCTGGTTAGGAGGTTACGACGATCTCTGCCATCTCTGTGAGACTCTTGGCAATACCTTCCGCCCCACTGACGAGACAGTTGAGAAGTAAGAGCTCCTCCATCGACATCTTCTCGTAGCGACGTTCTTCCAGCAGCCATTCCACGTACGCAGTCTTCATCTGCGCCGCGATGTGCTTACTGGAGAATTCCTTCACATTTAGAACGTCGTGCTCGCGACACATGGCAGAATCCGATGACGCAGCCGACGAGACTCTCTTGTTCTTCTCAACGGACGAAGCTTGGGACGAGTTCCGTTAACTCTCACGTGACGGCATCGCGGCTCGAGAATTGTTGACATTCGCTTCCTGCACATCCAAAGGTGGAAGTTTGGACTAAATCTTGTCGCCAGAGTCCACGTCGACGACCTTCGGCTCGTCGTCCTCGTTCTCATTGATAGCTGCCAGCACATGCTCCGGTCTGGCTACCAGAGCCGAGGCCTTGGGTTTACGTTGCGTGTACACCTCCACCTCGAGCTTGAGGCCGTTCTCCAGCGCCTCGATGAACTCTTCGAACGACACCAAGCCGCTGTTATCCTTGTCCACCACACGCATGAATTCCTCGACGTATTTGTGGATCTCGCCTTGCTTGACCGTGCCAGACTGGGCGACGATGGTCTCCAGCATGTCTGCCACTTCGTCCGCGTCGATCTCGCCGCTACAGTCCTTGTCTGCCAAGCGGAAGGCCTCTTTCATCTGCATGAAGATGGCGGTCTGGTCCGCCTCCAAGTACAGCAACGCATCGCTAAAGAGCATCTCCAACGTCTTGAACGAATCGGTCACTACAGTCTGGAATTGGCTCGTGGCGAGCTGCCACTTTGCACTTGTGCTCTTGCTGTCAAGTGAAGCCTCAGTGTCTCGAATGTCGATACTATTAGGCTGAGCTCGGTCGTGTTCGACGCGGAAATTGAACCACCGCACCAGCTTAAATAGTAGCGTGTTGTTGCTCAGTAGTCGACGTGAACACTCGAGAACTCTTTCACATTTCAGAGTCGAGAACGCAGGTTTCCACATGAGCGGTTCGGCTTGAGCCTCCGCCAGTAAGGACGCTTGTTGCACATGTTTAGCAGGGATCTTTACCTGCTCCATCTAAAAGATCATCGTTCTCACGCTCCATTTTGTTTGTCTCCACGTAATTTTAAATGAGCGACAGTGCGACGACTGTGTAAATCTATCTATTTCTGTATCTTCAACACTTCAATACTTTGGCAGTGATCGTGCTATTGTGGTGGTCGTATATTTTAAGGTGGTGGTGGTGACCCGTTTTCTGTGTGTGTGTTCCCGTCCACATTTTGGGTGGATCTACACTTTTTTATAATAGCAGTACACATAATTTAAAGAGGAAATAACCCGGACTCTGTTGAGGAGTCGAGTGGGTATAGAATGGATTTTGTACCGGCAGACAGAAAAGTCAACCGTTACAGGTATCTTTTCCTGTGTTTCATTAAAATTATTCGCTCGTTCTACATGTACTGGTGGAAATACATCCTTTAGCAACCAAGAAAATATGATTTCAGAACCACACTACTGTATGGGGTTGGTTAGGATTATTAGTTTCTGAAATGGAATTTGGGATAGCGATTATCTGGATAAAATCTACCGATCGATATTCCAAAAAAATATTCCAGTGGAATAACGCGACCCTTCGCTGAAATATATTTCTGGACAAAGCCTGAGTTATTCCAGAAACTATGGCTCTCTAATACTTCTCTAATATCAACCAATACTGTATATTATTTTTGTCGGAGGTATTCCATGAGCAGGGATTACTACCGAAGGGCTCGTCTGTACTTCCAAGTTGAGCCTGGATAGTTCTTACTATCACGCGTCTATGCAGCCATAAATTCGACAGACGGCTGCATCGCCAAGGTCAAGTTGCTTTAGGAGTCCTGAGCAGCTGTAGTCTACAGGTTCATAGTCTACAGTGTAGACTGTGAACCCACTTTAAGTTGCGGTCTGCATAGTTCTGCGTCACTTTTCGAAATCCTTCTCGGCTTCTAGTTCGTAGTTGTAGGCTACAACTACGAACAACTTGTAGGCCGGAACCTCCGCCTAGATGTCCGCGATCCTGCGCCTCATCGAGTTCACTATCGATGGCGGGGAGAGCAAGCGACTCGTGCCGCTCAAGCTCTTCTTCGCCATTCACTACTGCGCCTTCTCCACGCAGACCTACCTGCCTGTACGAACCTCCCAGCACACTCTTGCGTTCATAACTCACTCCTATTACTGCAGATCTACTTCGACCACACGGAGCACTTTGACAAGATGCAGATCGGCATCTTGTTGACGCTCCCGTGCGTCTGCGCTATCATCGCTCCCCCCATTTGGGGCGGCGTGGCCGACTTGATCAAGAACCAGAAGCTTGTGCATATTTTTTGCCTCGTCACGACCGCACTCTTCATGTTCTCGCTGCGCTTTGTGTCCACCTTCAACGTCATGTGCCTCATGCTCTTCGTAGCCAACTTCCAGACGCAACCTACGTGGTCGCTCCTGGATCAGACGGCTATGACGATGCTCGTGCACATTGGCGGCGTCTACGGCAAGCAGCGACTCTACGGTGCAGTCGGCTACGGTATCGGCGGCTACTTCGCCGGTCTCATGGCCGCCGCCATCGGCATCGCCTGGTGCTTCAACATGGTCCTCGGTCTCTCCGTCATCTCGCTCTTCATCCTGCTACGCTTCATCTCCGCCTACCAACCAGACGAAGACGGCGCCAAGACCGACTACCTCCAGTCACTCGCCATTATCTGGGACCAACCGGATGTGCTTATCCTGTACATTGTGGTATTATTGGCTGGTATCATGGGAGGCCTCATCGATAGTGTAGGTTTTGCTGCGATATCGTATCCTGTGAGCACCTGGTTAACGTTGTGTGTTATGCTGTGTACAGACGTTTGCACCCCTGCACTATGATTTAATGATGTTATGTTGAGTATTTGCTGCTGTTCTCTTGTGTGTTTGCTGCTGTGTGCAGACTTCCTCTTCCTTTTGGTGTACGTCAAATGCATCTGGGCTAAGTACAAAATCCTGTTTTTGGAGACTGATGCAGTGCTTTGTAGACTTCAATCCTGTCCGGGCAAACGACACGGAGACTGTGTCGGGAGTCTATCATCGGCCACTGGAGTACCATTCTTCGGAAGTTGCCCACTTCTTCTTCTCCAACAAGATCTTCGAACGCTTCGGAACGCCAAACTGCATCATCTTCAGTATTGTGGCTTATGGCATCCGAATGATCGTCTACACGTACGCGCACAACCCGTGGGTGTGGCTACCGTTCGAGGTCCTACACGGCATGACCTTCGGGCTGCTGTGGGCTGCCTTCACCAATTACATTTTCCAGTCCTCACCCGAGGGTACGGAGGGCACAATGATCGGTCTCCTAACTGCTGTGCAAAGGGGCATGGGCGCTGCCTGCTCGACACTGATGGGCGGCTACATGTACGAGCACTTTGGTGGGCGTGCCATGTGGGGCACTGGCGCCTTTGTGGTCTTCCCGGCTGCATTTTTGTTTGCTCTCATCTTCGCGTGGCTTGCTCGTGAATACCCTGAAAAGAGTGCGGCAACCCATGAAAAGTGGGGAAGCTCGTCCAGCTTGTGCTCGATCGACATCAACGAGCGCATCACAAAGAAAAACGGCTACACGAAGATTGACGGTGTGCCACAAGACGTGTAGTGTAATTCATTCGTATTATTCACCTGTCCACCTATGGCCCAGTTACATGTAAAGACTTCACTTCAGTTTTTTGGATGAATGCACAATGAGGTCATTGATAAATGGATAATTTCCAATCGACGCAGTGATTAGCCTCTTTGCAGCAGCGCATGATGACTTGGGACGACGATAAGATCGCCACGAGCTAAAATGCTGGAACTGACTCCTTCTTCATTGCTTCCAGCGCCTTGGCACGTTCCTGAGCGCGTTTTTCCACCTCATCCCGAGCAGCTTTACGCACCTCTGCCAATGACATTTTCTTTTGGCAAGTCTTGTTTTGAGATGTCTTCTCTTCCACCTTCAGCCGTTTTGGTGATTGTTTTTCGGTGTTTTCACGAGCTCTCTTGGCATGAGGTGGCTTGGCTGCTAGAAAACGCAAAGTGAAAGTATTAGCAGAGGCGAGAGGGGAAGCCTACATCTGCGTTTTACCATAAGGAGCTTCGCCTTCCGACTTAGAAATCACCGCATTGCTTTTGGGTTGGGGGTGCTCTCCTTTTCTTCTCTTGCTTATCAATGCGGTAGCTTTTTCGTGCGTATCTTCAGCAACAGCCTTTGCAGCAATTTGAGCAGCTACATGTAGTTCGGCTTTCTGGCGAGCTGCACGCTCTTGCTGAAGCTGCTTGTCCTTAGAATCGAGTTCGTCTTCAAGCTGTAGGATCATCTTCTGCGCTTCTTTTGCCGCCTGTAGCGTCTGCTCTGCAGCGAGTTGCGCTTGCTGGCGAACAGCTCGCTCTTGACGAATTATCTCCTCCATCTCGGTTTGCGTCCATGTCCTTGGTTGCTGTCCCTGACGCCTCACCACTGACTTGATAAAACCTCCCCGCCTATATGCATCTCTAGTCATTGCAGCTCGCTTGCAGCCTTGGTGGTCACTATGAATAATGAATTCTCGAGTATAAACTTCATTTTATGAAGAAAAAATGGAGACAGGAATAACTTTGATGCCAATGCTCCGTGCTCCCATACCGGCATGCCGTTTTTCTTATTTCTACGTAGTGTTACACTACATGTAGAGACAATGTAAGCGCCGCCGGATACACTTCTCTGTGCGGCCTTCCGTGCTTCCGCTAGCGACACATTTTTGCCTTCAAAACCAGATTTCTCAAGCACTATATGCCCGCATGTTCACGAGCTGCTCGTTCCTGTTGTAGCATGTTCTCCAGGCCGATCTGCTTGTTGCGCTACTATCTCGACGTTCGCATGGGCATTGCGCTCTACCTCATGACACCAACTTGATCTGTCAACTACTCGATTCTGAGCTTCGCTTCCTCCAAATTGCTCTCTCCATCTATCTGCATAGGGGTTATCGTAGCAATAAACGAGTAGGGCGCTCTTCGGGGTTAGTGAACAATTGAACGGGCTCTGTCAAACTTCTCATGTTCAACGATATGCTGACTGTCCCTTATTTTTTCTTCTTCGAAGACAGCAACTTGGCTCGTTCCTGGATGCGCTTCTCGACTTCTTCCTGCGCAGCCTTGCGCGCCTCAGCCAGCGACATCTTCTGCTTGCCACCTCTGGCACTAGCTCTTGCCTTGTTGGGTCCACGGGGCTTCTTGGCCACGGGGGAAGGCTTCGCTGCTGTACACAAGAATCACACAGCACATTCAGCACACAAGTTAGAGTTCTGGATCTCCGAGACGCACGACACTCACCAGCGGCACGACCAGTCCGCGATCGTGAGTGAGACACGTCTTCCATCTCAACGTCCTCCGACCCACTTCTACCTAGAGGCCTCTTACGTCCGATTTCCTCCGTCTCCGCTGGTGCTGGTGGTGGCTGGTGCCGACTGGCTTCGATGGCCGCTCGAGCTGCTACCTCAGCTGCATTGGCAGCCTGTTGAGCAGCGAGCTCTGCTTGTTCACGAGACGCCTGCTCCTGCTGAACCTGCATCTCCATACTCACACGCTCTCGCTCCTTTTGCGCGATCGTGTACTTCATCTCCTCAAGCTGACGCTTCAGTTCTTCAGCTTCGCCTCTCTTCTTCGCCTCAGACGTCGTAACTTGAACCTCAAGCTGACGTTTCTGCGTCTCAACTTCCGCAGCCTTGCGCTTCATTTCCTCTAGCTCTTGTTTCAACCGCGCAGCCTCCTGTTCCTTCGCCAAAGCCTCACGACGCGACTTCTCCATCGACTTGAGGGCCTCTTCTTGCTTCTGTCGTTCCATCCGAGCAGTCTGCAACTGCATCTCTTCCACCCGCTGCTGTAGCTCACGAGCTTTTCGTTCTTCTTCCTGTAGTTTGTCGCGGAGATGCTTAGACTCGGTATCCTTTTCGCCAAGCCACTTGGAGTGATCACTCTTTAGTCGGTTGATCTCTGCTTCGCGTTGCTCCGCAGCTAGACGCTCCCGCTCTCGTGCACGTCTCTCCTTTTCTGCCAGATCCAATGCGTCCTTCTTCTCAATTGCAAGTCTACAAAATCAAAGAAACAAACAGTTAGACAAGCAAGAGGAAACGTCACAAGCTACAACAGAAGCAGCGTACCGGTTCAGCATCTTCTGGTTGTCCACGGCTGGTTTGCAGTCGCTGGTGAGAATCTCGCGCAGTCCTTTGGCGGTAAACTTGGTAGTTTCGCGATCCACAATACTCGACAAGAACTTGGCCGCCAGCTCTTGCAAGGCGTGGCGGAACACGGCGTCGATTTCGTCATCAGTAGTAGGAAACCCCACCTCCTTGAGCTTCTGCTCGAACGCCTGCGTCACTTCGACCCGTAGCTTCTCGTATTGCTCCGTTTCTTTGCGCAACCCAGCGTCCTTCTCCAATTGCTGATTGCGACGCAAGTATTGATCAGCAAGCTACACGACACACCAACACAAACAACAAAGTAAGACACAAAGCAGCAAGCAGTATGGCAATTGTCCACTGACATCGTCCCCGAGCCTTTCGAGTTCCTTGCTCTTCGCCTCCAGGTCGCTCTTAAGGATCGTCCACCCTTGCAGCTTGTCGGACATCGTCTTCATGACGTGAATAGCTGCGTTATCGATCGCAGCCTTGATGTCTTCTTCCAGCATCGGAAGCTTCCCCTCTAGACGATACGTTACCTGCTTGCCCAAGTCTTCTCGAGCCTCATAGCTGACCTCGTTCAGAATCTGACGCATCTCAATCATGTAGCGTCGGTTCATCTCGTCTGCTAACTGAGCCTTGTGGTGCTCCAGGTCGGCGCGGTAGTCAGATACACCAAACTCGTTCACGTGACCTGCTTTCTGGACCACTTCAGTGATTGTCCTTGTGAAAGGCACCTCCACTTCACGCAGCAACTTCGTCACCGTCACAGGACGCTTCTCTGCGAACCGTTTATCCAGATTATCGTGCATCTCCGAGCTCATTCGCGCTTTCGCTGCTCGCACCACATCATTCAGCGCAGCGGTGGAATGCTGAATCGCCTTGTCATTCGCCACCTCCAGTTTGTCAAAGAGAAGACTGGCATTCTGTCGTACACGGCCGCATTCAATCTCCACTCCACGCGCCCCTTGCAGCCCCATTGGAAGCTTCTCGATGCGTCTCAACTCGCGCTCCAGTAGCTCCGTGCACATCTGACGAAGCGAAGTGCTCTTCATGGGCAGCTTCGTTCTCTCGATCACTTGACATTCCGTTTTCAGCGTTTGGAACGCCACATCCACTTGCTTGGACAAATGCGCTGCGATCTTTTCACTGTTCGCGTGAAGTGCAATGGTGATCTCCTTCTCAGCAAAAGCACGAAGAGACGTCTGGATCTCCTTGCGCACTGTCGGCGGGAAGCTCTTCATCTTCTCGTACGCGTCAGCGATGATCATCTCGACGTCCTTGTGCAGCATCTTGTTAAACTCATCACTCGAGATCATTTCTTCCAGCCCTGCAGCCTCGCAATACGCAGAAATCTCCTTCTCGCAGTTTTCCTTCGCTGCTTGAGCCTCTGCTCGCACCATGGACGAGTAAATGGACTCCGGCATGATCACCTGGTCGCTATTCAGTGTATCCACCAACGCAGGCATAATCTGCGAGAGATACTTGGCAGTCAATGGCCGTTGATAGAACTTCATGGGCTCTTGCAGCTGGCTTGACAGGCATTTGCGTAGTTCCCGCAGCTTGCCCTGGAACGGCTTCTGCAGCTGATCAAAGCGGATCTTGTCTCTCAGATTCGCCGTATTGGCCACCGGTGCCGGGAACAGCCAGATGTTGATCGACTCGAAGGCTTCGATCAGGTTCACACGAGCCAAATTGCGCACATTCACCTCCTCGCTGCGTCCTTTTTCCTTTTGAAACAGGTCGCGATACACTTCTTCTGGTGTCGAATTTACAAAACTCCAGTCACGGAACACCCTACAACGCAAGAGCATTAGCTAAAACCCTCCTAGAATCAATAGAAATCTTACGTACAAGTGCAAGTGTCCAAACACCTTCGTGTTGGCTCCATCGGGCAGTTCAATGCCTTGAGCGGCACGAGCTAGTACTGCCAGTAAATTAAGCATTCTGTCGGCCTGAAGACTGTCCTTCCAGTTGAAGATGACGACCTTAGACGCGAGTAGCACTGGTGACACGAGTCTCGAGTCGTACGTGATGTCTCGGTCTCCTTGGCCCTCGGCGTCCACAAAGCCGACATGGATGTTCTTACTAGCTTTGGACGCGAGAGATGGGCAGCCGTTGAAGCTGCTGAACTTGCTGAGTGGCACGAAGTGGCCTGAAAGGTCCACGCCTTGAGTACAGGGCTCACGAAGGTTCGAGATCTTGAATAAATCTTGCTGGTCGGCCAGGAGGTTCATGAGGAAAGATTTGCCCTGTCGAGCGGCTCCGAAGATGGAGATTAGGTTGATGGGCGTGTCCCCTAAAGGCTGCAGCACTTGAGTCGAGGCCTCCGAGCTGATGAACATTTGGTCGCTCTTTCCAGCGGCGTGTGCACCCATGCCCAGCCATTTGACGGCCTGAAAAGCGACATACAGTTAGAGAGAAGAGATTGAGTCAGGTGACGGAGATTCGTATGTACCTTGGGTCTGGACGCGCTGTCTCCGCTGAAGAACATGCTCTTGAGCGAGTCCATGGACGTCGGTTACTCTGAGTTCTTTGGATCGGCTAAAGTAAAACCAGATATGGATACAGTAAAACGAATTTAGAGGGTAAATGCTCTACAACTGAATGTGGTCTTGTAGAGAAATATCTAAGCGACTGGAGAGCAATCATGTTCCGAAGCAAGAAGAAGAAAGCTGGTAGCCGCAAACGACGCGAGGTGGAGGCGGAGAGCGAAAGTGAAGCCCCGACCACACCTTCAAATGTCGATACTTTGCCAACCGCCGAAATCCCGCCTCCCAGCGATTCCGCAGAAGCCGAGAGCGACCTTCAAGTACTGGAGGAGCTCCGTCGCAGTCGCTCTCGCCCCTCAAAGAGCGCTATGACCTTCAGTTCGAGAAGTACAAGTGTCAGATCAAGCGTAGGCAGCGCCCAAGTTCCTCTAACTGGTAATGCTAACACAGAGACCAGCGGACTGCTGAGCTTTGACGATGGAGAGCGCCAGACGAAGCAAAAGAAGAGAAAGATGCGACCTAATCTCGTGGTGTCCAGCACTGTGGACGTTGAGATGGAGGAACCAATTGGCCAGTATTCCACCGAGATGCTGGCGTCGCTACGAAGTGAGCAAAGTGTGCTGCTGTCTAGTAAGAAGGAGGAAACGCCAGAAGACGTGGAGATTCTGGAGATGGAGACGGGAAACGATGAGGAGGTGGAGAAAATCATCGTGGAAGAAGAAGAAGAGTTCATTTCGCTAGATGGAATAAAGAAGACGAGACACAGTAAGAACCGCGTGACATTTGGCGAGCATGCAGATGGGTTTGGGATCTCAAAGACGACGGAAGTTGTAGAAGACGTGGCGACTGAAGAGGAAGATGACGAACAGAACAGACGGTGGGAGGAGGAACTCATGCGTCGTGGTGGACACCGTATACCTTCAACGTCGGAGTCGAAGGGAAGACGTTCACGTGATGGTCTGCCTGCTTATCCGATGAGGAGAAACGTGGCGTGTGTATCGCTCGGGACTGTACTTGGTAAACTGGAAAAGAGTCTGGAGTCCACCACGTTTGAAGATGAGCGTGTCTCACGTGAATTATCTCGACTGGAGGCTGAGGCTGCTCTGATCGAGACGACGTTGAAGCAGCAGCAAGAAGAGCTGCTCGTCAGCAGCGAAGAGTTTGATTATTTCCAGGAAATCGAGGATTTTGTCAAGGGATTGAGCTTTTGTTTACGTGAGAAAGCTCCCGTTATCAAAGCAAAGGAGAAGTGCATTGTGGATGAGCGGGTGCAACGAGTGAAGACAACACAGCAAGAAGAAAAGCGTGGCATCGAAGAAGACATTATGAGTTTTCTCAACTCTGGAGTGTTGCAGCAAAGTGACGTATTTGGTCTAAAGCACTTGGATTTACTCTCCAGTGGAGAAGCTGTAGCGCCCTTAAATGACGCGCTGCGTGCAGCACGTGTGCTTAAGTATCAGCAGCATTTCACAGAATCCTATGTGGCGGGTCCACAACAAAAAGACGAAGATTTATTCGCTGATGCGATCGATGAAATCAACTCGCTTGAGCGCGTGTATGGGCGTTTTCAGGAGTGGAAGGCGAAATTCCCAGAAACTTACAAGAGTACGTACTGCGAGCTAGCACAGGAGAAGGTCTTCGCTCCTTACGTTCAAACAGAACTGCTGCACTGGGATCCGCTGGCTATGGCAGACACTGATACGAAGCTCAAGTCGCTTAAGGATTTCGCTTGGTTTCGTGTTCTTAGTCAGCACCGACTTGGTAGCGATGAGGCTGTGGATGGCCCACTGCTCTATCAAGTCCGCGATGTACTGTTTGAGAAGGTTTGTGCTGCTGTATCAAGCTACTTTGACCCGTACTCGAGTCTCCAAGCACGCAGTTTGTCCCTGGTGCTAGAAGAAATAAATCGACACGGCTATTACACTCTCGTCGAAGAGAAGCTTCATACGTTGGCAAACACAGCACTCGAGTCTTTTTCAAGTGAAGCCAAGCGCACAGTACTCGTCGCCATGGACCATAACAACCAGGATGCCAGCCTGTTCTCCCGCTATCAGCTGGAAAGGTTCAACACGCTCCAAGACAACCTCCTTACTCTGTTCGTCAATCTACCCAAAGGAGCACTCGCAGCCGCTGGTTTCCGCTGTTTGTTACAAGTTTTTCATCAACTCCTGGCCTACGTTCGATACTGCGAAGACACTCACAAGACGCAGCTAGTTGTAACAGCGACACAAGTCGTGAGGCAGCTCTCTGGTTCGTCGTACCTGCTTCAGGTTTTATCTGAGCCCAGTCAAGAATGTGAACTGAAGCACATAATGGAGCTGTTCTCACCATTTCTACAACACGCTGCTCAATAGAAACTAACATGATATTGGTTCCAGGATAACATCTATCTCCTGCTACAATACACTCGAACTGTGGATTTCTAACGGCGACGGCGCTCCTCATACTCTGCCTGGATCTCCTCGTTGGTCTTGCCAGCAGTCTCCGGCACCAACTTGAGCGACAACACGTAGAAGATGACGAGCAACACCGTGAAGGGCATGTAGCTCCAGTCGTCGAACTCGTCGGCCAGGTACGGGTAACCGACACCGACGATGAGGTTGCACAGCCAGTTGGCACCAATGCAAATGGACGAGGCGCTGGCACGCACCGAGTCCGGGAACATGTCGGCTGTCATGACCCAAACGAGAGGGCCGAGCGTGACACCGAAGACGATGACGTACAGTGCCGTGAAGACGATGGAGAGCGCCGACACATCTGCAAGGAAGGCGACGGTCATACCGATGGACATGACGACCATGCCGACAATGCCCCAAAGGATCATGTTGCGGTTGCCGAAGCGTGCGGCCAGTGCACTCGTGAAGAAGGCCGGCCAGATGTTGATGAAGTCGATGATGAGCGTTCCAACACGCGAGTCCGAGATACCGGCGTCCGAAAAAATGTTGCCAGAGTAGTAGAAGACAGCGTTGATACCCGATAGCTGCTGCGTGCACGACAGCAGCAGCGCACCGAGAAACTGCAGGCGGTACTTCGGCGACCAAATGGACTCGACCGGCTCAGAAGAGAAGCCGGCCTCGGCCTCGCTGGGCTGCTTCTTGGGCTCAAGCCAGGCGAGAGCAGTCTGCACGTGCTCCTCGCCATACAGACGAGTGATGACCTGCTTGGCTTCCTCGCGACGGTTCTTCATGAGTAACCACGCGGGACTTTCGACGGCCAGCGACGGCGACAACAACATGTAGATGCCAGCCAGCACGATGGGGAAACCGGCCATGTAACGCCATCCATCACCGCTGTCGGCGAAGAAGAAGCAGATGGCCGGCACTAAGATGCCGATGGTAGTGGAGATCTGCAGTCCGGAACCGAGTTGACTACGCAGGTGTGGCGGTGACAGCTCGTTCACGTACGCGCCGATGGTGCCGGTGGCGGCACCCGAGGCAATACCGGCAACGGCACGGCCGACGGCAAACGGCCAAATGTTGGAGACGACGGCCTGAATGACGGCACCGCCGATCATGAAGAAGCAGTTAAAGTAGAGCAGCTTCTTGCGGCCCATTAAATCACTGAAGTAGCCACACAGCAAACTGCCAACCATGGCGCCGAAGATCCAGGCGTTCACGGCGAAGGTCCACTCGAGCTTGGAGTGGCCACTGAACAGCGTGCATGTTCCTTCGACGACAGGACGCGCATTGCACTCGTCAGTGTTGTTGTAGTCGGAGAGATTGAGCTGCGAGGTGGACCATCCGCTCTGGAAAGGCTGCAGCAGAGCTAGAAGAACGCTGGTGTAGAGGATGCGGTTGGGCTTGATCTGGAGCGCGGCATTCTTCACGGCACCGTCAAAAGAGACGTCGGCTCCGGGTGTGGAGGTTTCGTTGTAGTTGCCGTCGGGGCGAGGCGACATGACTGGCTTGGAAGAGCGACGACGGTGGTAATTTGTACGCTGCTTGTCCGAATGAAAAGTGAGGAGAGTAGAAGGTCACGCAGACAAAGGACCAATAAAGGAAATAGTATTGGGATCACCCGTACTGTTGGCTGTTTTGGCCAGGGGGGGGGGGCAAAACATGTAGGTGGCTCTTTCTTGATTGATTGGGCTGCTAAAATGCATGAATCTTGCTTGCTGTCATTGCCGGCTCTCCTGAGGCAGTGCAACTTGCGCTTGCACTGCAAGCTCTGGAGAAGTTTTATTTTATCCATGCAAGTCCGTACGTTTTGGCAGATCCAGATGATGCGATTACGGCAGCAAACCAAGTGTTTCGAGCTCCTTCAAAGAGTCCTTGCTCCATTCGCCTCACTTCAACGTCGGCAAGTTGATTTATTTGGCATAGATCAGACTCTGGAGCTTCAAGTGGACCAAGACAACAACCGGAAAGTTTTTAAAGTATGATTAATACTGGTACATGAATAAATAGATGAATTAATACCATTTACAGAACATGTAAAAATGCTCTTGTGGGTCCACACGTGGACACTTTTACTGCGCTGGCGGACAGTTTTATTCGCAGAAGCGGTGCAAATATCGATCAAAATAGTCCCGACTTTACCAAAGTTTATCGGCATTGATTATTGAAAAGGGGACTGCAGTTTCAGAGCGAGCAATTTTGTCTGATATTTATTTGTCAATAATTGGCTTAATGGGGGCTTTGCCGCACGCGGTGCGAACGGCACCGCAATGGTATTATTATATAGTCGACACATTTCAACACCAAATATCATTCTACTGGTACAGTACATGTACACTGTACTGAAGTTAATTTAGCTTAACACAATCTACATGTACATGTATTTTGTTAGCACGATGTACCGAAGTACAGTCCTCAACTTGAGGCTCAAGCGCAAAAGCCTTGAATGGTGCAGAGTCTGCACTGCAGACTGCCAGGCTGCCAGCCTGGCCGGCAGTAACAATGCAAGAGCTGCAACGTCTTCCCTCCCCGTTTGTACGACCGGCATTGGCCGTCAATTTGACGGGTCACTGCGAGTCAACTTGAAGTATTCAAGTTAAATATTTCAACGTGTGTTCATTAAGCACCGAGACTTTCGGGGCATTGGCAATGCTGAAGTTTGGCCTTCAGATCAGCTCGTCTTCCTGTCACAGAGGGCCGATCTATGTGAAATAAATCAAATGGACGAGTCTGATGAACGCTCTCGCGCTGTATCTGCCGTAATCCTTCAGTAAAGAGGCTCTGGGTTCCACTGGAACTTTTAAAGTACATGTAAGCTTAGTGGTGAATTCAACAGAGCGCGAGTATGTATCCATACAGTGCACTTTTATAAGAGTAAGAACACAGCACAACAGTATTGGTGCCAGGTGGAGTCACAGTCTCACCTTGTTCACAGTAACGTCGAGTGAATCCGATTCAGTCACTGAATCGAATCGAACGTAGCCAAGTCTATGCAGCCAAGTGCAAACTGCAACATTGAATGCAGCGACAGTGCAGATCGGTCAATGCGCACTCGTGCCTGTACGCGAAGCACCACAGCAACAACTGAAAAGTGAATGATCTTTGGGCTCCGCCACGCCATCTACGAAAGCAAGTTCAACCAGTGCAGCTAGTGAAGTAGGCTAGCGATTTTAGCTCACTTTTCATTTGGACAAGCAGCGTACAAACCACCACCGTCGTCGCTCTTCCAAGCCAGTCATGTCGCCTCGCCCCGACGGCAACTACAACGAAACCTCCACACCCGGAGCCGACGTCTCTTTTGACGGTGCCGTGAAGAATGCCGCGCTCCAGATCAAGCCCAACCGCATCCTCTACACCAGCGTTCTTCTAGCTCTGCTGCAGCCTTTCCAGAGCGGATGGTCCACCTCGCAGCTCAATCTCTCCGACTACAACAACACTGACGAGTGCAATGCGCGTCCTGTCGTCGAAGGAACATGCACGCTGTTCAGTGGCCACTCCAAGCTCGAGTGGACCTTCGCCGTGAACGCCTGGATCTTCGGCGCCATGGTTGGCAGTTTGCTGTGTGGCTACTTCAGTGATTTAATGGGCCGCAAGAAGCTGCTCTACTTTAACTGCTTCTTCATGATCGGCGGTGCCGTCATTCAGGCCGTCGTCTCCAACATTTGGCCGTTTGCCGTCGGCCGTGCCGTTGCCGGTATTGCCTCGGGTGCCGCCACCGGCACCATCGGCGCGTACGTGAACGAGCTGTCACCGCCACACCTGCGTAGTCAACTCGGTTCCGGACTGCAGATCTCCACTACCATCGGCATCTTAGTGCCGGCCATCTGCTTCTTCTTCGCCGACAGCGGTGATGGATGGCGTTACATGGCCGGTTTCCCCATCGTGCTGGCTGGCATCTACATGTTGTTGTCGCCGTCGCTGGCCGTCGAAAGTCCCGCGTGGCTGCTCATGAAGAACCGTCGCGAGGAAGCCAAGCAGGTCATCACTCGTCTGTATGGCGAGGAGCACGTGCAGACTGCTCTCGCCTGGCTTGAGCCCAAGAAGCAGCCCAGCGAGGCCGAGGCCGGCTTCTCTTCTGAGCCGGTCGAGTCCATTTGGTCGCCGAAGTACCGCCTGCAGTTTCTCGGTGCGCTGCTGCTCTCGTGCACGCAGCAGCTATCGGGTATCAACGCTGTCTTCTACTACTCTGGCAACATTTTTTCGGACGCCGGTATCTCGGACTCGCGTGTTGGAACGCTCATCATCGACTTCATCAACATCTGGCCGGCCTTCTTCACGAGTGCACTGGCCGCACGCTTCGGCAACCGCAACATGATCCTTTGGGGCATTGTCGGCATGGTCGTCATGTCCATCGGTATGACCGTCGCCTTCCTTGCAGATGTGTCGGCGCTCTCCATCGTCTTCACGGCACTGTACGTCATCGTCTTCGGTGTTACGCTCGGCCCTCTCGTTTGGGTCATGACAGCCGACATGTTTCCGGACTCGGTGCGTGCCAGCGCCTCGTCCATTTGCATTGGTGCCAACTGGCTGTGCAACCTCATCGTCGGTGTCGGTTACCCGTACCTGGCCGACGAGTTCGACGACTGGAGCTACATGCCCTTCACGGTGTTGCTCGTCATCTTCTACGTGTTGTCGCTCAAGTTGGTGCCGGAGACTGCTGGCAAGACCAACGAGGAGATCCAGGCAGAGTATGAGGAGCGCCGTCGCCGTTAGTAATCTGTAATGTTATTGTACATTCCTGCCTTTCAATAAAATGGTCCTTTTGCCTGCAACATAAACTGTGCAAAAAACCACTGTTAACAAACTTTTTTTCTTCAGTATTTCTTTTTCCAATTTTGGCGCCATTTTTCCAAAGTGATGGAGATAGTCAGCGGCGAGCGCTTCGTCAACGGCTCAGTCAAGCGCGCATATCCGCTGCAGTATCTGCGCTTGGTGTCTGGCGATGTAACTAAATCTTCTCCTGACGGTGGAGAACTGGTCACGTTTGGCCCGGGCGTGGGGCCATGCGGACAGGACGCGTCGCAGTTGGTGGCAATAGTTGTCGAGAACAATATCCTCTTTTACTCATGCTTATTTTATGCATCGAATATTTTTATTTTGAAGTTTTCCTTAACCATTATGTGGCGAAGCACGTACGACGTTCGAGTCGTGTCTGGTGTTCTTCTACGACAAGTGGGCGACCAAAATGCAGTTCCTGAAACGTCATGTAAGTTTTGGAAAAACGAATTTCAATTTAGTACTACAGAGAAATAATTGCTGAAGTTTTGTTAATGTAGTACAAGGTTCGGATCAAAGGACGCGGCCTTGTGGCGTTGGAATGGGAGGCTGGAGCGGAGACGGAGGAGCGCGTGCAGTGTATCGTCGTCGCAGAGAGAAACGTGCTGAAGAAAACGCTGGAGAGAAAACCACGATTGTTTAATTTCCCACATAGCCTGTACATTGAGGTAGCATACCAAGAACCGCAACGACTGCCCGAGTCGGATCAATTGCGTTACCTCCCGTCCAAAACTAGCACAACGAGAGATCTGTATTCTGGTACGTAACAAGGATTTAGTGCAGCAATAAAAACTCCGAGTTATGACTGACAAGATGTGTTTGTGATGTAGCCACCCCAACGAGACACCCCCGTGGTGAAGTACACGCACCTGCGAAGAAGGTATAAGGTTCAGTCGATGGAAGGAAACACATTTTGGGCTACACATTTTTGTGTTTGTGTGAAGCAGAAGCCCAACCATGGAAAACGCACACTTGAGGTCGCGAGAATAGCGTCGCCAGCGTATCGATACTCGCCTCTTTCCGAATTAGTAGACGGATACGCTGATATCTACGGGGTTGTCGTCAATATGACGCTTCCCAAAAAAACTAGCGGACGAGACTTTTGTGTAGGTCAGCTAATTGTCTTTGGCACCACAAGAATGACTGAGAATGGCCTTATGTCTTATGCAGATGACTGTGAGTGTGACGGATGAGAGCTGCCCTACACGCGCAACAGCGATCCAAATCAACATTTTCTATCCGACGATCGAGAAGATGCCGAAAATCAAGGTATACTACTGTATATGCAGTATGTGTTTCCCAGCTTTCGAGTAATTGGGAACTTACCGCTTGTCGTGTAGTATGTTGGTGACATCATTCGCTTTCACAAAGTAAAAATTCAGCAATATCAAGACAGAATTCAAGGTCTTAGCTCGTAAGTTGTCACAAGTATCGTCGCAGTATACCCGGAGACCTCAAAAGCATTTCCTAACAGCGAGCTTGTATGCGCAGACCCCGTGCAACACGGTATCTTGTTCTGCGAGAGCAGCCGAACGGTGCACTCGAACAAGTGACAAACTCCGATACATGGACATTCAAGCCTTCTGATGATCAGCGAACCCGGAAACTCCTGTACGTTGCGTTCACTTGACACACTTTTACTTGATTTGTTGACCCTTTCGTGTGCCAACTGTAGGAAATGGGCCCGGAAGAGTTTAGCCGAGGATGATACGTTACCTCAGGGATGTTCTCTTGCGCCGAAGCTGCTATCGGAGCTGAGGTTTGCAGAAGGGTTTATTGACCTCGTGGTGCGGGTTCTGAATGTGGACGACAGTGACGAGCCCGTACGTCTAACAGTTTGGGACGGTTCAGGTAACGCAGCGGAATCAGATCGAGCTCTGATACGTGCCTTACAGGACAAAAGCGCTGCCGTCCCTCCCTACGGACTATTGAAGGAAGTCATCATGTCATCGTGCTGGTCTGTCGTGCGTGAGATGGGCTTCGTCGACGGAATGCTCAAAAACTGGTGTCGCTTTCGCAATTTGGCAGTCGGCATAGATGAACCTATACCAGGGACTGCCGTTGCTCCTGGAGGAAGAGAAGTCCTGCGGTTCCGAGAGGTAACCTCTTTCGTGTTGATGCCCGACTTTGCGTTGGATGTACAGCGACGTTGTTCATTGACGACGAGACCGAACTTAAGTACAACAGCCAGCAATGACCAGATCCGTGCCCCTTCTGTAGCAGAGAACCTTGTCCGAGGCGGACTCCGACCCGTGCAGGTTATCACGGTGATTCCTGATCGTATCCAGAAGAATATCCCGGTGACTCCTTTGCGCGAGATCCTCAGTTCTTCTCAAGCCCCTCGGAAGTTCCACTGCTGCGCTCGCGTCCGTAGCATTTGGCCCAGCGATATCGAAAAAATCTGCAAACCAACGTCTGGCAACACCAGTGAGTTCATTTACTCGTTCGCTTTGACTGTCGAACAAGAGAGCGAGTCCATGAACATAATTGTGTACGGCAAAGACGCGGTAAGTGAATGTCTACGTACGGCAGACATGGACCACAAAACCTCACTACACGCTCTCTCTCTTTATGTCCTTTCAGGAACATTTCCTTCACGGCATCCCGCCATGTGATCTCAGCAGAAGCACAAGCTCCAAAAACTTGTTGGAGAAGCGTCTTACTGCTCTGTTGAAAGCGTCTAACGCCCTTCATTGGTGTATCAAGTCATACTCCGTGTCCCTGCCTCCTGGACTCGCTGCTGGTCCAGGAACTGCTGTTCGATATCGCTTGTTCGATACCTTGCTTCGGTGCTCATGAATCTAAACTACGGTAAGAAAGAGGGGGAAGATCTTACTTGTACCTGTGCGATTCAAGCAGGAAGCGAGTCTTTTGTGCCATGAACGCCGTTCCATTATTGAAATGCAAACATAAAGATACTTTACTTGTCATGCATGCACTTCACGGAGAGCCAAGACTCGAGATGGAAATACTGTCAGCGGGGTTGCCTTTCATGCCTTCCAGGTCCAGTTCGCCCAGTCGGCCTTGCTGATGGAGCTAAAGAGGTCAACACAAAAAACGTAAGTACAGTACTCGCTCTACCAGCTAACAACCAGACGTATCAAACCTTCTCCAGCCAGTAGAACTCGTTGTCTTGAGGCATGTATCCGCTCATCCGCCCACCTCCCATTGCGTTCTGGATGGCTTGAGACTGCATAAGCTGCTGCGACATCGACATGTGGCTGCTGTACATCATGGTGTCGCCCATCCGCATCGACTTCTCCATCTCCTCCTCCTTCAGCTTGCCCAGACGCTGCATAAGTACCTCTCCTTCACGAGCACCGACCCACTTCGGGTGGTTCTGCTTGAAATTAATGAACGAGCTCTCCATCTTGGCGTCGTTGCCGTACTCCTTGAAGTCGAACTCTGCGAATCGGCACACAGCTCCAGTACTAGGATGCACGAGCGAATGGGAGCGCAGGAACAGCAAAATCTCGCGAGCAAGTCGAGGAAGCGAGATACACAAGATATACGGCGCCAACAAGACCGACACGCACTCCTCCGCGAAGAGCACAGCCTTGTAAGGGAAGAGTACCGTGAATGCGTCTCGCACCTCGAACGAGTGACACTGACCCCGCCATTCCTTAGGAAAGTAGTGCGTCTCCGCCGATACCTGCATCATCGTTTCTTCACAATCTCCGTTGACCAAGAACGGAGACGCAGACGTCGTAAACGATCGCGATAACGCGAACACACCCGTCGATATGGTCAGATACCACAGCAATTCATGGCCGAACAGCGTAGTTTGCAGCAGGACCGACTCCTCCAACAGACTCACGAGCAGTAGAACAGCCATCAACGAGCTCGCACAGAAGGAAACTCCTCCAGCGATAATTGCAAGCGCCCCAGCTGGAAACATGCCCAGGTAACGGTCCGCCAGCGAGTACGAGCGCGCCATCCGTGCATCGAGAACATGAGGAAGCTCGTTGTACTCTCGGAACCGCCAAATCGCATACGCTGACCAACGACGCGTGCCGAAGTAGTACACGTGGTTCGTTTGCCACTCCTGCGCCGCTAAAAAGAAGAAACGCGACAGTCGATACAGCAGAATAAAGGGCGCGAGCACAAAGTTGAGCACTCCTGCGATCACGAAGCGTTTCTTGAGCATCTCCACGTTGTGAATCACAGACGGAGCGAGATTCAACTCGGCGTCGAACATTTGATCCAGCAGGCAGATATTCAGATTGGCCTCCATGTTCCTTGAGCACATAATGTGCGACGTAGATAGGAATTGTAAGGAGGTTGGCAGCAAATTCTTGCTTTGAAACAGCGAGTGGTTCATGAAGGCAATGAGGTAATTATCACGTCGCATGATGCGTCGAGCAAAGTCGTGAGGCGACGAGAGCAGCGCTGGGTCAATCTGGAGCTTGTAGGACGAGAGCTGGCGCATGTTCACCGGAGCGTTGGCCCCATTCACTAGATCCAGTACTCTCGTCACCACTTCGTCCCACGCTATGGTCTGCACTTGTCGTTCGTCAATATGGAGTCGTTCCTTGTAGAAAACCTCCATCGCTCGAGTGTCTCTCAGTGTCCCTACTAGCTGGAAAGCTCTTGAGACCCAGTACACCAAGAACATGGCAAAGTAGAAGGCCCCAATGAGCCCCAAGAGTCCGTTATTATCTGCTCTGCACGTGATGTATTTCTCCATTTCCTGTGCACAGCCTCCACTCTCGGGGTGTCTGTGGCACTCTAGCAGCGGCCCCCATTGCACACAGCCGAGAAGAAAGCTCGAAAGCACAACGCTGAACAGTCCAGTTACTAGACTCACCAGCTCCACCACCACAATGCTCCAGAAGCCCTTGTGGTAGTAGTAGTTGTATAGAGTGATGAGGAATGCGTCCAGATTGGCCACGTTTCCATAGCGGTCGGGAACGGGCGATACACGACCGTGACCTGGGGCCCCACCCTGTCCGTTGGATCGACGTTGAGCCCCAGGAAGCGCCGCCTTAGCCGTGTCCAGCACCTCACGGAACAGTGTCGAGATGGCGGGAAGGTGCACGTTGACTCGCAGTGATGGAAGCTGTGGAGCCCCCGGGGATGAGCTGCCCCCATGGCCGCTTTGAGCCGAATCTGGCCGACTTGTTCCGCCAAAAGGGGGCGCACGGTGATCGTCCTTGAGTTCATTCCAGAGCAATTCGTCCTCCTCTTCCGCGTGCGCGAGATGATCATCGTTGGCGGCGAGTAGCGACTCGTTCATGGCACAATTTGGGATAAAATCAGTTTGAGTTGAATGGAGAGACGATGGTGTAGAAAATACACAGGTGGTGAGCGTTCAAAAGATGCTGGATACGACGGGAAGGAGGTGGCGAGGTGACGGATCGCGACACTGGAGAGCTTTTTCTTGATCCGGTCTGAGAATTTGTGCGAACGCGAAAAATGTTGATCTCCACATTGTATAAGCTCCCACAAATGATTATCACGGCGTGGCGGTCATATAGCGTTATTAATTAAGGCAAGTATAAAATTTGGAAGAGCACACGTGGTCCACATACCATAATCAGCCTACAATAGTTAGCGTAAATTTTTTTGTTTTAAAAAAAATGGGATGATATCAAATATCAAGCTGGTGAAGTAATAGTCGGTACAGGTGCTGAGAAATAAACGACGGGGACAGCAAGCTGCTTCAATTAATGTTTGTGAGTGTTGCAGATGTAGTTAGGCGTCGATAAATTAACAAGTTACTTCTTCATAAGCCGATAAATAAATCATCTGAGACACTTAGTATAATGCAAGAGCAACCTCGAATAAGCTTACAACAAAATCGCAGGCACTTGTAAATTAATATCATCAAGGGGTTCCAATGGCACTGCCAATGGCACTGCCAAATCAAGTATTAACTAAGACAGAGAGTATTAAGGTGCTTCCTGAATCCCCTCATGTATCAGCCAAACGACATATTAAATGAAAGAGAATCATTTACTGAACCTGGTATTAATACATGTACGTGCAAACAAGTATTCTTTGAAATGCAGATACCCGCTCGACGTTATTCCTACGAGGAAGCATCATAGCTTGCATACTGGGAACTATTGATGATTTAAGCCGCTCTCCAGCTTTGTAACAAGCGAGGCATTCTGTATTGATAGTTTTCTAGCCTCTCACGTGTCTGCAGAGCTCCCGAAGACGATGACGATCCAAACCGAACATTGACACGCTGAAGTGCGTCAATGTGTCGCCTAAGTTCAGTGTTGTGACGTGTGCGCCTGTACCAGTCGGTACCTACTCTTTCCCTGAAGATTGTGCGCCTGTCATTTTTGTCACTGCGCAATTGTCCAGCTTCTGATGGAGGTTCCGCCCGCTGCCTTCACGCTTCAGCTTATCGCTCGGCGGTGTAAATACTACGCATTCATCAATGCATTCATCTGCAGCGTCGCTCTGAGCAGCTACTTGGCTGTGGGTTCTCTCAATCGAGAAGCTGAGTCTCCCGAAACATTGGTGCAGCTGGTAGTGGTCTACGCGGTAAGTCTGTTGCGGATTCTGGTGATGCTCAAGTGGTTCGAGTGGATCGCGACCAAGAAGTCGCAGATCGACGACTACAAGCGAGTGAAGCTCACACACAAGCAGGTCACAGCCATCTACCTCCGCATCCTATGGCTGGTAGTGCCTACCGAGTGTATCTCCTTCTGGCTCGCAGACCAGACTGCTGTACCATTGCGAGATAATGTGACTTGGCTGTCTTTCGTACTGGAATACGCTATGTTCATCCCCAAGTCGCTAGTGTTTGAGATCACCTTCGACTTCTTTCACTTCGCGATGCACTGGCTGTGCCACTACAGTACATGGCTCTACAAGAATGTGCACAAACAGCACCACCTCCACTTGCATCCGTGTCCTCTATCGACGTACGAGCAAGACGGCTTCGATTTGTGCCTGACTAATGCTCTGCCATTCTGTTTGGCGTGCAGTCTCGGCTTCTCCTTCTCGGATCTTCAGCTGCATCTGCTGTTTGCATACAAGACATACGTGGAAGTCGCCGGCCACTCCGGACTGGACATCAAAGGCTTTTCGTTCCCGCAGATGCCGTTGGTGAACAATATTACAGGTATTTGTCTCCGCGTACATGATCACGACCTGCATCACACTCATCCGCGTTGGAATTTTGCTAAAAGATTTTCGCTTTGGGACAAGCTCTTTCGTACGTTCCGTTCTGGTAAGCAGCTTTCGTAAGAAATTCTGGTGGAGTTGTGTGTTTCGATGTTGTTAAAGCGGTTAGAGCTATAAGGTTGTGCCCGTCACTAACAAAAAACACACCGCGGTTGCTCCTCTGACAAGGGCCCCCACTACATGTAGAATTTGCTAGATACTGAGCTTAGCGCAAGTTTAAAAAAATAGTTATTTCCATTGCAAGAAAACTTTGTGGTGCTTCTTGGTGAAATGCTGCTTTTCTTCTTCATATCAAAATACAGTTATTGCGGCACTTGGTCAAAATTTCAGCACATTACAGCTTCGGACGGAAGTTCGAAGCTGTAAGCTCAAACTTTAGGATAAACAGTATTTCCAGGATCAATCTTCACCTTACACCCAGTAATTACAACTCAAAATTTAGGATAAGCAGTATTTCCAGGATTAAGCTAGATCTTCACCTTACACCCAATAATTATCGAACCAATTTTGAATTTTGTATGGGTATATACTGCCAATTACCTGCCAGCAAAAATCATCAGCCAATCACAGTAAATCCAAAGCATTACAGTACTTTATCCAATGTAATATACATATATTAGGTCTAGGTGATTCACCAATCGGACGTATCAAGTACGATGAAACTCTAAAATATGTGTATGTTCATTCAATTGTCAAGTGGTAGATGTATCACTTTCATAATCCATTTTATTGGATCATCACGATGGGTTTGGAGATATTGCAACTCTGGAAAATATTGCGAGCTAAGGCAACTGCTGCCGCAGCATTTCCCAAGTTTTTAACCCCCCCCAAAGCGAGCGGAATTCGCTGCGCCTATTTACCGAAACCCCATACACGTTATGGATAGTGGGTTACAATAGTAAGACCCAGCTATATTTTACCGTGTATTTAGCAGAGTCGGTACAGCGCCCCACCCCTAGGGTCTTCATTTCTCGATATCGTGTATCATACTAACATGTCTGCATTGTACGCGATAACGCTGATATCGTGTCCTGAGTGAACAAAGACAACACAACATTTGTACAAAAACACATCTAGCGGGGAGTGACGGGTCATATTTTTGTCGATATTTAAAAAAGGATTCCACATGGCGATCTGCACGAAAAACATTTATTCTAATCAAGTTATTTTTGAAGCCGGAACATGTGCTCTGACGACGATCTCACTAGCTGCCGTCATCGTTGGTGTGTGGCCGCCGGCCCGAACGACCCTGAGAGGAAACACTTCCGATTTCAGCTCTAGACTGCGACTCCGAGTCGCTGGCATCAGAGCCACCGTCACTTGCAGCTCGTGCGAGCTTCCGGGCTCGAATTTTGCGCTTGCGTCCTGATTGAGGGATCAAAGTCCCATTTTTCCAGCGTTAATTTCAGGCATCCCAGCACGAAGTAGGCTCGCCTTTGCTGCAATGCTTCACCTTGTTGCAGAGGAATACACGTGCGGCTAACTCGTGTCTTGATTTTGTTTTCAGCTTACATTCAGCGCAGAATAATGTCGTTTCCCTCCTCGAGACGTGGCAGCGTCTTTTAGCACCGAACAAACCTTGCACGCACGCTGTCTACGCTTTCTCGTCTTATCGGAGTTTCCTTTGCGCTACTCGTCGGCCTGTACAGGCGTGTGCGCCGCTCGAGCTTGTCGTGCCCGCATTGGCGTCGCGTGATGCCCGCGGCGGGAAAGAAGCTGCACCCAATCTTCCAGTAGCAACTGACAGAGCTGTAGATGAAGCGTTTTCAGAAAAGTCACGTGGGAAACCCTTGGCTTCCCGGTTGTCGCGCGATGGTAATTGTGCACGATGAAAGCATTGACGATAGCCAAGTCTATCAGTCCCAGAAAAAGAGACTTGTAGTACTTCTTATAGCGCCGAGCCAATTGCAGTGAATACCTAACAATACGTACAATACATGTTAAAACGATGCCTCAAATGTGTATGTACAGGATATGAATACTTGCCGTTGTAAAAGCAACTGGTCGTGAACGTCGACACCGCCCATGAAAGTCTGATAGTCTTTAACGATTCGTGGACACAATAACTCCGTCTGCTCTCCAGCAACTGGATTCCTACGCACGATACGGTCTGGTACTGCACTTCCTCCAGCAGCAAGCAGATACACCGCTTGATTATCCCACCAACGGACGGCCTTGATCGATGGCACCTTTTGGAGAGTGGCTACGGCATACGTTCCTTTGACAATGTGTGCTGGTCGCTTCTTTGATTCTTTCCTGCCGTTCTTAGTCTTCTTTGGGAGAATTGCTTTGCACAGCCCCCTCCTGTTCGTCATTATTGTGCCCAAACTGTAGAAGTTCATGGTCAGCAGCTGCATTGCCAACACGACAGAGGTGTAAAACCTGTCGGTGACTATGAGACGTCGCTCTGTTGGCCCGTTGACGCCGAAGACTTGATGTAAGGTCCGTATGACTGCAGCAGGTCCCGAGTTTTCATCACTGGGTGTGCAACTGTCTTGCATTTGTTGCTTTCCACAATAGACTTCAAACCTGTAATATACACAATAGTTCATAAGGTTTTAGCACGCCGAAGACACGATAAGGTAACTTTGAAACAAAAAAAAGAGCGTGCCTTCGGGCACGCTCTTTTCCTTACCTGATGAAGTACGCAGACTTTGAACAACACAGCATAAAAAGCTTTGTGCCCCAGCGATGGGGCTTGTCCTTCATGAAGATTCTCATCTTATCGAACGGAGACGTGCACGGAAGCATCACTTCGTCAAATGCCGTTATTGGAGGTGGGATGAAACTGGCCTGAAATGTTTCTTGCAGCACGTCAATCACCGGGCAGAGTTTCCAAGCTCGATCGGTCTGCGCTCTTGCGTCAGCATTGCTGCTAAAATGGAGATTCCGCGATATATGATAGAAGCGATCTCTAGTCATAAATGCGTTAAAACAGCCACGAGAAATAGCACCTTCATCGGTAGTCTTCCAAAGGTTATCAAACCTCTCTTTGTTGGGAGCTATCATTCTCGCAATGAGTAATCCAAGAAAAATAGCATTTTCTCGTCCTGAATTGTTCTTCGTGTTCAGCAGCTTAGCCTTTATGATATCCGGAGGTGAGACTTGAAAATCAGGTCTTTTCAGCTTCCGATCTAGCTGCTTGGCGTTAGACTCTCCACTCGCGCGTCCAGGTTCTCCATAAAGTAGTCGTTACTAGCACCCGCAATTCTTTCTAGTAAGTATGGCGGAAAAAATGCACCAACTGGGGTCTCGGCAGTGCTCAACGCTGCAGCAGTTGGTCCATGCTCACCGCGAAAGAGATCCGGATAGTCAATATTTGCCCAATCATCGCGACGCATGTCGTAGGGTTCATCCATGTATGGGTAAGGCGTCTGATTGTGTACTGGAGACCACTCGTTCTCCTTCATGTCTGCGAAAACATCAGCTTTGAGGTTGCCACGTGCAATCTCGTGAGCACCACCTACTGCTTCAAGTAGAGACGCGTCAAATGGAAGCTCAGGTGGGACGACATCTTCATCTTCAATGCTGGGATCAGGCTCAGCTAACTCCAGCTCCTCATCATCGTCGTATACAGAGAATCCTCCCCCCTCCTCGTCCGAATCAAGACTTGCAAAGATATACTTGTCATCACCGGGCATTACATCGTCTGTTAAAAAATATACATGATAGTTGTTATTATCGTGTATGTGTATCATGCATACATAGGAATTGTATATCGTGTACATACACGTTTGAACCTACCAGATAAAGACGAACAGGAAAACGCAGCGTTCGATGCCGCGTCCACGCGATCGCCGTCTGCGGACTGTTGCACATTTGTGGGACTTTGCGGAGAGTCGTTAGAGTCATCCGACTCATCTGAAGACCCAAACAGCTCGTACAGATTGCGCCTTGAAGTGGTTGACACAGCTGGAAAAATACAACGTTCAAAAGAGTTAGCTACACCACCTCCGAATGATATGGATGGCACAGTAAACGTACCAGGTGTTTCTCGACTTGAAGAAAATAAATCATCGATATCGTCGTCAGCTTCATACGGCAGGAAGGCTGGTCTTCCAAGCCTCCTACAGGCCTCTCAAATGACCACACCTATCTGAAGCGCCCGGTAAGAGCAAGACAGACGTGCGCGGAATAGACTTCTTTGTAGGGGAGAAGGAGCTGATGTCGTATTTGGATCGACTAGACCTTGGTAAGTTGTTTATTCTAATGATGTATTGAAAACCTGAGTCTAACCGTTGACGCGTGTATAGATGAGCTTGCGAGGTAAAAAGAAGATGAACGACAGACCAACGACGCCACACACGGATCCTCGAGCCAAGACGATGAAGCCACCTGATGACGCTACTACACCTCCAACAGGTATATTTTACAGCGCCTGTACATTACACCGTACCTGTCTAACACTATCGTGTATTATGCAGTTAGTACAGTGCGTGAAGAGCCACTCTCAACCACCCAAGTACGACAACAGACGCACTCCAGCTCTCCAATGCAATCTCAGTCCAGTGCACCGCTAATTGCTACTTCGCCGCATAGTTCCTTCCACCGGGCCCGAAACCCCGACATCTAACTGGAAGCGGGAATTTTCTGAAATGAGCGCCAAAACGAGTGACGTTGAAAATCCCTGCAGTTTCTTATATTTATTTGGCGTGAACCACATATCGCTGAGTTTCCTCTAAACTTTTATGTTATGAAAAATTGTGCAATGCCCGCCTGCGCACACGGATCCAGGAAGGATGGGGATCAGGCTTCACATACCTATCCCTCTCTGGCTTAGCGTTTGTATGACCGTATACAAAAATAAGGAGCAAAACTAGCAGATCATTCATGCACCATTTATCTTGTATTATACAGGATAAGCTCTCTCTACAAAACGTGTATAATACAGGCCGTCGCTTTGGGGGGGGGGGGTTAAAGAGTGAGGATGTTGAAGAGGAATACGTAAAAAATGTATTGAGGCGGGTGAGAGTGGCAAGAGCTTTATGTGCGCCATGAATAAGTTTGGAGTGTATATTGCGTTTAGTGAAGGAAAGAAGGGTAAATTGCTGACGCGAAACACTGCAATGCATTACTATTGCCAAGCCAAAATTTGGTTCCTAAAGCAACTTCCTCAGCACCGAGCGTCATTAGAAACGCGGCTGCTTAAAATGGGAAAACGTTAGATAGCTTTTGTCTGAAAAGAGAAAGTGGTGGCTTCGTAGCAAAGGCTTCACCATGTACAAAGGCTGACTAAAAAAATGATAGTGTTTTTGTATGTCTAAGCATGCTCTGAAAGTGACTACCAAGATGCTGCTCTTCTGTATCTTCTCTGGTACGTGTTAGGGCGAGCTTCGGACCTGTCGATGATCAAGAAGCGGAACATCTCTATAGATACCGCTCGTGTCTTCTTCCTTCGCTTGGTCCGTGTGAGGACGTAAGAAGAACAAGACTTGTCCCTCTTCCCCGACGCCGACTTCGCAACGTGCCCCCTGATCGCTGTCGCTCTCGCCCTATCCGTCCAAGCTGCGCCGTGCCCAACTTTCATCGGGACCATGCCCGACCAAGTGCAGCAAACGCCGACCTCGCTATCTCCTGATGTGCCGCTCGTGGAGTTTCTAAATGCGCCACCGGTGACCTCTGCTCTAGCTCCGCCTGCCCCGCACCCTCCTCACCGTGCTGGCGCGGCCCCGACAATCTACGCATATGTCAACCGTGTGCTTCATCGTGTCGCCCCTGCCGCCGGTATATCAGCAACCCTAACGTCGCACTCCTTCCGTCGTGGTGGGGATCAGCATGCCAACGGCTGCGAGAAGATGACCGCGCGCTAAATCTTTTTTTTTGTCTCGGATCTTGGAATCTAAGCACCGCAAACAAAGGGTTCATCTACATATTTGACACAACTAGGGAATACCACTTGATTGCCAACGTATTGAGTGGATTCAAGCTCGAGGACGTTGTTCCTTTCCAACACCTGTCCAGCTTTGACGCAGACACGCTTGACGCGATCGCCGAGTTCCAACGAGACTTGTTCGCAGCTTGCTATCAACTTGAGACAAACATATTCAGCATCAACCAGAAAGGTTCTGAGCGGCCTAACCACCTGCGTCACTAGGCACTATCCGGTGGATAAAAGGCTTGAATCCCAACAGTCCAGCGGTGCAGTGACTCAAAACCTGTATTACACAGAATGGACGTATGGCCTGGTCGACGCATCTTACAGAAGCACAGCATCCCTGTAATGACAGCATAGAAGCCTCCACCCCTCCACCCCACCATCCAAGCCAATTAAACAAGCCAAGAACAGAAGATCATCGACCACCAGGCCGCTGTCATTAAACACCTTACCGAAAATTCCAAGCGCCAAGACGCCCGCATGGAAATGCTTGAGACTAAGCTGAACGGTCATCCTGAAGCTGAAACGCGAAAAAGAAGCATTTAAGATGAAGACGCCACGAAAACAGCGTAGAGGATCCGCTACCTACATTCATGCGACTTGGTTTACCTGGTACACGCAAGAGCCACGCTGGTATGTCGGAGCCGAAGTAGCAGCGCTCGAAGGTCAAGCTGCTAGTCGCGCAGATGAAGCTGTTTCTCGACGACGGCTTCGTGTTCAACCAAGCGTCAGCGGACTACCGCGATCGAGTCCTTGAGCTGGGAAAACGCGCTGAGAATGCCCTACTCACGTACTTGAAAAGCAAGCGCAGCATCAGCTCTCGTGGATCGAATGCGGTCCTTAAGCACCCCCAGGGGGTTCACAGTGCGGGCGCGCTAAATGCCAAGGCCAACGCCACAGTCAACTGCTCCAGACAGCTGCAATCCAAGACCCGTCTCCAGGCCAAACGCATGACGTTCATGAGAAGGTTGATAAGTAGGGCATACAAATTAGATTCAAATGCATTCACCCTTCCTCGCCGCACAAAGTCATGTCGACCTCAACACACGTATTCCGTATCCTTTCTTGCTGGTTTGAGATATCAACGAAACTTGACCTTTGCCACGAGGCCTCTAAACCAAGCATAGGCGATAACGATGACCGGATTTGAACAGGCATCCTCAAGGCCGAAACCTTGCGCTCTCCCAGTTGAGCTACACTGTTGGAAGGGGGGGGGGTCAGAGGCGATCTGGAGCCTTGGAAGACCGTGCAGCCCGTACGGGAGATTAGCGTAGTAGCGTTAAAAAGTAAGACTGACTGCCAAAGTGAGCTGTCGGCGACGGATTGACTGAAAGTGAGAGGCTGCAAACCTTTCGATTCCTATATTCTAATGCAAATACAAGTGGCATGTTCTTACAGGCAGATAATTAACCAAAAAGCAATAGTGACTCTGATAACTGGCTGTCGTCATTCTTTATTTACCGGACCGATGCAAAACAATCGGGACAATCGTGACTATTCTGCCTCATTGATAAATTTGCTATCTCATGAGTACGTTACTATCATGCCAAAAGATGCATAGAAAAACAAAGTAGTGATTTTTCAGCCCAGAGGGTGTTACAGACCATTTCCTGCCATCTATAAACAATCTTTTTGACCACTCTTCGGCCTTTCACATCAGTCACGCCATCCCCTAAATTTCGAATCTATCTGAGATAAACTATGTACAATACATAGGTCCAATAAGGACACCCGTTCGATACATTTTGGTATGGCGATTCATTTACAGCCCTGAAGGTGCGTTTATGTTGATATTGCGCACTGGCGAAAACGTATATTTTGTGTCATTTTGTTGACAACATGATGTTACTCAAAATTCTATGCGAGGTTTTTGATTGAACTCGCACAAATCTGCTTTAGGCCCGTTCCCAACCGGTGCGTCAGTGAACGCATACGCTGCATGTATACCCTACCCCTCAAAGTCGCTGTGTTTCAATCCCTCAATAATCACGGCATCATTGATAACTGCATCGGAACCTTTCGCGGTGGGGCTGAATTGTGTGGAGCCGCATATCCTTCTGGCGGAATATATGGTCCCAAGCTACTTTCTTCGCCGAGATATATCGCTGCAATGGGTTGACGTAAGCGTAGCTGTAGTCGGTTGCAGACGTTCGCGGCGCCTCAGTATTGAAGAGCGGGACCGAGATAGATCGGTTATGTTCTTTACTATTTCCCACAATTGCAAGTAACTAAGCAATCATAGATTTACTGGTTATTTATTTAGACGCATGACCCAATTGCAAACAAAAGATTTCATTCTCAACCGAAGCGCTTTTTGTATTTATTCACGGCTTCTTGGAAATCGGGGAGGCTAGCCTCTTAGTATCGTTAAGGGCAAACATCACGAGGTAAACCACTCGATAAAGCATTTATATACTTACCCCTGTGATCACACAAATGAGATGATGGCTGCCACCAGCTAGCCACGCAGTGCACACTGCAGCATTGCCGCCGGCGACGGTGGGGGCTCTCCTCGGGTCCGACGAAGAGACTGGAAATAGCCAGTTACCAGGTAGGGCACCACAATAGAAAGTAACTTCTCAAATGTCGATATATCCGTTCTGTAGTACGTCTAGAATGCCTAATCTTTAAAGAGTGTAGTGGCGTGAACTCTCAGCGACAGCCGCTTTCGAACAGCGGGGTCGCTTTCCTTGGCAAATTGAAGATGCTTAAATGCAACGAGACAGATGATTAGATTGCATAATTCATTGTCATCTTTCATACGGCACGCTGCCGTGCAACAGGGAGACATCGCATCAGATGCTGGTGCCGTTGGTGTCGGACAGGAGCCATCGCTACGATTTTTGGTTTGGGAAGTATGTCCAGTATTAAAAAAAGCTGGAGAAGTACACGGGGTCGACCCTGCTTGGGAAAACCCGAAGCGCACACCGACGCATGCGTTTTTGCTTCCACGTGATGGTACTGTATATAATACACCCATTGAGCCAATCAACTTGCAAAGTGTTCTCTTAGCACGTATGCGTCGAAAAGACGCACTGGCTGGGAACGGGCCTTAGACTTCCCTTGAGCTAGAGCCCATTTAAGTACTACACACGGTATATTTTGGTTATATGTGGGAGCTCTAACATAATTAGGTATGGAAATTTTGTATCGACCAAATTTTGTTCAGCTATGTCAATGGAAAGTGCAGGATTCACAAGTGATAGAGACGAGCACATCCAACATATCAAACTTTGATTCAAAGGGTCAAGTTGAATAATCTGAGTCGCTCGCGAATGTCGGTAATGCCTTTCACATACCCACCACCGCGACGATGCTTCAGGCGAATGATCTGCGCTCGGTCTGGGGTGGACTGGGTGTGGTAGCGATTGCTCTCAGCCGCAATTTGACTACACAATTTGGGCGGAAGGTAGAAAAAGAAGAGGGCGAGAGGATCTTTAGCCATCGGGCACATTATCGAGTGATTCATACGGTCCGTCGTAAATGTATGCAAACGAAGGGGCGTCTCCAAGCTTGGACTGATCTACGAAGCGCATAACATTGAGCTAGAAACTGTTGCTTAAAAAATGTTGGATAACAGCTCAATCAAAGTTGCATATGCTGGATATTGTCCAACATAACTTACCTTTTTCCATTCAAAGTGCTCCACCTCCGCCAAACGGGCAGCGTCCTTTGCCACCGACTTGCACAACGAATCGGGTAGCTCCGTTCCAGCGGAGTCTGCTCACTTTTCGTCGGATGGATTTCCGATACCCTCGTCTTCTTCCCATTCACTTTCTGCGTCATCGTCGCCAGGGTCAGGACCCGACTCCTCTCCGGATCCCAGGCCAGTGCACTCGCGTGCACCGACCGCCATGATGCTAGGATCACCGGGCAAGAGTCACGTGTGAGACAGTAGGCGCATCAGATGCACCCGTGTTGTCGTCCTCGGAGGCTTCTACGCTGGCTTCTGCCTCTGAAGTGTCCTGGAGGACAGTACGACGCCGTTTTTGAGAGTTTTGCGTGATTGCTTCCACCTGCTTGCTCATTCGAGGGCGACGCGAGGCCTCTATTGCGCTTGGGATACCTTATACTGGCGTTAGCGTCGAAGCCACAGACATCACCACATCAGCGACTACCTCCTCCACCTCTGGTTCCACCGCCAGTTCATCCATCGCCGTCTTCGATGTCTCTGGCTTCAGCGGTAATTTCTTCTGCATACGTCTCATTGGCTGCAGCCGGCTCGGTACCCGGTGGCCTGGATCTCGCAATTTCCATGGCCGGCGTCGTTAGTTACATCGGTGTCTTCCTTGAGCGCTTCTTCTCTCTGCCCCATTCATCGCCTTGCTCTGACTTTGCTGGTTGCCTTTCTTCGTTTTGACGAAGGCGGCGCTGGATGTGAGCGCCGCTAGACACTGCTGGCGCTCTGCTGGTGTCAAGAGGTGGTGAGGTGTCTTGCACGCCGTCGCAACCATCTTTGCTTCATTATTTGCTTGTTGTCTTCGCGCTCGTTTTAAGGAATAAGAAAATTCGGCGACTGTCGGCCACCGCTGTAGTGGACGACGCAGCCTCTCTCTACCCCTTTCTTCCGGGGACCCGGCCCAGCTACCCTTAGCCTGCGCATTTGGCTGTTTTAGGCTCGCACATTTGACTTGGACTCAGTAAAGAGCTATCTTGATATGCTTTTAATACAAACACCATGCTGAGGAAAAGTGATGGAAGCTATACACCTATTATGTTTAGCGACTAAACATACGTCACTAACGGGTTAAGTAACATATGGGCCGTTTAAAAATAACAGGACATTTTTGTGCGTGTGACTCATTAAAAAGGACCAAAACGGCAAATTTGGTGCAAAGACTTACATTTAATGGCAAATTTGATGGTTCTTCGGACCAAAACGGCAACTTTGGTGGCTCTTCAAAGACTTACATTTATGTCCGACCGCCACCACCATAGCAACACATTTGTGTAGCAAAAGACAATGGTGCGGAAATATTTCGAGTAAGACTTGGACAAAGTGCGAGTAAGAATGTAAAATGGTGGAATTTCGAATACTCTTTCATATCAGATGCCATGACACTCTGTAACGTTCAATTAGGTGGTTCCAAAAGTAAAAGTCCTCGATAACAGAATCTAGGATACCAACCATATGAGGGCTATGTGATCCAACAGCCGGCTCTGTCCCTTTGAGCTGCTTTTCAATCAATTGTTAGATGACCACTACAAGAGTCTATATACTTCCGTGTGAACATCAGTGTTTAATGGTTTAGACTGCTACCAACGAAAACAACTCTCACTTAATTATAATCACGGTACGTCTGTTTCATCTTGGCTACAAAACAAATTGGTTCCGCACTCTTGACTGTTTCCTGGAGATTCGCCTCCAGAAGAAGCCCCAGCAGCCAGACGTGACACAGTTATGCGGCGGCGCCTTCTTTCTCTTGCTCGCATATTTGATGCGATTCTAGATTGATGCCTCTCCCTTCCGATTGCATACATTCGTCTCAAATAGTCGGTGTAGTTCGTGCCGTCATCTGCACGCAAAGGGTGCGCTCTCACGTGCATTTTGTCAGAGCGACGCAAGCTCGGAAGTACATCTCGTAATTATGCTCTTGCCATCTGAGCTTGTCGGAGCATAATGCCCAAAGCGTGCACAATCGGTCAAAGTAATTCTCCACTATCACACGATCGGAAGAGATGTTGACATTCTCGGCTTCTTGTTGTGGTGTTAGTGGTGTTGAAGGGCGGCGACGCGTCGGGATGATGACCCTCATGGTCTCAGCTAGACCCCGATACCCCTTATCTGCCAAAATTGCCCAAAACCCAGGAAACTGTTCACGGAGAGGATCGTTATCCGGCATGCTTTCATCATCGGAAGTCTTCACCACAGCAACAGCCACTAGATGAGATAGAGGCAGATCGATGAGACGAGTTGGCGCGATGCATGATACTTCTTCAGTGTGTGGTTAATTCCTCAATAAAAGTAGTGTGTACTTGAGAAGCTGTACATATAGACAAGAGCTTAGTCCGCACGACGAAGCTGTGTATGCTACGTTTGCACAGAGAAATGATCAGATACCGCTCTTAGAATTGGATCTTGAGATCACTCCCATAAGACCAGCTTTAAAAATTATTTCTATACTGCTATCGACTCCCACCTGATATCCAACGTAGTGGTCTGATTCTTACATGGAGGACTAATGAGAGGCCTATCTTTAGGACGGTAATGGACAGGTTTCGAGGAATCTACTAGGTACGACACCGATTTCAAAACGATTGGATATCAAGGCTAAGCCTTCAGTAGGCAGCAGCCACCAGCTCCGGCCACTTACTTAAGTAGCAATTTTCATTGCAACAAAAGCAAGACCAACTACTAGCAACATCATGCAGGAAATAGTACCCTTGCAGGAATTGGATTACTCATCCGAAGTCACCGTCTCTCAGCACCGTCGCTTTGATGAGCTATCAGTGACAGCACGAAGGAAGACGCACTCAGCGCTATGTTGATGCGCGACGAAGCCGACTACCGTTTCGTGTACAACTACAGACCACTCGATTCATTTTCTATGTACCGCTGCACATCTCATGTCGATTGCGCTAAACATGTGCGCCTCGTCTTCTCTTGCGGCGAGGGTAGCCAGGGATCCAAATCACTAGAAGTTAGCAGTATTCACACGGGCCATATATGTGTTTTCAACGCAGCGGAATTTCGCTCAAATCAAGCGCGATGTGGACGCGTTTTCTGGTGGGGGAGAAGGACCTAATGAGTGTCTCGATATTTTGAGGAATTCGCATGATGATAACGCGGCCTGCTACGATTTGTTTTCGAAAATTATCCATCTGAGCTCTGTTGAAGAATCGAAAGGTCCATTTAACGAGAAAGAATGAAGATGCGAAAAAATTGAGCCGTGTCTACATGTATCGGCTTTTGACTTTGTATCTTCTTTTGACTATGAATATATTTTTAAGTCTATGCACATCACGTCTTCCGCCTCTTTGACGGAGTGGTGCAACGGCAGGCTATGTGAACCTGCTCTGGACGTTTTTGGAAGCGATCTTGCCGACACTTCCGATAGCTGCTCATTCGACACCTCTCTGGACGCTGCAATGGATGATATGATTGTCCTACGCGCTTTTCAGCACCAAGTCGGCAAAGGTCCCGGAACGTCGATAATCATAGTATTTTTCAGTCACAGACATCTGCTGAACATCAAGCGAGCGGTTGATGGGCATCAAATGGACGGTATCCTCGGTGCAACGGACAGGACCTCCAAGCCTCACTTCGGGGATGGACACTCTATATCTTTGTGACACATGCCACGAATGTTTGTGGTTCATACTCGAAGCATTATGTGTCGTGGGCGCTTACGTTCGTGCGTACGGGATATGAAACTGCCTATCGGAAATTGTTTGAGACGACCATGCACTTTTGCCAAATATTATTCGGCGTTGTTCTCGATATCAGATTTGGCAGACTGGACCGTGCGTTCTACTTTGTCAATGCCTTCCGTTACTTGTGACCGGCTGTACACAAGTGCTGAATCGCTGACCACATTTCGCAAGGAAGATCAGAGAGAAAGCAGGGGGGGGGCGGGTGTATGACAGGCAATACAACGAAACCGCACACCTGGAGTGGTTTCAAGCGTCCTAGACGCAGAAGCAGTTTGATACTTTGGCAGCCCAGTGCTCTAATAAGTGTGCAGAGAGCTGTGGGCTACGTAGCGTGATTTAACGAGGAGTACGTGGTAGATTCATGGGGTCGCGGTTTGCTAGAGCTGCTGGCGGTATGTCCGGTGTCCTGTCCTCTCATAATCCGCTTGAATCTTTTCACAGCGTCGTTAAAAACGCTGCGGTTGATTTACTGTGCGCGAATACGGCAAAAATTCCAAATATACACTACCTGGTATTTTGCTCGCTTCGGGAAAGGAACAAGAAAGATATCTAATTTGTCATTTAGGGGAAGGTACGCGATCTAATAAGGACAGGCCGTTAATATATCTGGTTGTTTCTTTTTCTGATCTTAAAAGGGTGTAAGGAAAGGGAAAATTCCAGCGCAGTGTTTTTTGGGAGCCCGTTCCCTTCTTGCTGACGCCTCACGAGAGCTCCGCACAGTCGACTTCAACGCGCAGGACTACCTGGTCAGCGCGCTGAAGCCTCAACAGGGCATTGCGGTGACTATGGCAAGCGTCAAGCGCGTGGCAGCCTGGCCAGAAGGACACCTCGTCGAAGGGGAGCCAATTCCAGGTGCGCCACCACTGTATATGCCAGTAAAACAGCCGCGGAGCTTGAATGTATACTCCAACCGCTGTCCAGCAAACCCATATGGCGAGATAATGATATCTGCAGTGTGACGGGCAAAATTCAAGTTACATATCTAGGTAGAATTACATAGTTTGACGTACAAAAGTAGGTGCAAAAAAGCACGCGGATAGTGTGTCTATCTGATTGGCTAAAAAGGGGGGACCTTTTCAGCCTATTAGAAATTGACACACACTTGAGTGGTTCACAAAGGTTAGGACCTCCGCCCTGAACCTAGTCTAAATCAGAGTTGAATTTACCTTATTCTAAGGACTTAAGCTCAGTGTTGCGATCTTCCTTATAATAATAATAATATTAATACTATTAATAGTGTAAGCCAGTAGCGGTTGCTCTAGCCCCGCTACCCTCCAACGACCACGTCTTCAATAGTCAAGTCTAGATGTAAAGTATGACACGAGAACTTCCCACATCTGACGCGAATCGAGTGGGAAGCTCTGCATCGGCTGGCCGACGTGTCGACGAGTTCGCTGTCACGTCGATGCTCAGCTCAGCAACCGACGAGCAACAGCGCCAGGCTGCCCGAGAGTTCGTGGAGCGCGAGCTCGCCGATGCCATGCGGTGAGTGTCAACTCCCTCGCATTCCTCACGGAGCGACGCCGTCAGGATGGAGACGTCGACGAACTCCAGCGCAGGTCAAGACCGGCTGCTCCTGAATGGCTGATTCCTTGAGATTGACATCGCGATCGCTTCACGGCTGATCGAAGCGCCACAAGCAAAGATCAACTTTCTTTTGTCCCGCTTATCTGACAAGGCTAAGGAATGGACCCTCGGCAAGTTTGCCGTCGGCCCAAGCGCGTCCCCGACTCTGGCGGGTCTCCAGAGCGACCTCTGACTTGCGTTCAAACCACCGCAACACAAGTCGCGGAGGCGAGCAGAGATCTTCACCTGAAAGCAGGGGAATATGACGATGCGCGACTACGTTCAGAAGCCACGACACCCGGCTTCCTACATCATCACAAGCCCGATCGACATGGCATATCAAGTCCACGTTGTCGTATTCGGTATGCGCGAAGGTATGACGCGGTAGTTGCTCACCCGCGCCGAGCCCAAGACCTTTGACGAGGCGTTCGCCCTCGCACTGCGTAAAGATTATACGGTGGCTTCCTCGTACGTTTAAGCACAGTCGTCGGATACTCGATCATCCACACCCGATCCCATGGAGCTCGACACACTAGAGGATGCAAAAGGCCGCGGTCGGTTATCCCCCCGCAGCGGTCGGGATAGCACGCCACTGATCTGCCATCGATGCCGCAATCATAGCCACCGCGCGGCTATCTGTCGAGCGCCAACGCCGGTCCTCGCTTATGCGGTCGTCTCAAATGAAGACGAAGTGACCCCTGTCGCTTAGCCAAAAACGTGACCGGGACCAGTAGGTGCGGGGCGCCGCCCTGACTGGAACAAGGGGCCCACAGGTGACAGCCCAACCTTCTAGCCCCTCCGTGCTTCAAGCACAGCTAGATGTCACCATCTCTCGCGGCGATTCGAGGCTGATCATCGCCACTCCTAACGTCGCAGGCGCACGACGTCCTCTCCGCGCGCGCCTGGACCCTGGGGCGTCGAACAATTTCTTTCGGGCATCGTGCCTACCTCTCCTTCTTCCTGAAATCGCGGTCCGAGACGGACCTGGCGATATCATCGTCTAGCTGGCGGACGGCAAGCCGTACCGCGCCCCGCGGCGTCTCGTCGAGATGCCGTACACGACCGATGGATTCCGGAGCAAGGACGAGTTTCTGGTCATTAAGATGAACTACGCGCTCGACTGCATCTTTTAAATACCGTGGCTGGCACGATACCAACCGGAGATCGACTGGCTGGCTCAAACTGTAAAACGTCGAGATGACTTTGACGTCAGCGTTGCTGGTTGCTCCGTCGGATTGGTCCCACGTCCGAGTCGTGGACAAGTCTACCACGACGTACGCTTTACACATAGTGAGCGATGGCCCTCTCGGTATGGTCTGTGGTGTGTTGATTAATGATGGTGCAGATGATGATCGCGTACTCGCGCGGTGTCGCGGGGACGACAACGAGGCGGTCGAGCGAAGGCGACTCCCGCATGAAATCGGCGCAGCTGGTAGGGAATCTTCGCGCCTAGAGGAGGGCGATGGTTCATCGTTCTGCGACACTTCTTCCTCTAGTGACAGCGACGCGCCGACTTCGAGAAGTGGCTCGAAGCGTTCGAAAAAGAGGTCGAAGCGCCACCGTCTGAAGCCCCGTAACAGCTCCGAGTCGAGCGAGCCGTCGCAGACAGAGTCTGTTTGCGCACTCGAGTATGTCGAGGGTGGCCCACATCGAACCCGAATGATCGAAGTCGCGAGCCCTCCTCGCAACGCAGCGGTGATCACTAAGTTACCAGGCCTTTTCTGGAAGAATTTCCTGCGCGATCTCAATGCTGGCGATATCGAACAAGTGTGTTGGATTACCGATGCCGACGCGACTCCGAAGAGCCTCAACGCGATGGGCGACGTTGATGTACCCTCTCGCCCGAAAAGCGCTGAGCCAAAATCAGCGCGTGAAGAGCGCTTTAAGGCCCAGTCGTGGGAGGCGCTCCGCATGTCTGGCAACCCATAGAGCAGACTGCCCGCGAGCACCAAGATGTATTCCCCGACACGATACCAGTGGAGCTACCAGCCGACTGTGGCGTACGACACGATATCGATCTCACGCCTGGAACGAAATTTTGCGTGACGCGACAGTGGCCACTTGCAGTGGGGCTGCCGTAGCTTTAGCGTCATAGGAAGACGTTCGACTCAAATAGTCACTAATACTAAGTTTTATTCGAAGGACACTTACAGCCCACGGCCAGGGCTCAAAGTTAATACCGTACCCGGTGAATGAGGGGCTAATGCTCAAAACCAGAAGTGTTTTATTTACTATTATTGCGGCCAAGCCGCCTAGAGATAAATGTATCCGTTAAAAATCTAACAAAGTTAAGCCTAATCAAATACATGACGTGTGGCTTTCAGCCAACGTACTGAGAGGCCTTGTTAACTATCCGACGTATGTACGGAGAGTTTGTTCGCTCTCCGAGGACTTCGTGTCCCTGTGTGCTCCACACCATGTAGCCCCGTTACACCCCCCTCCCCCCACTAAGATGAGAACATTCCGTTCTCGAAACTTCCTCAGCGAGGTCACGTCTTGTCAAGACGGCGGAGGTCTCCAGACCTCACTTCTGCGTCCTGCAGCTCCGCGAGCTCACAAACGCTTTCGCATCCTTGATGACAGGCACCTCGACTCCGGTCCCACGTCTCCAGCGCGTCGCGCCACTCCCGCCCCGACGGTCCCAGACCAACGACTACGTTCCACAACTTCCCCAAGCGCTTCTCTGCTTTCTGTGTAGCGGCGTACCACCGAGAGCATCGATGCCGACGCAGAAAACGCTCCATGATCCGTCAACACGAAGATAGCAAAGATCAAAGCTCGTCAGAGCCGGGGCGCCGCTTAGATATAATGCTGCTCTGTTGACGGAACTCGAAGGGAGCCAAGTCGACTATGACGAGCCCATGGGTAACGAGTCCCACTCCAACCCAACCTCTCCGAGGTTGCATAGTGGTGCCGCGTGCTTTCCAACAGCCACGGTAAGGTTCAACCGCTCGGCGAGACGATCTCCGACGAGACGAGATCCGCGGATGCTGCATCCGTTCACTGAACGCTCAAATCCAATTCACGCTATGCGCCACCGCTATCGTCACGGTACGACGAAGAAGATCGATACGATCCCAACGTCATTACTAATGGTCTGGACGTGGCTCAAGGCCGTCAGTTGCCCAATGAGCAACGCTCACAGTCGCTCCGACCTGTGGTCAGACCACTTCTTCTCACGTCACGCCGTAACTACGGCTTGCAGACGCGGAACCCTGCAGAAGCAGCCCACTCGCTGCGCAGCAGCCGCTGAACACGTATACGTGTGGACCTGCGGCCTCGTCTGCTGATGAGCAAGTGCAGCGGCACCAGCTCCGGGAGCCATTCTTGACTCCACCAGTCACAACGCCTTGGGAGTACCAGGCGCGCCTACAAATGCAGCTTAATCGTCAACCCGTTCCCTCCATGCGAACCATTCCGGTTGCTCACAACCCTGGGGAATCCCAGCGTGCTTACGAAGCACAATTCCGAAGCTGGGTGGAGAGAGCTCGACGGCTCCCCTCTGATGAGTGCTCTTCGAGCAAGTTTATCTTAAACCGACATTCGTCTTGAGAGACGTTTGCGCTTAGACTTCGCTAAGTCGAAAGCACGCCATCAACTCTCGGGCCCCCGTCCCTATCACCACGAGACATCACTGCCTTCCGCTCATGCTGCGAGCGCCGCTCATTCTTACGGGCCGGCTGCTGCAGCCACTGGTCGAAGCCTGAGCTCAGCTACCGGCCTGTCATCCCCGCAATCTAGCGGCGGGGAGCGCTCGGCGCCTGACGACGCGGCCGTACGCCTTAGCGGCGAGGCAGTGGGTGTGCCCGATCAAAAGTGTCGACGACGTCAGGGCAGTCCTGCCGGAAGGCAACCTCAAACTGCCATGATGTTTGTGAGTGAGAATAACCCCTCCACTTCACAAGGTAATGCGTACGACCTGGCGCCTGCGCCTCGCCGCCACGCGTTCCACATGGTAGTGGAGCTCGTCGTGCTCGTCGAGAAGAGCTGTAGGAGGTCGAGCCTCAACTGGACTCTCGCGTTGCGAGTCGCAGCGACGTGCTCGCGCTGGAGTAGCGTGTGAGTTCTCTAAACCAGTATCTTTACGATACAACTAACTTTCTGAGTCGCCTTGCGGATGGCTCAATGAGACGAACCAACGTGTGGACTGTTTTGAGCAACCACAGTCGGTTCTGAACCGAGTCGCGGACCTTGAGCGTGAAGTCGCTCAGCTGCAAGGTCAGCTCGACTTGATGTTGCGTCTTGTGGCTTTGCCACCTGCTGTCGTTTAGCCTGTCGTGGGCCAGCCACCGTTGGCGTCAACGCTTCCGCGCTCATCTGATCAGGGTCGCGGTAAGCCAATGTAGAAAACCGGTTGCGTGCGCATCTTTTTCGGAAGGCTGAGCGTATACGCTAGGCCCTTCTTGGCCACGACATTGAAAGGTCCTATGAGTCGTGGTCTCAATTTCGTCTTAAAGACTGCAGACACTACATGAGTAGGTAAACTTTTTGCCGTTAATAAAATTTGGTCTCCAAACCTCAAATCTCTCTTCATTGTGTCAGCCTTGGCACCTGCATGCTCTCTCTGATGTCTTGGCTTTCAGCCATAGCGTCGCGCACCTGGCGCATCCCACTTAGTCTCAAAGATACAAAGTCATCGACTTGCTTGCGAATTGCAACAGGGCTGACACCAGCCAGCCGCTAGCCCCCCCCCCCCTCCATTGAGCCACTGCGTGGCGGCGTCAGCTGAACATGAGGGCTCACCAAGCCGTTAGCATAGAACGGAGTGAAGCCTGTCGAGCATGTACTACATTTTTTAAAGCGAACTCAACGTATGGGAGTATCTGGCTCCAGCGTTTCGGCGCCTCAGCGCAAACGCTTCGGGGGATATCTTCAACAAATCGATGTACGCGTTCAGTTTGACCGTCGGTCTAAGACAGCAAAGATGTACCCTCACCATCAATGGTGTCCGGCACCGCAGTCATCTTGTTCAATCGGTCAACAAATACCACAATACCCGTGTCACCCGCCTTATCCTTGGGAAGGCAGAATACAAAGTCCGTACTCATGACCTATCAACATCCCTTGGGGACAGGCAAACTCGCCAGCGCCGCTGCCGTGCTCGGCGCGGACTCCGTCCGTTGACATGTCTCACACGTGCGTACATACGTGCCGACCCACTTATACATCTTGGACCACCAGTACATTGAGTTCACCGAGTCATAGGGCCTCTCCCGACCTAAGTGCCCGCCCACGGGCGTATCATGAACCTCATAGAGAATACAATACTTCAGATCCTCAGCATGAGGAGCGACTACACGAGGGCTATCCTCAGCGTCGGTGCTGTAGTACAACAGGCTGCCATCGAGTGAGTATCGATGCGCGCGTAAGCGCCCAGACAATATATTGTCAGAGTCTTTAAAATTTTCGCTCCCAGGAGCCCGTAGCAGCGTTCTTAAGCAGATCTAATAATGGCCGAGCCATCTCCGCGTAGTTCGCGCTGTACTTGGGCAAGTAATTGGTTAGGCCTAGCCACTTGCGTAAGTCTTTTCGGTTCTTGGGAACTGGCCAGTCTACGATGGCCTTGGTTTTGGCAGGTTCTGCCCGTAGACCACGCTTCCCAATGAAGCACCTGGGGAAAGGTACTCATCTGCGCCAAAGACGCAGTTGTCCAAGTTGGCATATAACTTTTGAGTGCGCATGAGCAAAAATTGTCAATGTTGTTCTTCACATCTGACTTTCCGTGCTCAGCACGACTATTCGTCAAAGTACGTCTGAGCGTACGCCCGGTGGGGCCTAAACAACTGCGTCACAAGACGATTGAGCGTTGCTGATGCGTTCGACAGTCCCTGGGACATGACCAGCCACGCCTAGAGCGTACTGCTCGGAGTACTCACCGCTGTCAGTGGAATGTCGCTCGATTTAATGGGCAAATAATAGTAACCATCGACCAAGTCGAGTGCGCTGTACAACATACAACCTGCAGAACATTCTTGCGAGGAATCTGCGCTTGCGTCGGAATGGTGGCCGAATTTAGCTCGTTGAAAACATGAACAATGCGCCACTGGCCGTTCGGCTTTCGGACAGAACGTGGGTGTCGAGTGCGGAGACTTACTCTCACGCACCATCCCTACCTCGTGCTTTGCACGGAATAATGCATCAATGACGTCACACTGCATCGAAAGTCGCTGCTGATCTTGGTGTGAAGTTTGAGAACTTCGATAGCGTAAAATACTGTTTGGTCGAAGACCTGGATGCAAGGCATGACCTCATCCTTGGCATAGCATGACTGGAGCGCCATGAGCCATTGAGCGACTGGAAGTCAAACACGCTGGGTGCTTCACACCCCGCTTCTAGTTAATCTTTGGTGAGTCATGAGCCCACGTCTGCTAGGAAGCAGAAGCGCTTTTGGCGCGAGCACGAGGCCGAGGCGGCCGTAGTGCTGGACATTGGTATGTCAGAAATTACTAGCAACGAAGTTGATGTTTGCCCTGAGGGCGTACGTGGTGCGGCACGTTATTCGCTGAGCGGTGCAGGTCAGGTCAATGAGCAGCTGCTGGGTCCTGGTGAGCTCGAACGCGGGGTGGCGCGTAGTCCAACGAGTGGTACGGATCTGGTCGATGACCTACCGCTACGTGGCCCGAGGGGCGCGGTCGACTGTGAGTCAAGGCATCGTGGGCGCGGCCCAGGCGATGCAGATGAAGTGACACCTAGTTTACGGTGTGAGGGTCAAGGACCTCTTGGCTGTCAGCCGAGTGGCTTGCGAGACACTGGCTCCTCTTCGAGGAGTGATGGTGCTGCTGCACCCAGTGATAGTGGTGAAGATGTCGCCATACTGCCCTTATCCGGCTGGGCTCGGTCGCGGAGGGAGAGGAGAAGAAGACGCAGGGCGTCTGTGACGTCTTTGACGTCGGACGAGATGTCCAACAGGACGAGCGGTGAGGCTCCACGTGATAGCTGTGAGCAGCTGTACACACTCGTCAATGGGGTAACAAGGGAGGTTGAAGGCGACATGAGCATTGAGACTTTGCCCGCTGTAAATGATCTGCTAGAGCTGGACGAGATATCCATTGCCGAGTTTGGCGAAGCCTTGAAGGCAGGCGAGCTATCCAAGGTGGTCGTGCTGGGACCTGAGGAGGAGTTAAACTCCTCATCCGTCGTGGACGACGCGGCCCTGGAGGACACCAAGAAGGCGCAGAGTGCAAGAAGTGGATCGGCGATCCTAAAAAAAATATTTCGATCCCTTCTATCCTGTGGTGAAGGAGTATGGAGATGTTGATTCGAAAGACCCACCGACGGTCCTGCCTCCGGATCGAGGCGTTTGTCATCAGATTGACCTGGTGCCTAAAACCAAATTCTACGTGACAAGGCAATGGCCTTTGTTGTATATCGCGCTGGCACTTCCAGTGCCTCAGCATACAGCTGACTCCCTTCCAGGGTGGAGTGACGGGTGTAGTTGCCCGAGGCTTCCGAGTCAATCCAGACTCTCCATAGCTTTGCGAAGCCTTTCACGCTCGCTTGAACGTCCAGCAAGACCGGCTTGTACATACTCTTCTCGTAAGAGAGCTCAGCTCTCTTCGGGGCTGGGTCCCGTTGCCTCCTCGAGGCACAACAGAACTCGGTTCTTCCCCAGTAGGCTGTCCCGCGCCTACTGGGAATTGCTGTTTCCCGGTGATGACCCGGAGGGTTGGCTCGCCGGAGCCCCGCGCCTCTTGCGCAGAGGGCAATAGGCTCTCAAGTGCTTAGTGATACTGCACACAAAGCATCGGTGGATACCGGCGCGCTGCTCCACAGCGAGAAGCTTCGCTTCGTCGTCTTCCACATCGCTGACGTCCATCGGTCCCTGGCCGCTCGAAGAGCACGCGCTGTCAGCGCTCCAACCAGGTCGAGCCAACATGAAGTTGTGCTCGGCATTCAATGCCACACCCACCGCCTCTTCGAAAGCGTTAGGGTGTACACGTAATACTTCCGTTCCAGCTACGCTCACGCGAAGTCCCTCCGTGAACACGGTCACGGTGACCTGTTCCTGAAGCGTGTTCGCCGCCATTCCGACAATAATAGTTTTCAACTCCTGGACATAGTCCACTAACTCCTTCTTACCCTGCCGGGTAGCAAGAACTTCGATCGAATACGGTACGCCTGATTAGGCGGCGCGAACACGCGCGAAGGCTGTTGCTTCAGCTGATCCCAAGTGGGAAATGGAGCGTCGGCAGACGTGCCCACGCTAGTGCCCATTCGCGAGCGCGGCCTCCAAACCTGGAGGTAACCAGTGCCACGCGCCGATGCTCAGACTGGAGCAGGTCCGATCTCATGGCAATCTCGACTTCATGGGTTCAAAGAAGAAGATTCTTTCCATCCTTTCCTTCGAAGGTTTCCACGCTCACCACGAGCGGCTTCAGTCTCATAGACTCCTCACGCGTCATCGACGCCGCCGTCGTTGCGGCGCTCATCTTCTCTTGGACGCGCTCCGAGAGCGCATTCTTGTAGCGTGATAACGATTCCAGCCTAGCGGTGACCGCCTCTGGACCTTGCGACGCAAGATGAGCCACGCCCTCCGGGCCAAGCAAGAACATAAGCTTAGTAATCGCATCCTTCTGCGCTGGGGGCAAATTTGCGAACACGGGGTGTTCCATCCTCGCAGAGGATATAGTCAGCCGACTCAGGAGCGGGATTGACTACAAGTTCTACCACGTCCAGCGGGGCTGCCGTTGCTTTAGCGTCAGAGGAAGACGTTCCTCCTTAAGATTCCTTAATACTAAGTTCCTTATGCGAAGAATACTTACAGCCCATGAACATGGCTCAAAGTTAATACCGTAACTTTATGCATCAAAACCAGAAGTGTTTTATTTACTATTATTGCGGCCAAGCCGCCTAGGGGTAAATGTATCTGTTTACTATATGGCATAGGTAAACCAAATCAGATAAAATGACGTGTGACGTTTAGCCAACGTACTGCGTGACCTTGTTAGCTCTCCGACGTATGTACTGAGAGTTTATTATATCTCCGGGTACTCCGTACCCCTGTGTGTTCCACACCATGTAGTCCCGTTACACCACTGCCGCGAGACCAGGTTAAGGCCATTGATGGATTCTTCGAGAATCGTCGCAAAGCTGGTCACGTGCGCGAGAGCATCTCGCCCCATTAGAGTCCCCCTTCCGTGTGAAGAAATCTACCGGTGGGTGGCGTATCGTTCACGCCTTTAACAAGCTGAACGATGCCACCATCCCAGAGCAGACGACAATTCCACAGAAGGACATGGTTTTCGACTCCATGTCGGGCAGCGTGCTTTACAGTGCCATATGTCTTACCGACAGCTTCTATCATATCCTGATGTGCGCGTACAACGTTCTCCTTACGGCGGTCAGCACCCCGAACGGCATGCTCTAGGAGTCGCTCGTGATGCCGCAGAGTTTGAAGAACGCCCCCGCTACGTTCAATCGGATGGTTATCCATGTCTTGCGACCGCTCTGAAACTTGGCCCCAAGCTACTTCGATGACATTTTCATCCATAGTCGCGCTGAGGGCGATCTCAGTGCTGTCGAAGTCCATCTCCGGTACTTGAAGCAAGTGTTCCAAGTCATGCGCGAGAACAAGTTGTACACGAGCTGAAGAAGTGCGTCTTCTGTGCACCAGATATCCTAGTCCTCGGGTACTATGTGAGCAAGGACGGCATCCGTGCTGACCCAGGCAAGATCCCGTCGATTTGTTCTTGGCCGTCTCCCAAGCGCCCCGGGTCTGGAGAACTTCCTCCACAAATACACGAAGCATCACGTCGAGCTGATACAGCCGCTGTCCTCGCTGCTGAAGAAGGACGTGACCTGGTCATGGCATTCGGGGCTCCAAGCGTTTTTTTATTCCGTCAAGAAGCGCTTGGCGGCGGTGCCGATCCAGATGCTTCCGGACGACACAAAGCCCTTCCACGTTGTGCGGGACGCGAGCGATATTTCCATCGGCTGCGTCCTCATCCATTAGATGATGAGGGCCGCGAACGCATTGTGAGGTATCAGCCACGTCAGATGAAGCTAGCGGAGAAGAATTATCGCGTTCATGACACAATCTTCTCGCGATGCGCTTCGATCGAATTAAGTTTAGAGTGTTTTTACTCGGAGAGCAAACGTTCGCCGTCTACACGGACCACGCGTCGCTAAATACGGCGATGAAGAGCCCGCATCTATTGCAGCTAGTGGCCCGCTGGCTGTCGCTCATCGCCGAATACAGCTTTGTGGTTCACTACCAGCCCAGCAAGAATAGCATCCTTGCTGACGCGTTGTCACGCCGTCCTGACTACGATCCAAGACGAGAGATTGGTCATCAGGCGATTTCTAGACGACGAAGATTGTGTTTGTTGTGTCGAGATGGGGGTTAGCGCGACGATCTCGAGCTTGCTTCCGTCCCTCCGCGACCAGATCGCCGACTTGTACAATGGAGACCACCGACTACGTTTTCGAAGGTGATGCAGGCCTTACCCGACCGTGTCATGTATTAGAGCTCAGTCGGCTCGACGCGAGCTTTGAGATCACTTCGTTTGCCATAGTGAGGAGTCGGACCTTTACAGCATCAGCTGATAACCCACTCGTTCCTGCCCCCACAGCAAATAGGTCCACATCGGAGTTTACCTTCCGCCAGTTTTGATTCAACCATTTCCGGTCTTTGAACCATGCTTGCACCTTGGCCTTAGCAGCCCCACGTATTGTCTAGTATAAATAAAAGTTAGAGCAACCATAATATGGCAACCATATTAAAGCAACCATATGTGTAAAGCAACCTTACCCGCTGAATTCCCATAGTTTGGGATCGATAGAAGCCACGAGATCGAGGACAATTCCTTTTTTCTTGATACGGTCGTCGGGGGGGGGGGGGGGGTCAGGATTTCGTTGCTCAGACCTAGCTGTCTTGACGGCAGCTTGCATTGACCTCGTGATGTCTCCTGGGATTACAAATGGATATGTTGCTGGCCTCATAGCTTCCCAAATGCATTCGATTGTGCGATATCTGAGGTAACCTAAGACATCCTCTAGATAGATAGGATATTTGTCCATCATGTCCGCTACATGTCTTAGGTTCTCTGTGCTGCGTGCCCACACGACAAACTCGTCAAGCTGTACGGTGAGATCGCTAGAGTATATGTGCACGGCGAGACGGGTTCCACCAGAGAAAAGCTTTGTTTGCCTGAGCTGGTTCGTTCTCGTACGTGGTTGTCCACGCCGCTTCGGCTTTGGAACGTTTAACATATCAACACGTCGATCAGGTATTGATGAATCGGAAGCTGTAGACACCGCCATTTCGTCATCTTTACTTTCAACTTTTGCAGCAATTGGTGTGGTTTTCACGGGTGGCTGCTGCTGCTTGTCAACAAGAGCTCGCGCCTGCGACACTTGTTGTATTTGTGCTGAAGCGGGTGCCGTATTCTGCGTTGGTGGTAGTTCATCGCTGTCTGTGCTACCATCTTTGACATCTTCGCTATTTTTCATTGCATCCATTAGGCTAGCGGTCGCCATTGCAACTTCCAAATCTAAGAATGAGTCCATGTCCGCATCCGGATCCTCACATTCTTTCGTCTCTCCCGTCGCTGCTTTCCTACCATTTAGCCCCGCATCGACTGTTTCTTTCCACGCCTGGAGCTCCTAGTAAACCTCCGCACTGGACAACTCGGAAAGATGCGCCGTAGTGGCTCGAGCATCGCCTTTGCGTACGAATACTTTTCAGCAGACGTCAACACGACTTGCTTAGCGCGTTCACTCCGGCGTAGTTGAGCAAATACAACTTCCTTTGCGAGCTTGCCACCACTCGAATCCTCACTGTCCTTCGGCAACCTTATTAGCTTCGGCGATTATAACTTCGACATGTTCACGATAGGCTGCAGCGCGTCAGCCACTGATGAGAGCTCTTTTGTAACTTCCAAGGCTTCGAAAGTACTCCACCTTTCGTGGACCGACATACCAGGCAGTACACGAAATATATGACCTTCACCTGCTACATGCATGAGGTGGCAGCATGGTAAGTGCTGGCTAGTGTAAAAGAGGCAGATACACGTCCAATCCACATCATCACAGTTGTAGATTTGCCATGAATAATAAACCTTCCGTTTCGAAACTGCCTCCTCCCGCTCGCAACGTGTCGACTGACCACGATTAACAAATGTCGCCCTTTCCTGTTCAGCTTTTCCAGCACAAACGACGTACTTCTTGAGTTTATCGTATCCGGTTTCGTAGCGATCCGGCGAGTGAATTTTAAGCAGAGAGCAATAAGCTCCCACCACATTTAAGCTTGCAATTTAACTTACCTATACAGAAGCTTGGTCACTAGCTCCAGAATCATTTCTCTGCGCAACCTTGAGCCCAAATACTTTTCGCTTCAGTACCTTTTCCCAGTAGGTGATAGCGTGGAATTGACACAGCAAAATTGCCCTCGACAAAATCTTTGTCGATCACCCCCCCCCCACACACACACACACACACACACGCACACAGTTTGGATTCTTGTCTTTGAAGTATTTCAGAATCGTTTTAATCGTGACGGTGTACTCGTTCAGGCAAATAAAGTCAACCACAGGAAAACCTCTACCCGTACATGTGACGGCCAATTGTGTCAGTGTAGACTTCTGTAACGTCTTAGTAACCGCCTCAACAGCTGTAAGGTTAGTCCGAAGCTTGGACATTAGCGGGTGAACTTTTGTGATCAGCTCGTCCTCCTCCTTTAGAAAATCCTTCACGGGCCAGATTAAATATGTGGCTAGCATAGCCGATCAAGGGAATAGCGCCTTCCTTGTTACCAACATACTGGTTCACCGAGCAGATATCTCCCACCATGAACCTACCCGAGTCCTAGGGCTTGTTGTTGCGAGTGAGTGTGTCTGCAATGAGGTCGAACTGACTCTGTGCGCTCAGATCTTCTTCAGATTCAACAGGAGAGAACGCCAAAAGTAGGAACCGGCGGAACGTGCGGTTGCATTGCAACATTGGCGTCCTTCACATCAGACTCCAAGTCGTTGAAATAGCCACTTGAGGTCCGAATACTGGTATTACCGGTATTACCAACTGTGTCGTACACCGCAATAGTTGCTGCATTGAGGCGGTTGCTACTAGTCCAGCCACCCAGTACGAGTCCAAACGAGTCAGGAAGCTCGTCCGCGACTCGGGCTCCGACAGCCTCGCTCACTAGCCTTACGTTCTTTGACAGAGTGTCCTCAGAGACTGTAGAGATAGAGAGCGGGATTCAGTCTCGTGAGGCGGTGCTCAACGAACTCGAACGGGAGCCGACCGAAGATAGCCCACTCCAGCCAGCGGTAGAGATCTCGAGCTCGCTGGCTGACGAGGCGTAGGTTTAGGTGCTTTTGGCGGCGTGCTGCTTCCTGGGCCTCTTGCTCGTAGTCGGTATGGTTGCGACCCAGATGATTAAGTAGGTTTGTGCAATCATTTCCCTTCTTAGGTCTTGCCACATGTCGTGCAGGTATGCATGTTGTTCAGCTGCGGTGAAAAGCACGGAGTAGATCTGACTACTTGTGAGAACCATTGCGGACCAATAAATTGGCTGAGAGCTTGGGGGTGGCTAGCTTAGAGCTTGGAAGAGAATTTGAGAATGACCTAAGTATTTAGAGTTGATAAGGAGCATACCCAACGAATGGTGGAGGGCTAAGTTGGTTGTAGGCTGTGAATTCATATATGAATAGGTGCAATTCAGCAATGAATTGAAGCTTAAAATTAATAATTTAAATTTGAATCATTTTTATGAGGATTATTTAGACCCATTCCAGTGGTGTCTTACCTCACCCTGTTTTGTCGAAAGGGGCAGAATCGGTTAATGACATTTCACTGAGCTTTTGCTAGTTGGGCAGATCGAGAGTGTAGTAGCTTGCATGGAACAAGGAGAGGAAATTGCGAACTGACTTGGGAAGTTGGTAGACGAAACCATAATACTCTCAGTGGAAATTAAACATCTAACCAGGCTTAGATTCAAAACAAAGCGGCGAGCTCGAGACGGCCGCGTTCTTGTCAGCTCTTATCGCTTTGCACACAAACATTGTGCTGCTTCCGTAGCAAAGTTTCAGCGTTTGTGTTGATCAACCAGCGAATCGGATTCTACTGCATTTACCTGTGGTGCTGGTAATCTTTCAAGAACGTGTGGGCGAGCCTTGATATGCTTTCCACATTGGCTGTGCCTCTGTAATTTCGTTACAAGAATAATTAACTTCAATAGACCTTCAAATTGCAATTGCTTCGCACCTTGCCCGCTTGCATGAGATCAATAGTTTCCTTTGGTGCTGGGGTGTAGTCGAGCGGCTGGAGCATGGCTGGTACTTCTCGTTTTGACTGTGGCAATGTCTTTTCGCTCTTCCACTTGGCTTTGGTGGTTGTTCCTGCCATTTTAGCTGACCTTTGCGACTCCCAATCAGCTTCAGTGGTTGCTACTCTCGTGTCAGTCTGTTGCGGACGTCTGCACCAACGACAGAGGCCTTCGATGGAAGCTACTTATCCGTTGGGTTGGGTTGGCCAGCCATGCCTTCCAGGTCTTATGCTCTTACCCGCAAAAACGTAAGTTCGAATACTGCTTTTATTAGAATTTAGAAATACGATTTAAACAGCACGCTGTCTCCAGTGGTACATATAAACTCCATGTTACCATAACAAAATTGTAGAGTGGCATCTGCTTACTGCAGAACACGTAGTCACCATAGCTTTTATCAATCTCTGGTTACAGTGCTACTTTGCCGGTTAGAGTATATCACTAACCCGACAATGTCATATTCTGTCCACTCTTTTTTCTACTCTTGACGTCTTCGCTTTGTGGGTGGATCGGGATCCCAAGCTTCCGTGTCTGCAGTATCATCATCCTTTTCTTCGCTAGAGGAGTCGCCGTCGCTGAACGAATCGTCTGAGGATACCGAATCTCTCGGCTCTGACGGAACTTCCGCAGCCTGCGTATCCTGAGTAGGAGGATCTTTTTCTTCGCTTTCCATTTGGTCTCCTCCAGACACAGCAGTTGTCGTCTTAACTGAAGGCTTTGGTTGGCGAATTGGTGCATTGCGTGCATGCTGCACAGTCATCTCGGTTGCTTTTCTGTTAAACAGCTCGCGATTGTGCTTAAAAGTGTCGGCCTATGGAGTTCATTGAAATACAAATTCATCAATCCAACAGAACATGGCACAATAGTCAAAGAACCGTCACAAATTCGTACGATCTCCGGCATCAGCCCGTCATCTGCATTCGGCTCCCCCATGAGCAGACGAATCGTCGTCAGCAGCGTACTAATATTGACCGATGGCAGCCAAGAACCCTGCTTAAACAGCAACAAAATCGTCACTGCCATTGTCCACAATAATATTGATGTGCTCCTCTCGCCTTGGGCTGCATCTTGAGTGTGTCGAGGCAAATTCTGCCTGCATCGTCGATGTTTGGATGGTAGATAGGCGTCACGAAGCGAACCTTCGGCGGCTCAAATGGGTACCTGTCCAGTTACGACAGAATTTCATCGTAAGAAGCAGGTAGGAGGTAATAGCTCAAGCGACAGCTGCCAACCGTTCTGGGATTTCGATCTCCAGCTGAAACACCCCCTTCTCATACGGAGACCCATCCGGACCAAGAATTTCTGTGCAGCATCACAACGTTAGCAAAAAATATGAATATTACCCTCAATGAATATTGACGTGTGGGAAATTGGCGTACGCGCTTCCAGGTGGTCGATCTGGTCGTCTTTTGGCCACGCGCTGACACCTGCAAAGCGCAATTTGGAGCGTAAGGAAATGAATACTACTTTAAAGACGCAAGATCAAGTATATATTATGGTGGCGAGACTCAGGATACGTACCGAATGGTGGGTCGCTCTCCAGCATTGCAATCTCCTTGCGCATGCGTCCTCGCATCGCCGCCGCCATATTTCTGCAACTTTTCGCTCTTACAAATACAAATAAAAACGATGAGTTTATATTTGAAGCAATTATTGTACTTATTATATCAATTCTCTGCGAAACGAAAATAGTTTTTATTTTCGTATCGCAGAGAATTTATTCAATAAGTTCAATAATTGCTCCTATGGATTAAATTCTTCTTGAAACGAAAATAGTTCTTATTTTCGGATCGAGCTAATTATTTTGCGATCTTCCAGCATGGACGACTTCGAACAGCTCCAATTCCTTGGCCGTGGCGGCTACGCCAGGTAAGCACTGTACACAGTCGCCATCGTGCTCAGTAGTATAATGGCTGCAGCTAAATGTTTCAGGGTACGATCTAGATTGACTACCACTTGAATGTCCAGTGTATTTCTCGTTCGACGTAGCAATTCGACCCAGCTCTTTGGTATAGTGCTGCAATTGCTACAATTCGAATGGCATATCGCGTGACGCATCATCACCATAATCGTTTTGCTTGTTTGGTGCAGCCATAAAAAGAATTCCAAGAGCAAAGATCGTCACAGAACAGCAGAAATTGCGTCTGGATGCGGAAAAGTCGATTCTGCTCAAAATCAAGAGCCCGTTCCTGTGTCGAGGCTTTCAGGTTTTTGAAACGACGGCCGAAGTGTCGATTTTGCAGGAATACATCGAAGGACGAGCGCTGTACGAGTGTATTTGGAAGTACAGAGACACCGGGAGGTTCCCGGAACACGTAGCCAAGTTTTTCGCGGTGCAACTGGTCTTGGCGCTGCGAGATCTGCACGCGCAAGGATACGTTCATCGAGATTTTAAGAGTGGAAATGTGTTGGTGGGGAAGAGTGGATTTGTCAAGGTAATAGACTTCGGGTTGTCCAGAAAGGTTGTCGCAGATGGAAAAGTCGACGACTACTCTGGACGAACACAGTCGGTGTGCGGCACTCACTACGTGATGGCGCCAGAAATGTTTTTCAAGGAGTCTTATGCCTTTGGTGTTGACTGGTGGTACGTGAAATGTAGATTGACCGATAACTGATGAGATCCTAAAGTTTATTTTCATTACTACAGGAGTCTGGGTGTCGTTATCTATGAAATGGTAGTTGGGCGGCCACCGTGGGAGTATCAGTGTCCGGCTGACAGCACAATGGAGCAGTATTTCACACGGATTACGTGTTCAGCGGAATCTCCATTCCAGACTTCGGACGGACAAGTTGAGACGCTTGCAAGATCATTGAGCCCTGATCTACATTCATTGATACGGTAATTCATCCATTGCTGCTGAAACTGCTTACACAATGCTATGTGTGTGGCGCTCACAATGCAAATATTAGTGCATTGCTACAGATTAATCCTCGAGAGCGGCTTGGGAAGAACGGGGCAGTCGAGGTACAGCTCAATATACTCTTGTATTACGTCTAAAGGGAAGCTCGTTGGTAACTTTATTGACTTGCAGGTGATGAATCATACGTGGTTCAATGACATCAACTGGGCGCTGCTCGAGTCGAAAGAGGGTGTCACGGATTCGATGGCAGTACCGTATGATTTCAACAAAGACTACAACCCAGCTCGAATTCGTACTTCTCCAGGCCAAGGTGGGGCTAGAGAGAGCTTGTCCAGTGCTGAGAGTATCGACCCGGAAGACGATGCCAAGTACTTTGCCGATTTTTAGACTTCAACAAGAAGCAGGTGTTTGATAAAGTCTAATACATTCCTTAAACGACGGATAGCAAAGCGCTGTAAAACCAGACTGAATGACTCGACCTACATCATTTGCCTGACAAACGACTGCTGGGACTCACGTTCTTCTAAAGCTTTGAGGTTTGTCGCCTTACGGTCGTCATTTACTGCCGTGATGTACTCGTCAATGAATTGAGCGATGCACGGGTGAAATTCGTACCGACCCCCGAAAAAGTCGACGTAGTTGGTGCCGTCGAACATGTAGCCGTCAGGAAGAGGATCCATTGCCTGTATCAAGACGCAGTCAGCAACATAAACAGCGACACATTCTATAAGTGTCACCCAATACGTACATGTTGTCGTTGGATCTCACGTTTCTCATCCAGAGTGATCGAAGCCTTCGATCGAATTTGGCTAGGTGAAGCCTCTGCATGAGCATAGCAGTTGAGAAGGTGATCACGTAACTTTTCAGCGTTCAGCCCTAGTCCAGTGATCTTCAACTCCAGCGACGGAAGACTTTCCGCCTTGTTACGAAGACGGTCCGCGTCAACCCAAAGCCGAGCAAAAGTGCCAGATGAACGGTATTCGTACACGCAACCGGGTTCGTCCTTGAATACGACTTGACCTTCTACACACCAGCACGATCGGGACTGTCCGTTTGAGAAAACGCCTTCCGCAAATGAAGTAGCAGCAGACGTCTGGCCATCCTGACGCACTTTTTCCACAGCAATTGCCTGCGCAATTCGGATTCCTTTGGTGGCTTTACTCTCCATCGGATCAATTCGATCCGTCGCCTTTGCCATTGCTGCAAACGGTGTCAGCGTCTTGGCGACCAGATACGAGAACTTTGACCAATCCATCCCAGGAACAATCTCAAATCGGTAGCTAACAGGAGCATGAGCAAGCTCCAGCTCGGCCACGTATCGAGTGAACACTGGAGCGGCGCTATTACTCGCAGTACTGTCCCAGTCTCGGAAGTGAGTGTTACGGTACTGCTTGTAATACGCACTTTCGAATCGATCTACAGCAAGTATGGGAGTGAGAGGTCCCTCGAATACATCGTGGGAAAGAACCATTACGTCAGCGAATGGATTCACTTGGTCCATGTGGAAGCGTAGGCGCTGGAGGATCACTGATGAAACATCGGAACTATTAGTCAGCACCGTGTGGGTCACAAACCCAGCCGTCATTTGGTCAAACACTTTGGGGAACGGTGCTTGAGTGGCCAGCGGATCAGGTAAGTACACGTTTGTCGCACTCACACAACTGATCACAGCGCCAATTTTGCTTGGAAGTGAGGCATTATCAAAAGCACGTCGCACTGCACAGACTACTGTGATCGGATCCAAGTATCCAACGATACTCAGCATGATTCGAGGAGGTAGACGCAGAGTTTTGGCGGTAGATTTGACTCTCTCCAGTTCTCGAGATAGTTTGTCAGCGACCACAAAGTATCCAGACGTCTCCATTTTCTGCTGCTGGGAAAGCTCCAAGTCCCGAAGATCGACATTAATATGGACCCAGTCGAAACTAGCGGACGCAATCTGGCACACTGACTGACTCAACGACTGCACACCGCTTCCTGGGATCCCCAGCATGATGGTAACCGGCACGATCAGTCTGCTGATATCCTCTGTATTTAATCTCGGAAGCGTGGTCACTGCATTTGGGTCTTTGGGGATAAAATGTTGTGGGAAGAACATCTCTACGGTGCGAGCGTCCTGACCCACAAATATTTGCTTCAGTACAAGCCGCTCGCACGTTGATTTCACGTGATTCGGTACGTCGAAGTTCGCGCCCTCGTGATCTCGAGGTGTGTCGCCTTCAAACGTTTCGCTCAAGTCACTCGTTCGGTAAATCGGAATGTTCAACGCGGCAGCGGTGTCTTTCCACGCCTCAAGAGCGCGAAAAATTTCATCCTGGAAGCGTGAACCGGACTGCATGGGGATGTAAATATCTTGGCAATCCAAAGTAAACGGAATGGCGTTCGATAGCTACAGAAGAGAATTGGTTTTAGCAGATGCACAAGCAACAGAACAGTTATGATGTTTACTACTTACCGGTGTCAACTGACTGTGCTCATCTGGCTTGAACTCCAACTTCAGCAGCACCAGTTCTTCATATGATGAGGGCAAGATAGTCAGGCTTTTGACACTTCGCTCAATTGACACGACGATCGGGTTGAAATTCGGACAGGAGAACACAAAGCCGCCAGAGAAAACTCTCCAGTTGCCATGGACGATTGGTAGAAATTCGCTGTTGAAGAGGAGAGTGGCCTTGGACGACATTGACACTTGAACATCCCGTGCCTCGTTGGCCTCGAAATCGGAGTCGATGGCCTTACCCAGACACACGGAGCGACTCTGTAGAATAAACTCAGACTGAAGTGCTCGCATCAACAAATCAATAGCGTCCGCCTCCTCTCCAGCTTGAATCCACGAGCGGAAGTTCGCAAAAGGTTTGGTAACGTGAAGAAATCGCTTAGTATCAAGCTCTGCCAGGCTACGAGAGTCTCGACCGTGAAACAAAAAGGTGTCTCCAATAACAAGCGAGCCCAGCGGAAGTGCTGGATCGGCACCACTGGGGATATCCGCTAATGTCATGGAGCAGTACAAGAGACACCAGTCTGTACAGTTTCAGCACAAGAGTAAGTAGGTGCCTCACACAAGAAAATATTTGCGTCCACGCACCTTCGGTGAGGGAGTCAACCTGCTGTCCTCGAGCATCCATGATTTCTGCAGTCAGACTGAGCTGGTCATCGATGAATTTAGTTGGGAACCTGTTTGATCCAAGTATTTGAGACTCGACTTTATCCGTTTGAACTATAGAATGGATAGCTTCAGCACGTGCATACTCGATACATCGATCAAGTGACGCTAGTTTGCCGTCCATGCACTCTCGAACGAGTTCGGATGTTCCCGTCTTGAAACTACGTACAAGCAGTGCGTACATCTCGATCAGCGTCTGTGTGTCCACCGCAGTCTTCCCGACGTGTGGGTTGGACTGAGCAAGAGAAGACACCAGCGCATCATCATCGACAACGCGATTGCAGACTTTTCCCGAGGACAAGAAGTAAGTGCGAGCGAATCGCACCCCCGTGAATGGGTCTTCAGCCTGTACGACCATGTGCGTCGCTGGAATGTCTTCCTTCACACCCGAATTCGCAAGAAACGCCTTGGGAGATGACGTTTCTGTCAGCGAGCTCGTCCTCACGCCAAATAGCACTTGACTACCTCTGCTCGGAGTAGTTTTCAAGCCACGAGCACTATACTGCATCGTTCCAAACTCGTAAAAGCTCAACAGGTCCTCGCCCAAATCACTCTCCGACTTGCGTACACCAGGCGATTCATGGTCTAGTTTCAGCAGGAACTCGTCAAAGTGATGAGCTATCAACACTTGGCTCTCCTGGACAACTCGCTTGGCACTAAACGTATCGAGTTGTGCCATAACGTGCATCATTTGTCGAGAAACATTCACCACTCGGTGGTTCATAGAGAGGAATCCTTTGCCACTGGATTCGCCACCTTCGAGTCCGTACGATTGAACCAACGGCCACTTTTCGGGCAGCATCGTGTCTTGCAGATTGATACCGTTCTGGTCCGTCCCAAAGGGCACCCCCACACAGTTGATACCCGTCATCATGCTCTTGAAGGCGCCAATTTTGCGCTCTTCCAGCTCATCTGGTTCCATCCCGTCATGAACAACATACTCCGTCACGTGCCGCCACTTGGAAATTACCGGCAGGATTTTCACGGCTGCGTCGCTCTCAGACGAGTAAAAGACGAACACTCGTTGTGTACAGATGAGTAGAACCACATCATCCAGACGTTCGTGTTCCTGCAGGATCACCTGCTCACCTAGGAGTTCTTGACCCGAATTACCGAGGAAAAGGTACTTTAGAGCTGCTTGAGACGCCTGTGAGTGGAAACTATCTACGCCTCCGATGATCAGAATGCCGTCGAGCTTGGGATCCGATGAGGAGCACAAACTCTGGATACGTTGCAAGCGATCAATGCTGTCGCTGCCCTTGAATTCAACCTTCTTCCAACTCATATCTTGGCCTGAGCTAGCAAAATCTACACTGATTTCCTGAGCAACGCTTGACAAGACAAAGATCCTTCTTCACCAGACCCAGGATCATTCCGAAACGTCGTCACGGGCAGAAAGCAAAATGACCCGCGTGACGCGACGCGACCCCCAAGCATCAATTTCTGCGGTGAATTTGCTCTATATATGTATACGTCGCAACGGTACAAGGCGTCAAATAATGCGCCGTTATCCCAGATCGATAACTTATCGATCTGAGTTGCTCTAGTCTGGGATGCTCGCGAATAGAATGGATAAGAACCGCAAACGCTACTATGTAGCTATCCGTTAATGAAAAAAAAAAGATCGGAGCAACTGATTAAAAGGCCACGAATAGGTCTGAAAAAAAAAAAAAAAAACTGGCCATCTCATCTCGCCGATTGGAAGAACCGCTTCTATTAATAGCAAATACTGAAAATAGTTGTGTGGCATCACGAGCTACCAAAGATCATTCGCAGATCGACCTGGTATCGAGCACTTCCAGAGCCAATCGGGCTTCGACTGCTACTGTACCTTTGCTTATCTAAGTTTAAAAGATGGCCCTGACAAACAATCGATCTACAACTGCAGTGCAGCCACTCCCACCCGATGCCCCTCGCTGCATTCCCGAGCCGAAATCAAAACTTGCCAATGAACTTGAAAATGACAACCAACCCCTGTTGAAAGCATCCAGCTCTGACAACCCAGCCGCCAAGAGTGAAATCGATGATGCGTCAGTTCCGGTCAAGCGCGTTGGTATGCTGAGCATGAAGCGAGCAAAAGGACTCGGATTCATTGTCTTTGCCGGATTAAACTTCAGCATTGCGTCGATCTGCATTAAGTACGCTAGCCACCGAGCGACATCGCACGAAACAGTCTTTTGGCGAATGATCATAGCGCTCGTGCTCAATTATGTGAGTCTTCCACATGTTCTCGTTTCTTAAGTATTATTGCTCAAATACGCGCACCATCATTGTGCAGGTATGGGCTCGATACAAGAAACGGAAGCTGGTTGTGGAGCCCAAGTATCGCGGCCTTCTGTTGTTCCGATGTATTGTGGGGACAATAGGCGTTAACATCCAGTTCTATGCAATGTCGAAGATGGTGCTGACTGACGCAACTGTGATCATCTTGACCAGTCCGATCTTTACTTTCTTTTTGGTGAGCACATACATCTCTTATGCGCTGAGGGTCATTTCAGCTGGTTCTAATAAGGTCATTGGCTCCTAGGGTGCTGCTTTTCTAGGGGAAAAGATCAACCAGATCGATCTTCTAGCAGGAATCACGTCTTTTCTTGGCGTCATGTTCGTGACAAGACCTGCATTCCTGTTTCCAGCCAATAATGTCACTAAGGAAGCACCACCGCTCGCGGTATATTGCGCTATTGGCGGTTCGATGACATCGGCAGTGGTCTACATCTTACTTCGACGACTGAGCAAGGTCGACCATCTCGTCGCTATCCACTACTTCTTCGTATTCGGAACAATTACCTCGATCATGACGCTGTTGATTCTGGGAGTAGTAAGTAATTTCTCTTCTGTCAGCATTGTTCTTGCAGACTGACTAACCTTGATTGATGAAACGCTATAGAAAATGACGGTTCCTCTAGAGTCGACATTTCTGTTCGCACTCTTCGGCAGCGGATTCTTTTCTTTTATCGGCCAGGTATTCATGACCAAGGGATTTCAGCTCGAACAAGCAGGAATCGCATCGGTGATGCGCTACTTCGACGTGGTCTTCGTCGTTGCCATGGATGTGCTGATTTTGGGCGAGAGCGTTAACGTTCTGAGCCTTCTTGGAGCTGGAATTATCATGGCTGGCGTTTCGATGATTGTTCTGCGCCGAGCCCGTGAGAAGCAATAGAATTTGGGAAAGAAAAATTGAACCGGAATGAATAAACTCCCATTTACTTGAAGGAAAGGTAGAAGAAAGCTGTTTTTTTTTTTCTAAGCGTAGAGCTCATCGTCTTAGCTTTACCAAAAAGAACTTTAATAGCAAGTGGGTTTGAAACAGGTTGGAGCGTAAGACTGCAACAGCGGAATATTCTCACGAATAGTACAGCAGCCAGATTGTCACGTTTTTCGGTTTCGTGTTTCTGTCGAAATATAATTTGATAGTTATGAGAATAATAATCAGCAACTGGCAAATTTCGAAGATGAGCTCGAGTGCCGATAAGATCGTTGAGAAGTCTGAAGGGGACGCTTTCCAGCGCCTCCGAAAGTAGTTGTGCACGCGTGACCTTGATAATAATAGAAGGAAAAATTCGGTGTTTGAACCGTTGGTGGGTTGAGTGGACACGATAAGAATCTGTCAAAATCCTTCGTCACTTGATTAAATATGTTCGACGTGCCTCTGCTGAAGTTGGTGCCAAGTGTATAAGACCACTTCTGAATTATCTGCCACTCGGTAACACTTCAGTCGAAGGTGCTCTTCGACAGTCGACGAAAACTTGATAAGTTGGTGCTCATGCTTCTTCGCAGTGGTGCACACGGACGGGCGATAGTGACCCCACTACCCCCACAGCTTAAGGGAAACGATGCGAGCCCTGCCAAGAAATCGCCCAAAAAGTCTGCAACCAAGGAGGATTGCGATACTATTCGAGATGATCTGCCGTTGCTGAAATCCGACAGCTCCCGTGAAGAAATCTCTAAAACCAATGAGAGTGAAATTGTCACCGTCGTCCTCCCGTCGACATCACGTGGTTTCTGGGGCCTGGAAAAAGTAGGAGGTCTGGGGTATATCATCGTCGCAGCGCTCACCTTCAGTATCGTCGCGGTGTGCGTGAAACGTGCCAGTCGCTACGCCAACTCCCACATCATCGTGCTTTGGCGCATGCTGATCGGACTGGCAATGAACTGTGTACGTTGTCACTGTTACTTTTGCTTTTCACAAACATTGCTGTACGTATTAATCGTGATTTAACTGTAGGTGTGGGTACACTTCAAGAAAACAAACCTGTTTGTCGGACGAAAAGATCGATTCGTTCTTTTCTTGCGCTGCTTGGTCGGGACGGTGGGGACCACACTGTCGTTCTACGCCATGTCGAACATGCCGCTAACTGACGCCATTGTGATCATTTTCACATCACCAATTTTCACCTTCTTTTTGGTACGCCGGCATGGCGACGTGGGTAGTGTACCCTAATGATTTCTTACTATCTTGTGTGTTTACTAAGGCGGCGGTCGTTCTCGGAGAAGCCATCGACTACGTGGATCTCATTGGTGGAGTCACCTCTTTTATTGGGGTGCTGTTCGTCACGAGGCCGGCAATTCTGTTCCCTTCGCAAGTTACAGGCAGCAGCGCACCATTACTCGCCATCGTCTGTGCTATGGGCTCGTCCCTATCGCAAGCCATTGTTTACATCGCGATGCGAAAGATGAAGGATCTCGATAATTTGCTGGTGACCCACTATTTCCTCATGTTCGGGTCTTTCTACGCGATATTTATTGTTTGGGTGCTCGGGGTGGTACGTTGAGCACTACGGACGAGCTGTAAGGAATTCTAATTTAGTTACTCCCTTTTTTTCGTATATGCAGAAACTGGAGCTACCGACGGAGCCAGGATTCCTATTCTCCATCTTCGGATGTGCCTTCTTCTCGTTGATAGGACAATGGTTCCTCACGAAAGGATTTCAGACCGTCAAGGCCGGGATCGCGTCCGTCATGCGCTACTTTGACGTGGTATTCGTCATGTGTCTGGACGCACTGGTGCTGGGTGAGACCGTGAACCTCTACAGCGTAATCGGGGCCGCCATCATTATAAGCGGCGCCTCCGTCATCGTCATGCGCCAAGCAGTCACCAAAAAGTGAACTGCCCACTTCAACTTGCACAAAGCCCATTCAAATCGTTTCCTCTTTACTAATTCATTATAACAGGCTATCAGGACAGCAAGTAATTGACAAAATGAAAGATCGAAACATTATTCAATTCAACAAAACAAACTCTTACAGGTGAAGAGTTCAGTTTTTTTTGCGTGTCTTATTGCAGGTGTCATGCAAAGCAAGCAGCTCAGTGCTCGTCTTGGTGAACCACACCTAGCGCACCCGTCATAATCGCCCCCTTCAGGCCCGCAGCTAAGTCGGGTCCCGTTGTCCGCGTGCGAGTGGAGGATGACGACGAGAGCGTGGCTTACGAGGCTCAGAGCGCCGTTGAGACGTGTCTGTCGCTCGCCAAACCTGTTACTCGATTTGGAGGCGTCGGGGCATGGCAATCGCCACGAACACTGGCACTAGGCTGCATTTCCTTCGCCGCCTTCAACCTCAGTCTCATGCGCGTATGTGTCAAGTACGCGAGTCGCCACGTGACGTCGCACGAAACAGTGTTATGGCGCTCCATTATAGCATGGCTGCTCAACTTGGTACTCGTCTACCGCAGGAACATCACATTAATGGTGGCGTCGAAGCACCGTAACGTGCTCTTCTGGCGCTGTTTCTTCGGTACTGCTGGAATCAGCTTCCAATTCTACGCAATGGCACAAATGGTATTGACAGACGCAGTGGTGCTGATCTTCACGAGTCCAATCGTAACCTTTATGCTGGTGAGAGCTTGGTGGTGGAAGAGTGTTCGAATGCTACGCTTACTACTAGTTATCTTTTTTTGCTATGGCACTACTGATAGGGTGCGTTGGTGCTGGGTGAAGCGATTGAGTACCTCAACTTCATCAGTTGCCTGGTGTCGTTTATTGGCGTGATGTTCGTCACCAGACCAGCGTTCTTGTTTGGTACAGACGAGTCTAAGGAAATGCCATCACTGGCGATTATTTGTGCACTCGGTGGCTCTGTGATGCAAGCTTCGTCGTATATCACGATGCGCCAGTTGAAAGAGCTGAACTACGTGGTCATTAACCACTACTTCCTGCTCTTTGGGCTGCTATACGCACTCGCGACGCTGTGGTATTTTGGTGTGGTAGGTAGCAAAGTCACCTCGGTTGCTGGATGTTAGATCAGTGAATAACGTTGGTGCTTGTTCTGTACCATCAGAGCTTTTCCCTGCCCGCCGAGATCAATCTCATAGTTGCGCTGCTCGGAAGCGGTCTGTTTGCCTTCGTTGGTCAAGTTTTCCTAACGATGGGCTTCCAGCAGTCCAACGCAGGTATTGCTTCGGTCATGCGCTACCTCGACGTCGTGTTCGTGCTGTTCTGGGACACGGTACTGCTCGGGGAGCACGTTAGCTTGCACAGCGTCATTGGAGCAACCATCATCATCGCTAGCGTTCGTTCATCGTCCTGCCGAAGAAACCGTGCACAAAAGCGAAGTCGAAGACCGTAGAATGACCACACAAGCATAGCTTAGCGTAGATATTCTTGTTCTGCTTAGTAATGACTCGATGTGGATTGGATTGTCAAAACACGGGGGAAGTTTGATACGCGACCGCTACAGCCGGACACGAGCTTGCCATGTTCTGCTGGTACAGTAACACGCCATTTGAGCCTCCTACATCCATTAAATTACATATACCTAGCACTACTGCCTCATTGATTGATACTGAACAGGACATCCACGAAGCACATTCGAGGCGTGCAACACGGGTCCGTTACAGCTTACACGATCGACTTGGGAGTCCATTGAGGATCTCGAGTACTGCCTGACACGGAACCATAGTTCGCGCCCCACTTATCAGTCCCGTCAGTCGGCGTAAAGATCGGATTCGAGCGAGGCGTCATCGACTGGCGCATTGTCAGCTTGTAGTCCGGGTATTCGTCCATCTGCAGCACGGGCACTCGCCACTTGGCCAAGACGTCAGGAGTCCACACAAAGATGAATACACCGATGCAGAATGCGGCGATGATGTGGCCGCAGAAAGCTGCCGGCACAGTGCACAAAGGTGCAGCTCCAGCGCCTGGAATGATTTTGGTCCAGAGCACGTAGACGTTGTACAGAGGCAGCAGTACACGCGCCACGAACCAAAACACGTACGTCGTGTAGAAGAAGAACTCGTGGGTCTTGGTCTTGCCGTAGCCCAGCTGCTCCATGAAGGTGGTGATGTTGAGCGGGATAACGGCGAACTCGACCATGAGGAAGAGTTGCAAGAGATACAGGTCCATACCGCAGCCAGCGTGCGTAGTGAAGATCAGATAAGGCAATCTATAGACAGCAAGAGCAGTAATTTATACTGAGGGGAAGTAGGAATATGCCTCCGGATGACGTACGCAGCCACAATGTGGTGGATGACAAAGACTCTCCAGAGTGGAACTTGCCACAGCACCAGCACAAACAGGTCGAACAGGAAGTAGCCACAAGCTGTAGCAAACATGAGTCGGCCGTCAGCAATAATGAACACAATATAAACTGTTTATTGCCTCGTACAGAAGGAGAAGAGTATGGTTGCCAGGTGCATAGGCGTCTCCTTGGTTGGTAGCAGGTCGTCGTCCCACTGCTGCTGCATGAAGCTGTAGGTCATTCCTGTTGCGATCACTAGCGCGTGGATCGTCGAGTTCACTCTATGAATGGGCAGCAACATGTTAGCAGCCTATCAAGTAGCGAGTAAACAGAGACGTCGTACCGCGAGCACCAGTCACCCTGTTCTGGGATAGAGAAGTCCCGATACACTTTGACGTAGCGGTCGGACAGGCGGTTGGCGATGTGGAAAACCAACGCGAAGAAGCACATGGAGCCTAGCAGCACGTGCATACTGTGCAGGGCATCCATCATGACTGCGGTCTATTGGCACCAAGCGCTTGGGGACTTCAGCGCGTGTTGGCGAATGGCAGCCTGTGCGTATCAGGATGCGGGAATTGAACCGGCTCGTTTCTACACTACATCTAAATTTTTACTTATCAAATTTAGAAGAGCTCAAAACTTTTGAGTCAAAAGTGTTTATTGTCCACTGCCCTTTCTATTGGCAGGGCACACTTGACAAGAGCGCAGAGCACTCTGTCGCGCTCATTATGTAGCGCTCTTAAAACTAGACCAATAACGGAGCTAGTTAATCCACCGGGATTCTAAAATCTTAATTTCCTTTTAAGAAAAAAAAATCAGTGGATAAAAAAGATTCGTTTTTTTACTATAACAGCGATTTGACTTTTTTTTAGAACGATGTTAGAGTCACACAATGGTTATGTGACTTCGTACTTAAGTGCGTATAAATGTCACCATATTCGGTTGTGTACCTACACAAAGCCACACAAAGAGAATAAAATACCGAATGTATTTCCAAAATTTCATCGTTTGTAGACATTATTGAGGGTGTGGACGTGGTTGCGCAATCGTCAAATGTCGTGCGAATGTCGAAGGAATACGATGAAGTCTGCGTGTTGCCAGATTGTACACATGACTTGTCATTTTTTCGCAAGTGAGTCCGTGAGTCCGATGTGGAAGTAAGGAAATCAACGTGAGTCCGTGAGTCCGATGTGGAAGTAATGAGATCAACGGAGGCCCTAATGACATTCTGATGTATAGCTTCATGTACCAGAAAGTGTTGAACATCGTAAAGAAACCCGGTTGATGCATGAACTGAATGAATTACGCAACTTTTGCAGTGTGCTAACGTATCTCCTAAACATGCAGTGACTTCAGTAGATATCTCATCCTGTAGTACCGAAGGAGTGCCTTCGATGGCGACTTCGGGAGAACGACGTCACGCACAATGCTCTCAAAAAACAGGAGAACAAGAGGTCTGCAATTGTGTCCATCTGTCTGCTTCTGCCACACTTCTCGTTTCCAATCCATTTTGGCTACTATCTCTGGAAAGATTTTCTTGACAATGTCTTCACACGTTTCAAGTTGCTTTGGCTTCTGCTGGGGGTCAAATACTGTGATCCGGTTTGGTGTGGACTTGAAGTCAAAGACTGCACCGCACCAAAGGTTTCTGTTGATATGAATTGGCAGCAACACATGCGTGTTGTGCTCTTGGAATGGATCGGAGCCGCTGATGACCTTCTCCTACGTTTCAGGGTCATCCGTACCGGTAACGCCTGGCGAAATAATACCAACGTGTGCATGCTCTTCTTGGATACGTGCTTCATGCAGTCGTCGTTCCGCCATAGGTCTTCTCTTAGCAGCAGAACGGATTCATTCGAGACCATTCCGAACGGTGTCAAGCGTGAGATTGGCAAGACAATCTGCTGCAGCGCTGTGGTAGCCTTGGTCTTATCTAGCTCAACATACTCATTGAGACCTTCTGGAATATCCAGTCTGTTTAGCGACGTAGCTGCCATCCACTCAATTGTATCAGACACTGCCTCCAAAGCCTTCATCGTGTGATGGTACTCCACCATTACTTGCACTTGGTCCTCGCTGATGACCCCGATCTTAGCGAGACGAACACCTACGGGTGACTTCGGATCTGGTAGTGCCTCTCTGTACGTTTCCAAAAAAATTCTGCATTTATGCGTGAATTGCTCGGTGAACACGAACTTGACGCTGCTCAGGGCCTCACTGGGGGCTACCATCTTCGCTATTACTTGTTTCCTGGGGCCCACCGTCTTTACCGATAATTTGGAGAGGAACTCGTATGTGGATTCGTAACTGTATGTCGACTTCAACACTCTGGCCACATTGCTTAGCGTGATAACCGGCGTCAACGTCCCTTGCACGAGCTGTTTGGCTTCCTTCAGAGAGCTCACCATTCGTTGCTTCTTCACTTGTCGCTTCTGGTTCTTTCGTATCTTGGGCTGACCGCGGCTTTTGGTGCTTTTCGAGACGAAGAATGAGCATTCCTCACTTGAACTGGAGCTGGGATGTCCGCTATCTGAAAGCGCTCTCTTTGCTGGAGGTGCTACTTGTTTTGTCTCGTCATAGCTCGAATGTGATAGCCCCACAATACTCCGCTCGTCCCGCATCTCAGATTGATCGGGGAAACCTTGCGCATCACTCGTCACTTCGTCGGAGTGACTGGCGCCTCCAGAGTGACTGTTGCTATCCGTCACCTCTATCGTGTGACCCGTGTGACTTGAACAAGGTGACACATCACGTGAGTGACTTGGTGATTGAGCCACCATAGGCCCACCGCGACCCAAAGTATCGTCAGGTTCCTCGAGGTCGCCCTCACGCTGTATCTCATCCTCATTGTTGTAGATAGCGTCGGCGATTGCAGTTGGAGGCTCACTGGTGTCACCGGAATTTGCTGCTCCACCGTCATGTATCTCAGAAATCTGCGAAAGAGGATCCAGTTGAGAGAGCCGATCTGGCCATACAGAAACGAAAGGTGCCTCTCCATCCGTTGCAATGGACTCAAAGCGCTTAAGACTTTCCAGCATCTGGATAAACACCATGATATCTGGGTGGATGTGCTTGACTGGAATGGGGCTTTTTCCACAAAGTAAACGCCAGTGTATAGCATGACGACAGGGAAGCAGCTCTGTCCTCATGAAAATACACGAACAGTGATACGTCTGTCAAGTCAGAATAACCATTCAATAAGTATTGATACCATTCAGCCATTGTGGACAAAACAATTCACGCACCCTATTATCAAGATGATACTTTCGACTCGTGTCAACTGCGGACACCATCTCGATCATGTAAGATTGTAGTTCGCGCGTTGTATACGTAGTCTTGCGATCATTAGCAACGCGATACTGCTTTTCCACCAGTTTGTAGGCGTGCTGACAAACTCTTTTGATAACTTGCATCAGCTCCAGCGTAACGCATGTGTCCAACGTCTGTCATTTTCTTCGCATACTCCATCTCCGCAATAGACTGCAAGAACTGCAGAGTATCCACGCACTCATCGAGCGCCATCGTAGACTTCAGCACGTCCTTCAAGTGGCCCCATGCCGCCTCCAACCTAAGTCGTTATACAAGTCAACAGTTAGCAATTAGAACTTGAGACAGCACAAAAACGCCTCAGTACCTGTTGTTTGTCGTGTTTCCCAAATGAGGGACGTCTACACGACCAAATTCACTCCACATGTGTCTGCAATTGTGCCAATTCTCGTGGAAGTACTTCAGAAATGGGTGTGTTGAGTCCTCTGGAATATCTTCTTCGAGTGTAATTTGCTTTCCATCAGCCACGTAGTACAGATATCTACGACTCGTTTCTTACTCAAGCTCCGTCTTGGCGTTCACCATCTTGTGAGCGGCGTCCTCAACCTTATCCCGATCTTCAATATTATACTCCCTCTTTGCCATTTCCCCCCGAAGATACTTCACCCCATGAAAGACACAGAGTAGAATTCTTGCTGCAGGAAAAGCCTCCTGCAGAAGCGCAATTTCTCCAAAGTCTTTGTCAACGATAATCCCTCGAACTTGGTCCCAGGTTGAGTTAAATGATTTGAGCGATTTCACTGCATCCCAAACAATCAGCACTTTCGTTCTCCATGAGTGCATGCTGCACGTATTGTTCCTGTACACAAGCAACCACAAAGAGGTACACAATTGTAGCAATGGCACACAACCACAGTAAAGTCACATAAAGGCACACAAATGTACACGGGCACAGTAGAGTCACACAAACCAACACAGAGGTACAATTAGAGTCACACAATCGACACAGCCACCAAGAGAGTACTTACATGGCCGAAGACATCGTGAATCATGAAACTGAAGAGCTTGTATCGAGCATCGTTGGTGTTGTGAGTGGCGTCCACCATCAACACCTGTGGGAACGCCTCAAAGAATCTTCGCATCTGGTGGGTTTGAAAAGTGATCGTCTGAGCTAGCTTCTCGTCATCCACATAAATGGTCGCCGTATTACCATTTCGAGAGCAGAAATCGCGCAAACCAGACTCCAGTCTTGCCTCGACGGTTGTAGCTCCACGCCGCGCCTCTTTCAGCTTCGCCACAAGATTGTGCACATCACGCAGGATAACATGCTTGCCTATTAGCCAGGCATTAGAACCAAAACAAGCATAATAACAAGGATACAATCATGTAGCGTACCAGTTTTCTTCCTCAGAAACTGCAGAATCAGCTTTTTCTTCGCCCCGGCAGCTTGAAGCTCATCCACGAAGTCAATCACGTCTTCGTCTGCAACGCGTCGATTTGAGGGGTGCTTTCCATAAGATCCTGAGCTTAGTGAGTGGTTGTGCGCTGTCTTCTAATGCACTTGAAAACCCTGAGCAGCATCCCAAATTACGACGACCGTCATCTGCGCTTGACATCCGGTAGACTTCTCGAAGTAGTTATGCCTCTTGCCCTTCGAACGGCTGGGCCTTGACCAACTATGCGTGCACACCAACTCTGGGTAGTACTTGTCGAAAGCGTCTGGTATAATGGTCTGCGGGGTGTCCTTACCACGGTCTCGGAGACCCGCGTTCCTCGCCGTGGCGCTTGTAGAGGTCCTCTTCTTGAATATCTGGTGGGTTTTGTGCTGATATGCGTCAAAATACTCGAAAAACGCACCCTCGTGCCCTATGAGTCGCAGTGCGTCGTACTCAAGTGATTGGCCCATTTCAAAACAATCGGTGTTTGCTTCTAATCTGTATCGCGGTTCAATGCGAATAAAGATGAAAAAACACCAGCCTAGTTAGACTCAGTTTCGGATTCTCCGTGGACCACGCGATCATCCCAAAATTTCCTGATGCGTTCTTATGCTAAGATGCCCGAGCTCAAGGATACTGTCGTCCATCCGCTTGATCCTCTCACCGCTAAGGAGGTGCAAAGTATGAAGCAAATTGACGGCGAGGCTGGGTACGAAGGCCTTAACTTTCGTTACTCGTATGTGATGCTACGTGAGCCCGACCACAAGACGCTGGGCTTCTGGAAGGCCGGTGACGACATTCCTCGTGAGATCGGGGTGCTCGGTATGGACAAGGCGAGCAACGTAGCGCGTGAGATGGTCGTGGATATCCCCGCCCACAAGGTCATTCATTCACAATTGTCAACTCACCCTAGGCTTCAACGGATGTGAAGGTCTCACACTGCACGATATTTCCTTCAGCTACCATGGAACTAAGCGTCCAATTCTTAACCGTGCTGTGATTTCCGAGATCGTCATACCCTATGGTGAGCCCCAGCCCACCTACGAGTGGCAGAACTACTTCGACGCCGGGGAATATCAGTTCGGCCGCTTAGTCAATTGCCTCGTGCTCGAATGCGATTGTCTCGGAAAGATCTAGTACCTTGATGTGACCGTCGTCAACGACTTCGGCGGCCTGTGCTGCTCAAAAATGCCATCTATATCCACGAAGAAGACGTTGGTACGCTCTGGCAGCACACAGATATTTACACAAACGAAGGCGCAGTGCGTCGGTAACGCCGTCTTGTCATCTCGCTCTTCATGACGGTCGGTAACAACGACTACGGCTTCTACTGGTACTTCTACTTGGATGGCAAGATTGAGCTTGAATGCAAGGCTACTGGCATTGTCTTCTCCTCTATGCGTCCCGAAGGAAGCCACGATTTCGCAACTGAGATGGTTCCACGTCTTGGAGCTCCGTGCCATCAGCAGCTCTTCTCAGCTCGACTCGACGTGGCCATTGATGGCAACAAGTACCACGTTAATGAACTTGAGGTGATGCGTCTACCGATCAGTCCCGACAACCCCGTGACGAATGCATTCAAGCGCGTGGCTACTCGTCTAGAGCGCGAGAGCGACGCTCAACGTGAAACCGATAACAAGCTTGGACGTGTCAGGTTGATCGCGTCCACTAAGATGACCAATCGTCTAGAAAACCCAACGGGTTATATACAGTACCCGGAAGGTGCTCCGTTGCTAGTGGCAGCCGACGAGAGCTCAATCGCTAAGCGCGCACAATACGCCAAGAAGCACTTGTGGGTCACTCAGTACGCTCGTGATGAAATGTGGGCTGCCGGCTACACGCCCAACCAGCACCCAGGATAATCTGGTCTTCCGGCGTACGCCAAGGCCAACCGTTCGGTTGATGGTGAGGACATCGTTGTCTGGCACACCTTCGACCTGACGCACTTCCCTCGCGCTGAGGACAGGCCGATCATGCCGGTGAACTACGCTGGGTTCGAATTCCAACCTGACGGCTTTTTCGACCGCAACCCGACGCCGAAGACCCGAGTTCTCGGCCATAAGCGGTTCAAGTTTAGTTTCAAGTGTTGTTTTGCACTTTCAGGTCAACGTTTTAATAAATTGCCTTCATCATGCTTCGTTTCTCTTATTAACTTCTACTCCAGGCGAGTTACAGCGACGTCAAGACCGCCATCAATTCTTAGCGACAACGCCATCCGATACGTGTAGTCGAAAGGATTTTTCGATGTCTTGAGGTTGTATCGACTTAGCAGCATGGCGAGCGTGATTTTGATCTCGGACATCGCAAACTTCATCCCCAAACACGCATGGGGTCCGCCGTAGAAGGCAGAAAACTTGAACGCAGACACTGCGAGTATTTTTCTTGTGACAGGGTCGATCCATCGTTCCGGTTTAAACTCCTCGGCATCTGGCCCCCAGACAGATTTCATCCTTCCCATCGTGTAATGAGGCATGTGAACAGAAGTGCCTTTAGCAAGAAATACTCCGTTCGACATCGTCACGTCTCGCATCGCCGTACGCCCACTGATCGGGGCAACAGGGAACAACCGCAGAGTTTCTTTGATCGCCGCCTCCAAGTACACAAGGCTGTGAGTGTCTTCGAGACTGGGCACTTGTTGTTTGCCATTTGTAAGATCCGGCAACTTTTGTTGAATCTCCAGTCGAACATTCTCTAAAACCTTTGGATATCGATTTATCATTACGATAAACCAGGACATCGCAGTCGCAGTGGTGTCTTGTCCTGCAGCAAGGAAACTCACAAGGAAATCTCGCAACTTCTTGGGGTGAAAGGGTGCATCCTTCCCATTATCAACTGCGTGTTGCTCCAGATACAGCGAAATGAGATCCATTCGACAATCAGAGTTATTGCGGGTAGCCTTCTCTTGAATAGAGCGTGCGATAAAACCATTAAGCATGCCATTGACCCGCTTCATATCAGTAGCAAACTGTCTTTCAGCCCCAACATCAAGACAACGACGTAGCTTCCAGCACCAACTCGGCTCCAAAATGCGCCCCACGATACGAGCAGAAGATCTCTGTAGTGCTTCCAGCATTGCAATGATTTCCAGTCTCTCCACCCCTTCCATCTCAATCCCAAAGCCGACTTTGCAGAAGATATCCATGGTGAACAAGTCCAGCATCCACTTCAGACTCGCATCGTTTTCCTGTTGAGCAGCGAGATCAAGACGCCTCATTAGCTCCTTGCACTTATCTGGAACTACCACATCCATGTTGTGCTGAATCATCTGCGATGAGAACAAGCGACTTGCAGTTTTACGCTGGTGATGCCACAGCGGGCCACTGATCGCGAAGACTCCTTGTCCAAGCACATCGGTCGCAGCCTCCATAAAGAGGGGATTCTTGCCAAATGCCTCATATTGGGTCTTCTGAACGTCCTCAAAGGCGTCAGGCGTGCACACGAACACAGTCGGAGCTTTACCGAGAATATGCATGCACCAGGGTTTGCCACCGTACTTGCGGCAATTGTCCAAAGCCCAGTCGTGGAAGCGACCAGAAAGCTGGACACGGGCCACAAGAAGCGTATTCCCCACGATAGGCAGGTAGCCAGGAGGTTTGGGCAGATGCATCACCGCCCGACTTTGAGCTGAAGGAATCGCCAGATACCCGAGGATGAACGCCAAACACACTACACCAACAATGGCAGGCGAGGGCCACAGTTCCTCTCCAGTACTAAAAAGCTTCATCCCGTTGTTTCCCGTACGCAGTGAAATCGCAAATGCTCCTTTGTTGTGCGAGCTGACACCCAAATCAGATAGTAGTTGAATCTTAATGAGACCGTTAGTCAAATCTTGAGAAATTGAAATTCTGTGGTCTGGATAACTCTTCCCAGTTTCTTAAACACTGTCCACAATTTGGGCTGCCTCCACGATGAAGCGTAGCATTTTTACATGTACAGTTTGTAATGTACTTCGCTAGTTGCAGACTTTGACACAACTCTCGCTCTCTATTTTGCTTTAAACCAGGAATCGTCAACGTTGGCATCCACTTCCAAGGCCACCGACAGCGGCTTCTGGAACGGATTCTCCATGAGGTGCACCACAAGTTTCATCGCTTCATCTACAGACTCTTCGGGACCTTCGACGATGATTTCGTCGTGAATTTGAGACACCATCCCCCACCCAAGCTCGCGTAACCTCGGGCTATGGTGCACTTGTAGCATTGCCTGCATCACGACGTCGGCAGCTGCTCCTTGGATAGGTGTGTTGATAGCAGCTCGTTCAGCATGACCTCTGGCCTTCTTCGATGTCATACTATCGTCTCTCAACATAGCGTCGGGGAGTCGACGATACCGTCCCAGCAATGTACGAGTGTAGCCAAACGTTCTAGCAGTCTCGATGGCTTTCTTTTGCCAGTCTCGCACCTCTCCTCGGTCAGAATACCATTTCTCCAGCGTATCTGCCGCTTCTTTACGAGAAACATTGAAGTCCTTGGCCAGACCAAACGCAGTCTTGCCATAAGCAATAGAGAAGTTGAGTACCTTAGCATTTTTACGCTCATCGCCGTACTTGTCCTTTAGAAGCGGAGCTGGAGGTTCCTTGCCAGTAGTATGATCCCATTCCAGAAGAGCTTCACCGTTTTCCACTGCCTTCGCCACGTATGGGTACATTCCCATGGCTGTGCGTGAGTGGAAGTCACCACCAGCCTTAAACGCTTCGATCATTGCTTTGCACTGCGTAATGTGCGCCATAAGCCGTAGCTCCAATTGCGAGTAATCGGCGACAATGAGCTTCTTGCCAGGCGGAGCTGTGAAAGCGTCTCGAATCTTGTAGCGATCTTTACCCATCGCCGGTTGGTTCTGCAGATTCGGCTTTCGTGATGACAAGCGACCTGTGTCTGTGTTGAGATTCAGAGAGCAGTGCACGCGACTGTTGCTGTCTGCCAGCTCCTGAAGAGGTAGAATGAAGTTGTTGAGCATGGTGTTGATACTGCTGATGTCGAAAAGCGCCTTCAGAGCAACACAAGCAGCAGCACCCTCCTCTTTATCCTCGAAATGACCATACGCGCGACCATACTGCGGGGGGTTAGCTTCTGGCTGCAACATCAACAAACCACCACAAAATCATTATCTGACCGGCATTCACCGCTCCCAAGTGTGCACTTACGTGTCCTGCGAGATCCTTCAGCACTTCTGCGCTGGCTGCAGGGAGTCCGCTAGCCGTGAAGTGTGTCGGCGGAATACCCAGACCTCGAATTGTGATATTGCGCTTCTTCTTTGCCTTCTGCTTGCCCTCTTCAATGAATCCTTCCGTATTTTCCACTTCAAACGAACGCTCAGCAGGCAACACCTGCTCCTTCTTCTTTTTATTAAAGTATGGCGCGAACAGCAACTGCTGCTTCTGCGCAGCGCTGTATAAATTAATACGTTCGCTCTCTTCACAATACCTCGACGCCCATTGCAGCACCAGCTTTTCCAGTCGCGCTCTGTCCTCCAACGCCTGCTTCTCGACACCTGCGAGATACTCCAGATCCACGTGCATCCCCCTCCGCTCGATATCCGTGAGACACTCTCCAAACGGGACAATATACTCACGATAGAATTCGTACATGGATCCGACTTGAGACTCGCCCCCATTTGGCTTTTCGAACCAGAACGTCTGGTCCAATTTGTCCTGCAGCACACGGTGCAAGAACCACGTGCTCTCTGCATCGTAGACACTGTATCTAATCCAGCGTTTCCTAAATTCGGGAAACCTCTGTAGCTCCTCAACTGTAGGCATGATCCTTTCCTTGCCTTTGGATCCGTCTTTCTTGAGCTTCGGAATCCCAAACAGCTCCTTCATAGGCTTCTTCCTTTGTAACAGTAAGTCTGCAGTAAGGGACTCTAGAGAATAGCCTCCATTCTGGAATCTAGCCGTGTTCCAGAGTCTAGCCATATGCATCGTGTCTCCTCCTAGCCCTTGAACGTTGATACCGTGATTAAACAGCACGTGACGGTCGAAGCTGTAGTTGTGCCACACTTTGAGATAGTTTTTACTCTCCAGGAACTCCTTAAAGAGCTGCAATGTGCCCTCCGCGCTGTCCAGATTGTCCACCCAGACATAAGGACCATTACCATAGTCCACATCAGGTCCACTGTAAAGCGATAGACACGTAACCACGCCGTTACCTACAGGTCCCACTGCCTTGACGTCAATCTGTGCCACTTCCGTGTCACACGCGTGAAAATGGTTGGGGCCCAGCTCTTCGAGCTTTTGTAATACACGTCGGGCGCCTTCCTCATCCTGAATGAGGTTCACTGGTCGTGTGTCATCGTCTGCGGAGGTTAAACCCTGCAGCAGGCGGCGGTCGATGATGTCGGACGTAACGTACTGAAGCTGTGGACGAGGTGGGGGGTCGTACGCAGCTACAGTCGACAGTCGGCGTAGCGACGGCGAGCATCGAAGACGCCACAACGAGCGTTGCATTATTGGTGACGGGACGCTGGAAATATTGTTTTAGAACGCTAATTTCTTCAAGCACGAAATTAACGTATTCAGTATAACAGTAATAAATATAGCATTTTCGCGCTGTTTAACTCGCTTTGCTATCCGTCGTTAAGGAATGCAGTGGATTTTATCAAACACCTGCTTTATGTTAAAGTCTAAAAGTCGGCAAAGTACTTGGCATCGTCTTCCGGGTCGATACTTTCAGCACTGGACAAGCTTTCTCTAGCCCCACCTTGGCCTGGAGAAGTACGAATTCGAGCTGGGTTGTAGTCTTTGTTGAAATCATACGGTACTGCCATCGAATCCGTGACACCCTCTTTCGACTCGAGCAACGCCCAGTTGATGTCATTGAACCACATATGGTTCATCACCTGCAAGTCAATAGAGTTACCAACGAGCTTTCCTTCAGACGTAATACGAGAGCATATTCAGCTGTACCTCGACTGCCCCGTTTTTCCCAAGCCGCTCTCGAGGATTAATCTGTAGCAATGCACTAATATTTGCATTGTGAACGCCACACACATACAATTGTGTAAGCAGTTTCAGCAGCAATGGATGAATTACCGTATCAATGAATGTAGATCAGGGCTCAATGATCTTGCAAGCGTCTCAACTTGTCCGTCCGAAGTCTCGAATGGAGATTCCGCTGAACACTTAATCCGCATGAAATACTGCTCCATTGTGCTGTCAGCCGGACACTGATACTCCCACGGTGGCCGCCCAACTACCATTTCATAGATAGCGACACCCAGACTCCTGTAGTAATGAATATAAACTTTAGGATCTCATCAGTTATCGGTCAATCTACATTTCACGTACCACCAGTCAACACCGAAGGCATAAGACTCCTTGAAAAACATTTCTGGCGCCATCACGTAGTGAGTGCCGCACACCGACTGTGTTCGTCCAGAGTAGTCGTCGACTTTTCCATCTGCGACAACCTTTTTGGACAACCCGAAGTCTATTACCTTGACAAATCCACTCTTCCCCACCAGCACATTTCCACTCTTAAAATCTCGATGAACGTATCCTTGCGCGTGCAGATCTCGCAGCGCCAAGACCAGTTGCACCGCGAAAAACTTGGCTACGTGTTCCGGGAACCTCCCGGTGTCTCTGTACTTCCAAATACACTCGTACAGCGCTCGTCCTTCGATGTATTCCTGCAAAAAAGACACTTCATCCGTCGTTTCAATAACCTGAAAGCCTCGACACAGGAACGGGCTCTTGATTTTGAGCAAAATCGACTTTTCCGCATCCAGACGCAATTTCTGCTGTTCTGTGACGATCTTTGCTCTTGGAATTCTTTTTATGGCTGCACCAAACAAACAAGACGATTATGGTGATGATGCGTCACGCGATATGCCATTCGAATTGTAGCAATTGCAGCACTCTACCAAAGAGCTGGGTCGAATATCTTTGTCGAACGAGAAATACACTGGACATTCAAGTGGTAGTCAATCTAGATCGTACCCTGAAAACACTTAGTTGTAGCCATTATACTATTGAGTACGATGGCGACTGTGTTCAGTGCTTACCTGGCGTAGCCGCCACGGCCAAGGAATAGGAGCTGTTCGAAGTCGTCCATGCTGGAAGATCGCAAAATAATTAGCTCGATCCGAAAATAAGAACTATTTTCGTTTCGCAGAGAATTTAATCCATAAGAACAATAATTGCTCCAAAAATAAATTCATTGTTTTTATTTTTATTTGCTAAAAGCGAAAAGCTGCAGAAAAAATATTTTTTTATTTAATATGGCGGCAGCATGCGGAGAGGCGTTACTGCAACCACAATACGACAAGACGACAGGAAATAATGCAACCTTATCTCCTAAAGCGACCACAAAAACATATGGTCTCTGGTAATTTATAATAAATGACGTGGCCACGTCGTCGCCGTCATCAATAGCAGTGTAAATAACGCCACAACATCCTAAATTTAGAGTTATTGAAACAGCATTAAATGCGCGTGCACCACACCTGGGTGTGTTTCTTACACTACACTGTGTGGAACACAATTTTTCACACTGAGCAAATATTTCAAGGATCCAACATCGCAGCAAGGATGGACGGAAGGTCGCTCGCTCGGGAGCTGGTGCGCGCGCGCATCTACGAGCCCATGGACATGAAGAACACGCTTGAAAAGATCGGCGCAAGCCTCGAGAAGATACTAATAGCTCAGATGGAGTTACTGTCACGCATTATGGTGAGCGAGGAGAGCATCTACGTGCTGGCGTCTGAGATTGCCAATTCTGGTGCGAGTCATGACGGGCACCTATCCTTCGAAGCTTTGCTAGAAATGGCAGTCAACAGATTGAATGGGTAGTATGGTAGTATGCTAGCGGTTTTTGTATTAACGGATAACACAGCTACATCTACCTACTTCAGTTGCTTGAGCAGTTTCTCATTAATAGACTTCGTATTATCCACAGTGCGACGAGCCATACGGCTCTTGCTCGATTTACAGAGTATTTTCCACAGCATTCGGAGACGCATAGCTTCCACATCACTCTTGGAAACGTTTCTGCATTGCCAGCGAAGATTCGCGGTCACATAGCTGTAAGCTTGGGCCACAACAAACACGCCACAGCTTGAGTAGTCGGGTTGCTGTGGAACTTCAATCCACTCAATAGGGTCTATGCATAATTTTGCCGCAGGTGCCGATGCCTTACTCCATCTCGGCCACAAAACCACAAAGCCCTCCCATAACTGAGTTACCATCGCCGTCCCTTAACACCGGTTCCAAACCACCTCCCATGTCCCCCATGATACCCTTCGTCAATCAGGGGCTCATACAGGTAGGGATGCACATGTAATGTGTCCTTGGCTTCAACGTAGCGTAACGTAGTTATTATAATACCCCAGTGGCTTTGGTTCAGGTTGACAGGTTGAATCATGAACTTGGTAGAAGTGATACGCGTGTTTGGTGTCTTTGGCCATCCAACAGCTGTTGTCAATGATGACAGGACGTAGCAATCCCGCATCGTGCTTCCAATGAATTCCAAACAGAAGTCAATTGGGCTATCATTCAGCCATCCTCTACAGAGTCCACCAACAACGTTTTCGAAGGCGATGCAGGCCTTACCCGACCGTGTCGTGTATTCAGAACTCAGTCGACTGGATGCAAACTTTGAAATCACCTCGTTTGCCATGGTGCAGTGTCGCCCCTTTACAGCATCAACTGATAGCCCACTCGTTTCAGTCTCCACAGCAAATAGATCCACATCGGAGTTTACCTTCCGCCAGTTTTTCTCCAACCATTTCCGATCTTCGAACCCATGCTTGTACCTTGGCCTTTACCGCGTAGAATGTAATTGCAGCTCCCACGTATTGTCTAGTACAAATCACAGCTCACAGTTATAGCAACCCACAATATGACGACCATAAAAAGCAACCATACGAGAATGAAAACCTTACCCGCTGAATTTCCAAAGTTCGGGGTCGATAGAAGCCACGAGATCGAGCACGATTCCTTGTTTCTTGATGCGGTCGTCGAGTGGATCTGGGTGACGTTGCTCGGACTTAGCTGTCTTGATTGAAGCTTGCATTGACCGCGTGATGTCTCCAGGGATTACAAATGGGTGCATGTACGTAGCTGGTCGTACAGCTTCCCAGCTGCATTCGATTGTGCGACCCCTGAGGTACGCATCGTCTAGTTGGACAGGGTATTTGTCTATCATGCCCGCCACAGCTCTGACATTCTCTGTGTTGCGAGCCCAAACGACAAACTCGTCAAGCTGTACGGTAAGATCGCTAGGGTATTTGTGCACGGCGAGACGAGTATGAACTGAGGTAAGCTTTGTCTGTCTTAGCTGCTTCGGATTTGATCGTTGTCTCCCTCGGGTCTTCGGCTTTGGGACGTTTATGATATCCACTTGCCGCGTAGGCATCGCTGGGTCGGTAGTTGGATGTACAGCAGATTCACCAACCTCACAATTTTCGACTTTCTTGTAATCAACTGCATTCTCGTAATCATCTGCATTCTTGTTATCAGCTTCATCTGTGATGGACACCGGCGATTGTGCCTTGCTCACGATTATAGGCTTCTGTGACATTTCTATAGCTTTCTGCGTTGATGGGACGTCCTCACAGTCGCTGCTACCGTCAGTGTTGGCATCCATATCTTGTAGCCCCTCCATAATACTAGCAGTGACCACTGCATTTTCAAAATCAAACAAAGAACCCATGTCTTCATCAACGTCTTCATCGTTGTTGTTGTCTCTACACGGAGTCGAAGCCACTTTCCTCCCTCGTAATCCAACTTCAACGGTATCTTTCCAATCTTGAAGTTCTCGATAAAAATCAGCACTGGCCAATTCGGACAGATGCTGGAGCAGTGGCTCTAGCATTGCCTTTGCGTAAGAGTACTTTTCACCAGATGTCAGCACAACTTGGTTTGCACGTTCGTCCCGGCGCAATCGAACAAATACAACCTCTTTCTCACTATCGGATGCCGCATGTGATTGTTTCCATTCGAAAGGACGTGAAATCTTCGTACACGTTCGGCAACTTTAACTTTGACATATTGACAATTGGTTGAAGCGCATCGGCTGCTAAACAGAGCTCTTCTCTGGTGTCCAACGCGTCGAAAGTACTCCATCGTTCGTGGACAGAGATTCCAGGTAGCACATTGAAACCATGGCCATGGCTGGCAACATGCATGAGATGACAGCACGGTAAGTGGTGGCTTGTATAAAATAAGCAGGTACAGGTCCACTCAACGTCGTCACACTCGTATTTGTGATGACCTCCATAAACATCCCATTTCGAAACGGATACTTTGCGCTCGCAATTTGTACTTTCAGCTCGGTTCACGAATTTTTCCCATTCTCTTTTCACCAGATCCAACACAAACGGAGAGAGCCTCCTTGATATGGCCCTTAAAAATGTAGGAACCGTCTTGGGCAATCGAGAGGAAGAATGCTGTTTCCCGATTTCAGATGTAATCTGCCGCGTGATGATCATCTGGTGCTGGAGTAAACCCGCCAACGTCTTGTCAATTCTGGTCTTGAGGCCAAGAAGCATCTTCAAGTATTTCCAGTTACACTCGATCCTGATAGTTGTCGTATTACCAGCAGTAAAATGTTTTTCGCGTTCATAGTTCGACCACATTTGTCGACACGAATGCCAATTTTTCTCAAAATATGCAAAGAAGTTGCTCCTCCTTGACTTTTTGCAGTATTTCTTCATTGCATCATATGCAGATACATACGCGTCTTGTGCGCGGCTGCCAGTAACCACAACAAATGAGTGAAAAGGCAAAAGAGAAATTTGCTGACTGTAACGCACCAATACAGCATCTTCGTCAGCAACTCGATAAGTTCTTCTCTCTGTGCCATCTTGAGCTCAAATACTTTGCGTTTCATCACCTTTTTCCAGTATGTAAGGGCGTGGAATTGACAGAGTAGCACCTGGGCGGTTGGAAAGCACTCCTCTAGCACTTGCCACTCTACAAAATCTTTGTCGATAACCACACTCGTGACGTCTTTCCACTTTGGATTTTTGTCCTTGAAAGATTCCAAGATCGTTTTAATCGTGACAGCGTTCTCACTGAGGCAAATAAAGTCAGCCACTAAGAACCCTCTACCCGTACACGTAGTGACAACCAAGCTCCCTACACAACAGTAGCAACCAAATGAGATTCAAGGTTGTTGTAAACAATTAAGGTTGCGCTTAAGGTTGCTATAAACATAAGGTTGCTTTTCTGAACGTACCTAAATGGTAGCCAAGATTGTTCGTTCCGTGCGTGAAGTCCATCGTCAAGGTTTCACCCCACCGCTCAAACATCATCTTTTGCACTTTCGTTTGCATGATGGCTCCACAGGTGATGTCCATCTGGTCCTGGATAACGAGCACATCGCTACCTTCAATCTGTCGAAGAGCATGCAGCAAGGCTTTCATACGATCCTGAGCGGAATCTGGCCCCATGATACTTCGGAGAAGATTTCTGGTTTGCTGTGGTGTCACTTTACAATCTTTACAGCGAAGACATTGCATACCAGTCGGTTAGATTGAATAATACCACCCATAATAAAAAATGAACAACTATCCCATGCGGTCGTTCAAGAAATTGGTGATGTGGGTAGAAGAAACATGCGCATCTGCCAATGTTTTCACATCCTCCAGATCTTGTTCGTCCAGCGGCAGCGTCGCCGTTGTCAAGTAGCTTGAAGCTTGTGTTCTGCTGTTGTCGTGCGAGTGGGTATGGTTCTGAAACAGCAACAAGTTTATAGATGTCAGCCGGATTCTTTATCACGCACACATTAATAATAAGTCTCGAACCTGGTTTCGTAGAACGATTTCGTAGTGATTGCCCGAAACGCGACTCACGGTGGCCGTTAACCGTGCTGTGCATTTGCAGTACCGCTGCTTTCGATTGCGATGCCCCTTGGACCTTGATTTTTGGGATACACCGTGAGTGCACCCGGTAGATTCTTTCCGAATACTCAAACGAAAGTAGGGATTTGTGCTTGATGCGCGCTATATTAAAACAAAATAAGAGCATTCCTTTTCATGAATATATTTAGACAGATCACACCAGTAAAACAAGCGTACGTGTTGTAAGACGCCGTTCGTTCGGAGCTCCGCACACGAAACTTTAAATTCTTCTTCTCCATGTATTTCTTGAACTCCTTTTCAAAATCAATCCACGACAAAAGTGGTGCCTTCGGCCTGAACGGCTCCACCACGTTCACTATTTCGTCCTCACCACCACCGTTCATGGAGTCCATCTCTTCTAGGTGCTTACTTTTTCGGATTCTAGGCGTGTAATCTGCAGTGGATTTGGGCAGGCGTGTAAGTCTGGATCGCTCACGCTGTGTACCTTCCGCCGGACCCGACTGTCTCCGAATTTTCTGCTTCTTGGAGGGACGCGGCAGCGACTGCAGGTGTGGTGACTCGCGGATTAACTTCTCTTTCTTCGTAGAGGCTAAAATAACAAATTAAATATAAAATTACCTTCGCTAAATCAACCACAACCGCTTTAAAGCAACTTTACCTGCGTGTGTCTTCTCGTTTCTCTTTTTCTTTGTCTTCTTGCGTTGCACACGAGCTGCAAAACACACCCCAATGTTAATATAAGTAATTGCCCATCGCAAAAAATTAACATGACAGCAAACGTGCGTACCAGCGCTCAATGATAGATCACTCTTTGACTCCGAAAAGGAATCTTCCCCTTCCGCGTTGCTGCCCTCCTCGCCCGCAGACGCATCCTCGTCTCTGCTATCATCGCTACTGCTGTCGTTGGCGTATTCGATGCCAATTACCGCATACAGATCTCGCAGCCTCGTACGTCCTCGCCAGTCTACGGATTCGCACATAAGGTCAAACTAACTTTTGCTGCGTCAGGCGCAAGTACTGCAGTACGTACCAGGCTTGGCCGCGTCCTGCGCACGACTCATGGGTCTTCAGTTGCGTCAGCGTCGGGTGTGGAGCTCGTGTTCCTGGCGCAGCCGCGCGTTCTTCTCGCTCCCGCGCAATTTCTGAAATGGGAGGCTCAGAATGATCGTATTTAAAACGAATCGAACTTAAAAGAGCAGATACGTACCTAAGACGGAAGCGTTTTTTTTGGATTTTAGTTTCGCAGGTAATTTATGAATTTGGGTAGCGCAACCATAAAGTCTTTAAAACGACCATAAATGTCTCAATTTACGGTTGCGGTAATCACTCCGCAGCATGCGCAAGGAGATTGCAATGCTGGAGAGCGACCCACCATTCGGTACCTATCCTGAGTCTCACCACCATATTTTACACTTTATCTTGCGCCTTTAAAGTAGTATATATCTCCATTCGTTCCAAATCGCGCATTGAAGGTATCAGCGAGTGGTTAAAAGACGACCAGATCGACCACCTGGAAGCGCGTACGCCAATTTCTCACACGTTAACATTCATTGAGGGTAATATTCATATTTTTTGCTAACGTTGTGATGCTGCACAGAAATTCTTGGTCCGGATGGGTCTCCGTATGAGAAGGGGGTGTTTCAGCTGGAGATCGAAATCCCAGAACGGTTGGCAGCTGTCGCTTAAGCTATTACCTCCTACCTGTTTCTTATGATGAAATTCTGTCGTTGGATAGGTACCCATTTGAGCCGCCGAAGGTTCGCTTCGTGACGCCTATCTACCACCCAAACATCGACGATGCAGGCAGAATTTGCCTCGACACACTCAAGATGCAGCCCAAGGCGAGAAAGCACATCAATATTATTGTGGACGATGGCTGTTTAAGCAGGGTTCCTGGCTGCCGTCGGTCAATATCAGTACGCTGTTGACGACGATTCGTCTGCTCATGGCGGAGCCGAATGCAGATGACGGGCTGATGCGGGAGATCGTACGAATTTGTGACGGTTCTTTGACTAATGTTTCATGTTCTGTTGGATCGATGAATTTGTGCTTCAATGTAACTCCGTAGGGCTCAATCACAAGCTGTTTAACAGAAAACGCAACCGAGATGACTGCGCAGCATGCATGCAATACACCAGTGAGCCAGCCAAAGCCTTCAGCTAAGACAACAAATGCTTTGTCTGGAGAAGACCAAATGGAAAGCGAAGAGCGACGGCCTGGACTGAGGGAGCTTTTGAGAAGGCGGGTGAGGCTGCCAGCTTGGTGGGACCACTCCTTTGGTGGGAACACATAACTGAATATATTCCGTTTAAGTGGAAAGGCTATCTGCATTATGCAGCATCCGGGCTGGAGGTTAAACAACGTGAAAAACTACCAGTAGGCTACTGGTAGTTTTGCTACTGAGTAGCGGTAGCAACCTTCAAACGTTGAGTCGTGACACGACGACGTCGAGAGGGCCTTTGATCTGCAGCGTAATCGACGGGCGATAAGTAAAGTCGAAAGGGTCTTTCACCGTCTTAAAGTCGAACTGACTCAAGAGCTTGGCAAGTGTGATTTTCACCTCTGCCAGCGCAAACTTCATACCCAGACAAATGCGAGGCCCACCGAAGAAAACACTGAACTTGAAAGGCGACACCACCTTGATCTTCCCCGAAACGGAGTCAATCCAGCGTTCCGGTTTGAATTCGTCGGCATCAGGACCCCATACAGTCGTCATCCGCCCCAAACAGTAGTGAGGCAGTACGATTCGCGTCCCTGCCTTGATGAACGTGCCCTCGTAGAGACGCACATCCCTCGTAGCGGAGCGTCCAGACACAGCAACAACGGGGAAGAGTCTTAGTGTCTCTCGGACAACAGCTTCTAGGTAGACGAGCTGCTGAATGTCCTCCAGTTTTGGAGAGTGAATTTTGCCACTCGCGAGGTCTGGAAGTTTGTCTTTGATCTCTTGTCGGACGTGCTTCAACACCTTGGAGTATCTATTCAGCATCAAGATAACCCACGCCATGGTCGTCGCCGTCGTCTCCCGTCCAGCTGCTAGGAAGCTGATGACGAAGTCGCGCATCAACTTATGGTCCTTCTTCGTGTGCACACCCTTGGTGTACTCAACCTCAGACTTCTCAATAAACAACGTGATGAGGTCTTTTCGAGCGGTTTCTTTCGCCCCCTGTCGATTCTTCTCCTCAATCGAGCGAGAGATCACCCCGTACACCAGATCGTCCACTGCCTTGACGTCTTCAGCCAGTTGCTTCTCGGCGCCAACGTTAAGCCAGCGCAGTAGCTTCCAAGTCCACATTGGCTGCTGGATCCGCTTCAGCAACTGCGCAGACATTCGCCCGAATGAATCGAGCAGCTCTGCGTTCTGGTTCGACCCGACGCCATGGAGATCCACATCAAACCCGACCTTGGCAAAGATGTCCATAGTGTACAAGTCCAAGAGCCGCTTGATGTTCACAACTCTCTCACTTTCCTTTTCCTGAAGACAAATCCCGTCAAGTCGCTTCACCAATTGTTCGCCCTTTTCAGGCACAACAACTTCCATTGCGTACTGCATCATTTGCGCGGTGAACAAGTGGCTCGCAGTCTTGCGTTGGTGCTGCCATAGTGGCCCACTGACAGCAAAGATCCCTTGACCCAGCACGTCGTACAAGGCTTCCGAGACAAGCGGGCTCTTGTCAAACGCGTCGAACTGCGTCTTCTGAATATCCTCGAACGCTTCAGGACAGCAGAGTACGATCGCCGGGTATTTCCCCACGACCCGTAGACTCCATGGCTTGCCCTCATACTTGCGGCAGTACTTAAGAGCCCAGTCGATAAAATTCCCCGATCTCTGCGCCTTGATAATCTCCAAAGTATGGCGAAGGATCGGATAGTCTCCCTCTGGCGTCGGTAGGTGCTTCAGAGCTCGGTCATGGGCAGACGGTGTCGCCAAGTACACGAGCAGCACCGCCACGCAGGACAGAGCGACCGAAGCAGGTGTCACCCACGTCGTCATAGCCTCGAGCTTCATCTTGGCCCCGTCCCGGTGGTCACGAAATGACAAAAAGAAAATGACAGGTGGGTAAAATGATTTTAGAGTAAGGTTGCGCTGGATGTTACGTTTTTAACATCCAGTCACGCTGTCCACGACAAAAATCCCTGTGAAAGGGTGGAGACTTTGATAAACACGTCATAAACGTCCTCCATGGCTTTTGGGAAGCTCAGAACGACAGTTGGAGGATGGCAAGGCACAAGAACGCGCCATGGCATGCTCTCGACATTGCTCCGAGATCCAGTCGTAGATACTGGTCTGTTGTTTGATAATCAGCCCAACGTATTCTTGATCACCGGCAGCGTGCTTGGGGCACCCAATGGAAGGCGCCGCGTCTTGATCGGTTGGAAACGTGAGATAGACCACCGCAGCAGCCACGAGCGACGCTGTGATAACAAAAGGCAGTATCAAAAGAGTTCTAAATTATACGCGGCAAGACGAAGAATAAGGAGAGGAAGTGTCCGTCATTGATACACGAACCGAAGGGCACTAGGTGCGTACTGCATTTTCGAAGCTTCGACCTAACGGTGCAGCTTACATGCTGCAGTTTAACACTGAAGAGTCTTTGGTGTTAAACTGCAACATTGAAAGTCTTCGGCGAAGACTAATTGATTTTCCAGTATGAAAGACTGCGAGTGTGACCATCTTAAGTTATCCTTCGGTTTGACGCACGTTGTGGGTGCTCGAAAACAGCAAGGAGCGCTCGCGCCGTAGAGCCTTTACTCGAGGTGCCGACCTTCGGTTGGTTTGCCAGTTTTCTATTCGCTAGCAACAGATAAAGTGCCGATTTTCAAGCCTCGATTCCAACCGCAATGTGGAATGCGCTCGAGTTTGCACTAAACGTCTCACTGACGTCGTGGGGAGCTTTGTTATGCTCACTATTAGTTGGTTGGTACTTCGTGTCTTCAAAGAAACAAGCGAGATGGCTAGTCAAGTTCCCACGTCCGGAATCGACTCTCCCAGTCCTGGGGAACACGCTCGACTTGATGTTCAAGCACCGACATGACATTCACGACTGGATCCTCGACGAGTGTCGGCGGTATGAAGGACGTCCATGGGCCCTCACCGCCCTTGGTCGCCCGACGAGCATCGTTCTCTCCAACGTCGAGGCGTTCGAGGACGTTTTCCATCGTAAGTTCGACAAGTTCGGCAAGTGTAGTGCCTGGCTAGTAAGTGACGTGTTTGGCGACGGCATCTTCGCAGCTGACGGGGTGTCGTGGATTCATCAACGCAAGACAGCGAGTCACCTCTTTTCGCTGCACATGATGCGAGAAAGCATGGAGCAAGTAGTGCGAGAGCAAGCTGCCGTTCTGTGTGAAACACTGGAAGCACATTCCACTGCCAACAAGCCCGCCAATCTCAAGTATACAATGGATTGGTACGCCACCAATGTCTTCACCCGCGTGGGCTTCGGTGTCGATCTGCAGTCGCTATCGAGTCAGGAACACGACGAGTTCTTCCGTGCCTTCACCCGCCTTCCTATTGCTGTCCATCGTCGCATTCAACAACCAGGATGGCTGTGGAGATTTAAGCGGGCGTTCAATCTGGGTTACGAGAAGCAGCTGAGACTCGACATGAAGCGTGTGGATGGTGTCATCTACCAAGTCATCTCGCAGTCCATGGAGTCAAAGACCAACGTCAATAACTCGCAGCGTCTTCCCGACTTGATTTCACTATTCCTTGCCAAAGAAACCAACGAGTATCGACACCAACAAGACGGCTCTACCACTCATAGTGTCAAGACTTCGCCCAAATTGATTCGAGATATGGCGTTCAACTTCACCGCAGCAGGTCGAGGAACCACGTCGCAGAGTTTGCAATGGTTCTTCATCATGATGAGTCGATATCCCCATGTTGAGAAGAAGATCCGAGAAGAATTGCTGACCAAGCTGCCTCATCTTTTTGACAAGAGTAGTAAGCCTCCAACCATGAGCGGCGTGCAGCAGCTCATCTACCTGGAAGCGGCCATCAAGGAAAGTCTCCGACTGAACCCGGTAGCTCCACTCATCGGTCGCACTGCTACTCAAGACGTTCACTTCAGTGACGGGACGTTTATCCCAACTGGGACGCGTGTGGTCATTCCGACATTCGCTGTCGCTCGGCTGCAGTCCATTTGGGGTGAAGACGCAGCCGAGTTCAAGCCCGAACGCTGGCTTGATCCTCACTCTGGCAAGCTTCTGGTCGTATCACCGTTTAAGTTCTTGGTGTTTCTGGCGGGACCAAGATCGTGTCTGGGAGCCAAGCTGGCCATGCTCGAGCTCAAGGTCGCTCTGGCGACGGTGCTGAGTAAATTTCACCTTCGGGTGATGCGAAATCCATTCGAAATTGGCTACGACGCGTCCATTTCATTGCCAGTCAAGGGCGACGTGCTCGCTGTCGTGGAAGCCGTTGAAGTACCAGGTCCGTGCGAACCTGCTCAGAAGGGATTCGCTGGTGCTGCTTAGTCATGATGACGCATTCCTTTTTGTCACTGTAAACCTGCACCAAGTCCACTGATGCATTCTGTCCACAGAGAAACACAACTGACATGTCACTATCAAAACATTCATCATTAAATGTGTACCTTTGCACTCATCAACATTTCTATGCTCTCCATTATTTACCACATAAATCGCGCAGTTGATCCATCGACCCAGGTATACGGGTGGTACAGGAAGATGTACAGCGTTAACGCATTGACAGCCATGTATACAGCCGTCACTATCCACAACTGGCACGCGGATTGCTGCAATAACACAGGGTAGATGAGTCCTTTGCCACGATTAAGTTAGCATAGTGTATTTGACTTACATTGCTTGTGTTCAAGTGGAGGAGAATGAAAGGAACGCAGTAGTATCGTGGCCTATCCAAACACACGTGGCAGGTAAGTTTCCAGAGCAACCTCACTGTAAAATGTTGTTGTTTAGTGCTACACGTACTCGACAAGAGGTGATGGAATGAGGACCAAGCACACAGCGAGCGCGTAGACAAGTTTCCACAGCGACGAGCGTCTCCGACCTGCAGGCACGCAAATAGTTTGTTAATAGTGTTCTACACACACAGAAGTGTACATGAAACTCGTACCGAGTTCATCCCAGCAACGCCAACCGAAAAACAAGTACAGCGGTGTAGGGAGAAACTTGGCCATCTTGTGCTTCAGGAAGAATTTCCGCCACACGTAGAACGTGTAATGTCGATTGTCTGCCAACATGAACTTGTGCACGGGGCTAAAGCGGTATATGACCCCGATGGTCACTACAGCCACAAAAATCATGAAGAGAGCACCTCGCAACGAGCCAGCATTCCGGCGGACCGAGCCGAAGAATCTCTTGAGATTGCGAGGCGCGATGAGGCTGAGTCCGAAGCCAGATGCTGCCACTACAATGAAGTACAGCACCTGGGCTCCATGGAACGTCATCTCGTGATTGGCTTTATCCCCTGCACAGGAAGACCAACAACATAATCAGTGACATCCCTGTAACTAGCAGCAAAGTAGACTCTGGGTAGCCAGGGTTGATCTGCTTCCATGCTTACCCACAACGATGCCACCGTTCGTCAACAGGAAGCCGACAAAGCCTGCCACGATGATGACGAACGGCCACACGATCAGAAGAATGGACGGGAGATTGGAGATCAAGACGCTGATGAAGTTGAGGAACACGCGAAGAGAGCTGCACAAAAAGTTCAGTGACGTTAAGCATTCTGGGCTGCGCAGTATCTGCATAGCCATTCTACCTGTGTGTGACAATGGACGCAGTGCCACTGACGCTGACATCCTCTCTCAATGATCTGCCGTGATGGTCCATTTCAGCAAAAGATTCTTATCAGGCGAACCAGGGCCAGGTTACGTACCCGTAGATGAATTTTGAGTGAGCAAGCTCCACACAGCGAACCACAACAGTGCCAGCCACAAAGACCACCCAGACGATGTTCGTCTGACGGAAAAGCACCGCCACCGCTCCACTCTATAAGAAGCCGAAACATCTAACGTCAAACATGCGTACTAATACGAAAGAGAGTGCTTGCGAAACGCACCAAGGCGCTGAGCATGAAGCTTCCTCTCGCTGGTGGATACTGCAACAGGTCCACCCTCTCCGCCAGCAGCGCCATCAATAGCACAAAGAACGTCGCCCCTCCGTCCGTGTAAAACAAGAAGGTAAAAAAAAATAGCGGTGGGAGCACTGCAATGCGCAGTGCATGCAGAAGTGCATGGGGGTCTAGTGGCGCCACGTGGTGTCTGATCGACGCGCACAGTACGACGTTCCCCACCGCAAATAACACGTTCACACTTCGCAGTACTGCTACAGAGCAGAAGTCGTCCGTATTGAACGTCGAAGCAAGTTTTGCGTACAGCGTTGACACTAAATACAGTCCGGGAAATGTTGTGATCTTGGGGTCCCATTCATCTAGTGAAGGCCACAAGTTAGCCAAGTAGGACATGAACGTAAAGCCCGGACCACATTGCACCGAATCGTCCTTCACAGTACTTCTGGGCTTGTGAGATATGGAAAATCTCGTCCTGTCGGTAGGAAGAGAAATCAAAATGGTCCGAAGCGAGAGAAGAGAATGACGCGGATCAGCTTACCATGTAGGGGTCAGGAGCTGTTCTGTTTACTGTTATGAGTAGACAAGAGAATAGCAGGCCTGTGGCGGCAGCCACGGGGAGAATGGGGGCGGGGGAGTGCGGCAGGACGGCGACGGAGCCGCCAGCAGCAGCGATCGTCATGGCACTTGATCACGGACACTTTTTTCTATTGTTAAGGCTACGTGCACCACATGAAACATATGACGACAGCTGTCCTCCGACCTAACAAAAATACAGATGAGCCCTTCGGTAGTCATATCGTCGGGAACCATCTTTTAGTTATTCCCTTAGCTGAGGGCATTCTTGTTGCGGGGTGGCTCAGCCAGGTGTATGGTACATTTACAGAAGCCAAAACAAACGCACGCTACCATTCCTTGCGTTTGCAGTCCTCCCAGAGTCTCTCTTTCAACCCGCACCATGCTCACCAATGCTCATCGCTTGCAAATTTACCAGCATCATGCCACCCACCCCAACCTATCACAACAACATCAAGCCGAGTGGGCTCATTCAACTTTGTCGGGGTTCCGAAAATGTTATTTTTATTAAATATTATTTTTTATTCTGTAGTAAAATAATTTATTTGCGAGCTCCCATTTCAAAATCAAATAATTTATTCCGCGCTCTCTCCAGGCAATAACCTTTAACCGAGCTCGATGGAGCCCTACGGACCAGCGGTCCAGCTGAACCGCAATCTTCAATTGATCTGCCGCGCTCTTGCCCTCTCATTTTGATGGTTGGTCGCTGAGACTCCGCGAGAGCCACCTGCTGTAACGCTGCCACAGTCCGGAAGCTTGTGCGTGGTGAGGCTCCTAACAACTAGACGAGTATCAGCTCACTGTATATTGCACAATAGCACCAATAATTTTTGCACCAGTGGTGCTCCAAACACTTAAAGTTAGTTGTATTGTTGTTTTGCCAGTCTCAATAAAAATAACATTTTCGGAACCTCTGGTTGCAGCAGCGCCATCTCAAGGAGCAATTACTACGCTATTGAAACGTTAGAAGGCATCATATTTTGTTAAGTTTTCAAGACACTACTCGATTACTATGCGTATGAATAAAGTGAGCCAGAAGAGGAAGTCCCCATCACCGAGCTGCAATGCTGTCACGCCTACATGCGTCCGATCCGATGTCGGTGACGGAACTGTCGAACCCACCAGATGAGAGTGTGTACGACGGCTGCATTGATTGAGAGTTCTGCGAAGTTGAGGTGGAGGGCGTTCCCGCGAGTAATAACTCGATGAATGCCTCCGAGAATACTGGAGGCGAGGAAAAGAATTATTATGTAGAGCTCAATTCTGCGGATAGTGAGAAGCACCCTAAAGTGGACCGCATTCGAGCAGATTTAGCGGGCGAAGTGAGCAGGGGCTTAGAGCGATGTGTTGGACATTGATGTAAGAGCCAGCCAACAGACAGGCGACCGGAAGCCAGACCCCCAAGGACCTTTACGCAAGTGTCGAGTCGACAATGTTGAAGGTACGACATTTTGACTTGGTTTCACTATTGGGACCAATCAGATCGAGTGCAGGCGCGTGTCTTTTCAGGTTATTGTGTAGTGTGCATGTAGAATCCAGCTAAAAAAACTTCTTTGGATATATTTCTTACTTTCACTTCTACCTTCTGCCGAGCAAGTGCCAAACCAACAGGTTTTGAGCCCAATGGTCAACAACTCAGACGCAGACGCTGCTACGGAGGCAGTCCCCGCCTCCCCCGCCGCCCACGAAAGGGGCGAAGAGCATCACGAATAGAAGGTCACGCCGGACGCTGGAGCGCTCGCGGCTCTCATCACTAAGCTCACGGCCAAAGTGGACAGCTTAGAGCGGTCGCTGGAGACGCACCAGCAGCGTGCGGCCGTCACGCCACCCGGTGCGGGGGCTGGGCTGGGCCAGAGCGTGTACCGTCAGGCACTGCAGCACGAAGGCAGCTTCGGCATGCAGCGCATGCAGCTGCATGAGCTCGGCGCGTCGAGCTTTGGCATGGGTGCGCAGACGCCTGGGGTGTATGGTGGTCTTGGTGCTGGGCAACAAGCAGGAGGCACACCGCTCCAGGTCCAAGAAGCAGTTCAACAGACGCCACAGCAGCAGCAACCAGCTGCGCAGTACCAAGCACATCGACCTTCGCCGCTGCATCTCAACGAGAGAGTGCCGCCTGCCAAGGATGCGAAGTTCTTCATGCGAAACTTTGACGGCAGCGAGGTCTACAAGGGATTTGGGAGCGGCTTCGAGCAGTGGGCGCTGCTGTTCATTGAGCAGATCGAGATGGCGGAGCAGGCGTGTGGCTACGCCTGGCCTGAGCGCTACAAGGTGAACAAGTTCGGCCAGCACCTACGTGGTAAAGCTGAGCTCTTCTTCCAGCAGCACATCATGCGCTGGTGGGCCACGCAGCCGACGCTCTGGTTTGTGATGGATCAGATGCACTTGTCGTTCAAGCGGGCGCTCTCGACGCAACAAAGAATGAAGCTCTTTGGCGCGAAGAAGGACCCGTCGCGATCGTGGAATGAGCACTTCTTGTACTTGAATGCTCTCATGATGGCAACGAACGCGTCACCAACGCTAGTGCTGGAGAACATCGTCAAGTACGCGGATCCGAACTTGAGGCACGCCTTGATGGCCAAGTGTGACATCACGCGACCGGATCCTCTCCAACAAGCGAACGAACTGGTCGTTTGGGCACAGATGATGACCAATGAAGATCGAGCGCCAAAGCATCTTGGTAAGGAAGTCGTGAGCGCAGTGGCTGAGTCCCAAGAGGAAACACGGCAATACCACAAGTGCAAAAAGGCTGGACACCTGAAGAAGAACTGCCCGGATCGTTCCGCTGGAAGCAACAAGGACCAGCCAGTAAAGTTCGCACTTGCCGCCGGTAACGACTTAAAGTCCGTGGAAGCTACGAGCTGGATTTTGGACAGCGGTACCAGCCGACATCTTGTCAATGATCCTGCGCTACTGGCTAACGTAGTGCAGTGCTCTGATGAGGACACATGCATGTTACCGGATGGTCGAACGATGGACGTAGCCAAGAAAGGATCGGTGATTTTGATAGCTATTGTCGACGAAGTCGCGGCTGAGGTGGAGCTCAGTGAGGTCTACTACGCCCCGAAACTCGCGCAGACCCTGATTTCATACGGACGGCTGATAGCGAAGGGATGCTCTCTCTCCAAGCGTAACGGAAAGTTGGCGCTGATGAAAAGCAACGAAGTGGTATTCTATGTCGACGTAAAGCACAACCTGCTTGTGGCTAGACTTGAATCGGTAGCTACGAACAATGCTAAGATGGAGCAGCTGATCATGAACGTGGTGGACACGAGTACGGACACAGCCTCGCCGGTCACACGTTGATGGGCTTCCATGCATGTTTCGGTCACTTGGCGTTGGACACCGGCAAATGACCCCGCATCCGGCATCAAGATATCGAATCGTGACCGTAAGCCCTGCATGGTTTGTGCTGAGGGTAAACAGACTCGAGCGAATCAACCGACTAAGGGTAACGGGGAACATGCACCGATCGACAAAGTCGGAGGAGTCATCTGCAGTGACCTGAAGGGTCCCATGACGCCACTTGACGGCCAAGGTAACCGCTACATGGTTAACTTCGTGGACCACAAGTCGAGCTACTGCAAGGTGTTCACGGCAAAGAAGAAGAACCTGGCTGCAAAGAAGTTCGAGGACTTTCTTGTCGAGTTCGAAAAACGGTTCGACGTTCGCGTGCATGTTCTCCGCACGGACGGTGGAGGAGAGTCCCGAAACGTGGATCTCTTCTGCAAAGAAAACGGAGTGGCTCGTCAGGTGTCAGAAGTCGGTAATCAAGCTGCAAAAGGCAAGGCGGAGCGCATGCATCGCACGGTTCTCAACATGGCTCGTTGCATGGTGTTCGGTGCACGATTGTCGCTGAACTTCTGGGGTGACGCCGCTGAGTACGCGACGTACGTGCTGAACCGGAGCTCGTCACGCGCTAACGAGGATCGGAAGTCGCCACTCGAAGTGCTGACTGGCGATGCACCAAACCTTTGCGACATTGTCATGTTTGGATCAAAGTGCTCTGTGTTTCGTGACCCTGGAAAGCGCGCCATGAAGAAGAGGGCGTGTGAGGGCGTCGTCGTCGGCAAGGACGAGTTGACCAAGGTGTACAAGGTGTATTTGCCCTCGGAGAGCAAGGTGATCGTCACGAGGCATGTGCAGAACATCCGCGCGTTGGAGGAGAAATCCGATGTGAAGACACCGGCCGCTCAATCTCCCACGACAACGACGCCACCGGCACCACGTTCCACACCACGAAGATCTCGTCGCTCACGCCGCAAGTCGTGCCGCCGTGCTGAAGCTGAAGGAGACGTGGAGGTTGACGAGTCGAGGCTGAACACTGAACCTGTGGCTTTGACCGTATCCGAAGTTGAGGATGTCAATTCCCACGCTGATGACCCGGAACCGAAGAACTACAGGCAGGCGCGGAAGTACGCCGAGAGCGCGCTTTGGGGGGCAGCTGAAAAGGAAGAACTTGAAGCTCTCCAGGCGAATAACACGTGGAAGCTGGTCAAGTCCGAGCCTGGAAGCATTCGCTTGCATACTAAGTGGGTGTACAAGAAGAAACGAACAGGCACGGGTTTGATCGAGCGGTACAAGGCTCGACTAGTCGCCTGTGACAACGAGCAAAAGTCCGGCGTTAACTTCTTTCTCGTGTTTGCGGCTGTGATTACCATGACTGGTGTCAAGTTCATCTTCGTCATGGCGATCATATGGAAGGTACCTGCCAGACACAGCGACGTTCTAAACGCGTATGTAAAGGCGAAAACGGAGGAGGGATATCGAGATTTTGCTGCTCGTCCCCGACGGACTCGTTATCACGGAGGAAGAGCTGAAGACGCTCGGAGCTGAGAGCGTGGATGAAGTTGGCCTACTTCTTGGTCAGAGCCTTTGCGGTCTGAAACAAGCAGGACGCCTTTGGCATGAGCACCTTCATCGCGAACTGGTCAAGCTTGGGTTCATCCAGGGCATTACGGACGCGTGTCGGTACTTCAAGGCTGACAGCGGCGGAAAACGGTCGTCGGAACGTACGTGGATGACCTGCTGGTTACTGGCACGGACGAGAACAGGGTTTACCAGTTCTTCGCTGACATATCCGTCCTGGAGCTCAAGGATCTCGATGTTGCCAGTAATTTTCTTGGTATGCGCGTGCAGTACGATGAGCTCAGTGGTTACAGGTTTGACCATGAGGCTGTAATCGTCGAGATGCTCATCAAGTTTGGATTGGACAAAGCAAATTCGGTGCAATCGCCGATCGGAGGAGAAGACGCGGCAGAGTCAGATTTGGCAGAACTACTTCCGCACACGGCAAAGGAGACCGCGTCAGCAGGGCCGACGGTGACAAATTTCCAGTCACTGGTGGGGAGTTTGCTATGGATTGCGAGATGCACACGTCCTGACATTATGTTCGCTGCACACTGTGCAACGCGACGGGCTCATACGCCAACGATGGCGGATTGGAAGCTGGCTAAGCGCATCGCCAGGTACCTGAGTGGCACCCGATCGCACAAGATGGAAATGTCTGGCGACGATACTGCTAAAAGGCTACCACTACGATTGCGCTCGTATACGGACGCCGACTTTGCAGCCGACAAGAGCGACCGCAAGTCTGTGAGTGCGGCAATCATCCAAGTAAACGGAATGACTGTGTCATGGCAGTGCAAGAAGCAGAGCTCCGTGGCACTACCGACGACCGAGGCGGAGTACGTCGCTGCGATAGTGGATGTTCAGGAGCTACTCGGGCTGAAGGAGCTACCGGGTGAGCTGGATATCGCCACCAAGTTGCCTATGGCCATGCTGATGGACAACCAAGCGACTATCGTGCAAGTGCAGAGCGAAACAAGCTCGGCCAAGGCGAAGCACGTGGACGTCAAGCTCAAGTTCATCCAAGACTGCGCCAAGAAGGGCGTCGTGGTGCCAGAATATGTGGCTAACGCAGAAATGCTTGCCGACCTGCTGACGAAGGCGCTACCGGCGCCACGGGTGAAGGAGCTACGGGAGAAGATCGGACTCGTCGACATCGAGTGATTCAGGAACCCCGAGGCTCTGGGGAGGAGTGTTTTCCATTGATGTAAGAGCCAGCCAACAGACAGGCGACACGGAAGCCAGACCCCCAAGGACCTTTACGCAAGTGTCGAGTCGACAATGTTGAAGGTACGACATTTTGACTTGGTTTCACTATTGGGACCAATCAGATCGAGTGCAGGCGCGTGTCTTTTCAGGTTATTGTGTAGTGTGCATGTAGAATCCAGCTAAAAAACTTCTTTGTATATATTTCTTACTATCACTTCTACCTTCTGCCGAGCCAATGTAGAGCTCAATTCTGCGGATAGTGAGGAACACCCTAAAGTGGACCACAAAGCTGCTTATTCGAGCAGATTTAGCGGGCGAAGTGAACAGGGGCTTAGAGCGATGCAGAGTAATGCAGAGAGGGCTGCGAGAAGAGCTAAGCATGAATGAAGGGTGCAATCACCAAGTGACGTGCTGCACAATAGTGACTTTCCCACTTCGGGAACCGATATTTTATTCTTGGCTGAGGGTATTCCATGAGCAGGGATTACTACCGAAGGGTTCATCTGAAGTGTGTTTCATAGCAAGCACCAAATTGGATCAGAGGTCTATGCAGCAAATATAATACATAAAGCTACAAACTGTACATTCCTCCCTCCCAGCCACACACGCGGAATCCGCAGGGACCTCCACGATGCCAAGAGGCAAGAAACCGTCTGGTGAGGAGATTGAACGGGTAAAAGCGCACTATAAGGATGGAAAAGCAAGCGCTGGATAGCACGAGAGATTGACCGAAGTCCGAACGCTGTCTGCAACGTAATGAAAGCTCCTAATCGTGCAAAACTTCACAAACGACTCGGAAGGCGACCATATCCGACCAAGAGCCTGGTCCGACAAGTTGTTCGACTCGTTACTGTAAAACAACTATCGTCTAAGCGTATTTCGGAGGCGATTGGTCAGGTTCTACGACCCAGTACCGTCCGTAAGATACTAAGCTCAACAAAAATTGCCAAGTGGATCAAGCGGAAACCGGCTCCGGCCATCAAGCCTCATCACAAGGTGGCTCGGGCGGCCTTTGCCGCCAAATTCCTGAGTAAACCGCGCATCTGGCGTCGAGTAATCTTTAGTGATGAAAAGAATTTCAACTTGGATGGCCCGGACGGCTACCCGTACTACTGGCACGGCGTCCGGAACGACCAAGAAGTCTTCTCGAAGCGGGCAAGCGGTGGAGGAAGTGTCATGGTGTGGGCGGGTATGAATCACTATGGGAAGACCGAGATCGCGTTCCTTGAGGGAAGGCAGAACTCTGCCTGCTACACTAGTACGCTAGATACGTACTTGGTTCCTTTCCTGGAAAACCTTCGTCAAAAACATGGCGCTCGGATGCCTATTTTCCAGCAAGATAATGCCTCTGTTTACAAATCTAGGTTCACAAAAGCCCACATTGAGGTCCTTGGAATCAGGAAACTAAAGTGGCCTGCCAAAAGCCCCGATTGAAATCCAATTGAGAATGTCTGGGGCCAACTAGCGTGGACGGTCTACGAAGGAGGACGTCAATTCGACACCAGGGACGAGTTGAAGGCTCAGATCAAACGAAGCTGGGCCGCAATTCAGCAGAGCTATCTACAAGATCTCGTCAAAGGTATGACAACGCGAATGGCGCAAGTAGCTTTCAAAAATGGAAGTGCTATTGATAAATATAACAACTTCTAGGTGGTGTCCCAATAGATAAGAACACCCCCTAAAATGGCAATTTCACTTTAGAATTTGCAATACGTACATTTTTTTAAAGATGGTTACTGCTACTTATTAGACATAAGGCAGTGTTTCTTGTACCGAACGACACAATCTAACTCCTCGTATTGTGAGAACAGCTTGAAAAAATCTAGTGTCCCTATAATTAATAGCAGCACTGTACATGTACCAAGATGACTTTGAAGTCACTGTAAGGAAAAGCACCGCGCAAATGGTCATACGATAGCTGTTGCCAGAGAGCAACGCACGTATCCCTGTACACTGTACAGTGTACAGTACTTTGAGCCAGAAATGGTGATGGGTACTGAGTCAGAGTACCCGTCACTGAGGGGTTAGGGCCGTTCTTAGCCAAAAACAGCTCATTCAATCAAGTCTCCTGAAGCACTCAGTCCACATCAGCAACCAACCATCCCCTGTCAATCTATCGCCATGTCCTCCTCCTCCGTTATGTCTCCTCGTTTGCCTTCACCTACGGCACCTCCAAGAACCAATACATCTGACGGCGGCATTCCCGCGACTACATCGACTATTGGTGATGTCATGTACAACGGTACCGTGAATCTAGAGGAAGCCGAATCGTCATTTGGAGCTAAACAACTTCGCACAGAGTGTTACCTTCGGCAGCTACGTATCGTTAAAAAGGGCCCGGACGCCAACGACCACAACTCAAAGTGATACATCGCAGCTATAAGCTAATATTAGATGTCAACCACCCCTCCTTCAACCTTAGCCACTAAGGCCATCCACTAGTTTTAAGTTTGTTCTTAGCCGAATCAAGCACAACAAGTACCATGACAGGGACTATGTGCACATTATTTTCAAAATAATGTGCACACTGTGCAAGTTCATGCACAGTATCTACATAGTCTCGAGATATAAACACTGCGACGATGGGAAAGTCTTATTTGTAATAGCCATATGCAGATCAGTTTTGTGAGCAGAACAACGCCGACTTGAAGCGAAAAAGTGGGTGAAAAGAGAGTGAATGTCTTCCTTTCGAGAGCACGCGTTTTTTCGCTAAGTTCAAGAAGAAACACAATTCGAGCCAAATCTTGGAGTCATATCAAAGAGTTATATATTATATGAATGCTACCAGAGCTCTACCCTGACTATCCTGAGGCATCACTAGTTGCACCTCCAGCAGCAGCAGAATCATGAATCGCGAGGAGATTGTGGCAGAGGTATCTGTAACGAAAGAACTGCATTGCTGGTCTGGTGTTTCCTTCGACACCGTGTGGCCGTTCGTCACCAAGACGTGCCTCCAAAAACAGAAGAATGTAAACGCCGCAGTTGTAGTTGTCGAGTTGGGGAATCCATTCAAACACTTCAAACCGGAAGCGCTTAGGAGAGGGTAAAGCTGGCAGCCGCGACAGGATCTCCTCCTTTAAGTACACCTTCAATTGATTGACGCGATCAGCCGTTTCTTGAGGATCATAGATAATCACTTGACCTGTCCGGACATTAACCAGAAAAGCACACCAGTGGTTTTGGCCGAAAAAAATTGTAGAGAAGAAGTACAGACTCTTTGTTGGTGTCGTTGTCTCCCTCAAAGCAGCCTCCACTTTCCCCCACACATCATTGTTCTTGATCGACTCCACATCATATACCGGAAATCTAACCACGTAGGCTGGTAGTGCAAACACTTGTGCCGTAGCTTTATTCCGTACTGATATAGTCCTTATTGTACGATCAATACAAGCACATTCCAACCACTTCCTACCACATAGCGTTGTCAGCGCAGCGTCTTCACTAAGCATACCCACGTCTTTGAGTCCCTTTTTCACCGCTTCCTTAGCAAGAAGATCTTTTGTCCAGACCGAACTATCTGGCTTCCATGCATCTAAGTCAAGTGAATCGATCCATTTAATGGCTTCATCCACATCATCCATTTTGTTCCAATGCGGTGTGCCAACAACGCATCGACTTCAGCGTCGAAACGTTATACACCGTTCGCCCCACAGAAACAGAGACACCATACTCATGCATTTGCTTTTCATGATCGCTAAACCAACGATTCTGAAACAGCGCGACCTGTGTAATACACGTATCTAGCACTCTTAGCGGCAGCACCGTCATTATGCGCTCCTCTGCTGTTGGGGGCTTGTTTCTCCTTCTCCCACACGGTAACCTTGGGCTTCTTCGTCTGCAAAAAAGTCAACGCACGTAGGCTAGCAGCGTATTTGCTGTATGGAGCCTTAACCCGCAACCGCTTCAAGAAGAAGAGCTACAGAAGGGGTTTCACCATTAGCAATAGCATTCACACGCTGAGTAGTTCCTCGCATTGCTTCGCGGTTTTCCTTTCTTCTGGCAGCTTGTGTAATCTTCGGGCGCCCTGACTTTCTTACAGTTGTCGAAATTCTCCACAGTGGCATGGTTGAAGCACGCGTCTCTTCCTTTGATTCCTCGCTTTCCTCCTCGCGTTCATTTAACACCTCGTTGCCTTCACGGCGCTCAAAATGAGTCTGCCCAGTCTGACTCTCGTGCACATTTACTGATGGGATTACAGGCTGAGACTGATCACCATTCTGGGAATTAGTGGAAAGGTCTCTTGAGCGAGCTGAGTTGGATGCAAGTGGTCCGCATCGACGCCTTCCATGAAGGATAGAAGAGCGGCGCCAGTCGGTGATAGTTGCATGTCATGATTGTCGTCAACGCTGATCCCCTCATAGCTCAGTTCATCAGTGTTAATGGCGCGATCAATCTCAGATTGGTTTCCAGTCTCAGACTGTGCATCATTATTAGCATGTGTACCACGCTCAGGATGTAAGACAGTACTGGCTTGTGAGTCACTGTCGGGCTCTGGTAAACTTGGTGATGTACTTCGAGGATGTTCCGATTCGGGCTGTCGAAGTAACGGACAATTGCCAGCCTTCACCGCTTCTAAGACCTGGACCATGGAAGCCGTCAAGGTAGCGTGAGCTGTGGTACCCCACTGACAACCAATTTCAGCAATTTGCTTTCCGATGACTTGCAGCTCTCTAAACTTCTCGTTCTGGCTCTTGGTACGAGTTGTTGAGGGGGTCTTGATGTCGCGAATCTCGAAAGCTTCCTCAACGTCCTCAACAAGTGTCACTTTGCTCTTCAGTTTACGGTAGTTCTTGAGTAACCATCGAGGGTGAGTAATACTCTTTGGCAACAAGCGATCGCAGTCGGTTTCTTTCCGATAATAGATGATGTGGCGGCATGGTAACAAGTGCGTCATTCGAAAGATGCACGAGCATGTCCACGCTTCAGTACTAATCATGTACTCTTCCAGAATGTCATCGGTTTTGTTTTCATCGTCATACTGCATCATAATGTATGGCCCCACTGGATAGTACTGGTACTTGGTAGTTGGTAGAATCGCAAACTCGTACTGCTGCGTGACTAATTCAACTGCATGTCGGGATATCAAATTCAACAGCATATTTAGTTCCTCATCATAGTCCGAGTTCACAGCGACACCAATGCGATTAATGCTCCGCTCCCATGAACGCTCGTTGACGGTCTGCCAAAATAAAATAGCAACCACGCATTCATCTAGAGTAGTAGAGCGATTAACTAGCGATTTCAGCTTCTGCCAACTTGATTCTAGCCTAATCAAACGAAAAAAATTAACATACGAGTGAGTGATTAATTTGTAGTAACATCAGCTCACGGCTCACCTGTTATTGGTTTGGTTCCCCAAGTGCGGGATGTTGCCGCGATATATCGAGCTCCACTGTTCCTTACAGGTTGTCCAGTTGTCGTCAAAATACGAAAACCACAACTGCTGCTTCTCTTCCAAACGTAACAGGATCTTCATGGCTGCCAACACCTTATCGTAACCAGCCTCCGTTGGAGCGCTCACTAGTAGTTGTATCAGTCTTTCATTTCATTCTTCGTCCACGACCCAAAGTTGAACCTCTCCTTAGCAACCTCCTCTTGTAGATACTTTACCACATGAAAGTGGCAGAGCAAAACTCGCGCTTTTGGAAACTGTTCTTTTAGTACTGCGAGCTCTGTGAAATCTTTATCAATGATAATGACGGCGACAGAATCAAAAGAGGGGCAGCCTTCTTTAAACTGCTCACACGCAGTGCGCAAGGTTTCTTTCCTCTCGTTTTCAACGAGACAATGCTGTACAGTCACGGAAACGTACACAGTTTCAAACTGGTTACAAATTGTTGCACAAGCTAGAATTTGCACCGAACACCAACCTGTACATGTTGACCCTTGCCAAGATCGTCGTGGATCATAAAGCTAAATAGCTTGTAGTTTGAGCTATTCGTGTCATGCGTTGCATCGATCAATAGGACTTCTGGAAAGCTCTCGAACATAGTCCGCATATGACTCGACTGGAGTGAAATACACTCCACAACTCCCTAGTAATACATTACAACAATGTTAGTAAGCTATGCCATGATTGACTAATAAAACCCAACATCTACCGCTTGGTTCGTGTACACCCGTGCCAAATTCCCCTTTTCGGACGTAAAGTCCTCAAGGATGCTATTTATGTGTTCTTCCATGGTCGGAAAATCGTAGCTTTCCCGCTTGAGCCTAGCCAGAAGGTTGTGTACGTCCTTCATCTCTGGCTGCACCGAAGAATTCTCGACAATGTATTCAAGGATACGTTTCCGGTTAGCTCCTTCACGATGAAGCACGCGCACGCCATCCACGACTTTGTCGTCTGAAACTTGCCTCGCTTCGTGGTATGTCTGGTAAGCGACTGGATCAACGTCGTGATTGTGGGTCGTTACTTGTTTGGTGATACAGACTGCCCAGTCACCAGACAGACGAACACAAGCATTAATCTGCAGTATACAAATAATAGCAGGTATTGTTAAAGTGAGCTCTTCATGCAGCATGTCTAGATAATTAAACCTGAGCTTTGCATTCAATGCGCCTTAAATATTGGTTAGGACGCCCGCCGCGACGACCTCTCCCCGTCCTCGGTGACCCCGAATGCGTACACACGTACGTTTTATTGTAGAACTTCGGTTCGGCAGGAATTTCATCACAATACGAGTTGGATTCTTTGATTTTGGCGTTGCGTGTACTTGCAGGAGTTGCAGTTCGCACAGAATATACCTGCATGCACAAAATGATATGTACAACACAATAAGAAACTGTGCACAGTTTGAAGTTGGAAAGAAGTCTAAAATGGGTGCCCAACCTGGTAGGTGCGCTTGCTGTAGGCCTTGATATAAGCTTCCAGTAACTCCCAAGTGTCAAACGATCGCCTATCGAGCGGGGGGACCGAAACCAACTCATCACGTGCTGTTACTCCTCCGCCATCTTCGTCGGAATCTCTCCCGCTGCTTGAGTTGTTGTCCTCGTACGCGTCCTCATCGACTGGATCGACATCCGCTTGACTCCGAGTTGCATCGCGACGTTGGCTGGGCTGCTCCGAATCTGAAGAATCGTCTGAAGACAGTGCACGGTCCCTGCTTGAAACATACCGCCTCCTCCTTGAGCGAGCACTCCGTGCTTTTCCTCGCTTTCGCCGTGGCGTCTTCTCGTAGGAGGCCTCGCTCTCACTTTCGCTTCCGGTAATACCGGCGCGGGACCTCTCGTGCGTTCTGCGAGCTTCGCGCTGGGGCATCGCGAAGATTGATGCAGTACAGGCGTTGGCACGGGGGCTCTTTTCGCGACTGAGAGGGAAATTTATCGGCCACTCATCCCGCAGAATGGTTGTCGCTGCCTCCAGCTGGTGCGTTTAGGGAATGCGTGATAGCTCCCTTTTTATTACTGTGATTTTCTGCTCTTTATTAACTGTGCACGTAGCCACTCTCAAAGTACCATCCACCTTAACTCTCATCCACTTGCAAGAAATCGGCTAAGAGCGGTCCTTAGCATCTTTCTGTAGAAGCAAATCATTGTTGAACATGGGTGGACACTTGGTGTACTTTCCTGGCGACGACTGCTTCGAACTTCGAGTCGAAGTTGGGTTAGCGTGCGCCTTATTGAACAACCGTTGCAGCTACAGGAAGAAGTACTTAAAAATGCCAGCTGCAGCCTGGGCTATCTCAAAAGCTTGCACCCACACAACCAGGTACGAAACGTTCTTTTCCTTTGCGGGACCCTTGAACAAATCCACCTCAAATTAGACAAAACCTCATCTCTTTCTTGGACCCATTCCCACGTCTTTCACACATCTTTCTGTTTAAGGAGTGAAACCGCCGTGTACTCAAATAACACCGTCACAAAGCGTCCACACCGACTTAGGGAGCCAACCTCAAACAACTAAAAACGGAAGCTTTTCCAACCACAATCCAAGCTTCCAGCTCGAGCAGCAGCCCCGGTAGCGATGCCGGCACGTCCTGCGAGCGCTAAAGCCTCCTCCGCTCCCAGCTCGACTTCCTCCAGCCCTGGCCATACTGCCACCACGTCCAGCGGCTTCTCTTCCAGTCACCACCACAAAAGCCACAGCGGCTGGCACAATGCCTCGCTGAACCAGAACGCGGACAACGGCGGGTCTCCCAGTAGCTCCGGCACTCCGGACGAGGACATCCGCTCCAAACCCACTCGTCCGTCCAGCGCTGGCTCACAAAGCAGTGCGACGTCTTCTGCCTCCGGCCACAAGCCAATGGAAAACGAGAACCCTCAGTCCAGTAGGAACCAGCTCCCCTCGCTCTCGTCAGGCAGCGCGGCGCTGCTTCAACTTCGAGACCGACAACACAACAGTAGTAACTCGCCTCCTGCGTCTTCGATGAGGAATGGAGAAGCCTCAGGTCCGCAAAAACTTCCACCACACAGCGTAGCCAATGCCGGAAGCTCCAATCCAAACCAGTTGCATTCATTCCGTCGTGTGAGAGAGGAGGGTAACCCTCTAATACCCGATGAAGACATGGAGGAGGACGACGTGGACGATATCGAGGACGACGAACCGTCGACGCCGCCCTCGCCCAGCGATCAGAGGGACGTCCGTATCATGTTCCACGGTCGCGAGATCTTTGCAGAAGACCTAATAGGCCTCCGTGTCGCTAAGACTTTCGCTGGGCACGGGCGATTTCTAGGCCAGGTGGTCAAATTTGACAAGAGAGTGTCGCTGTATACAGTCGTATACGCCGACGGCGACGCAGAAGACCTGACAGTGGACGGCACACTGCAGATCTTGATCCAGGACGAGATCGAACGTGCAGATCCGGCGCAACCGCCGCCGTCCATCTCTCTGCTGCTAATGAAGGGCGAGGATGGAGCAACCCCCGCTAGTCCGGACACTGGGGACTTCATGATGGCTCCTTTCCCCGCAGCTGCACCACGTCGCACACTTATCCAAGTGAGCGAACGGGAGGCGCAGTTCGTCATCAGTTTGTTTGAGAACCACGCACTCCCCACACTGGTACGTCAAGGTTGGCGTGTACAGACAAACTCTGGACGGGGCGAGACACGCTTCATTTCTCCTAGTGGAGAGATCTTCCCGTCACCTTTGGATGTTGTGGGGCATATTGCGACGGACAACGAGCTCCTGACCGCGTGCTTCCCTGCTAATGTCCACTCCGCTATCTTATCTCTACTGCCTCGGGAAGCCGCACCTAGTTCAGCGGGGTTTAACGATACAGGTAGTAACCACAGCAGTACCGGAAGTGCATCCAGGAAACGAGCAGCCTCCGACTCTCCCCAGTTTGATGGGAAACGTACACGACAGACCCGTGATGATTCATTCGGAGGGACTGCAATCCCCATACATGGACGGATGAGACGAAGTGCAGACACTGCACAATACCGACCTGAAGATCTGGATCGTCGTGCTGAAGCCGCCAGTCGACTCGCTGCTTATCGCGGCCAGGGAATGGGAGGACGCATTCGAATTTCTGGAGATCGGTTTGTTGGTGGTGAGACAACAAGTGAAGCGCGTATTCAAGCCCCTCCTGAGTTACGAGGATACCGACGCCCTTCGAGCCGAGACCCAACCATGGAGAACTCGTACTCTTATCGTTGGTCGGGTCCTGATCGTGTGGAGTCTGCGGAGTATGCTCGTCGCTTTGCCGATTCGCCGGGTTGGCGCGAACGAGGTGATGCGTTCGTGTCGGATCGCCAGCTGGAAGCTCACCCTCGCAATCGAATTCGAGCTGAAGGACGCTACATGCATCGATTAAGTGCACGGAACCTGGACGTGGCGGAAGGTGCTGCAGCTTCAGGGACGCCTACAAGTTATTATCGGGACTCGACGGGGTCTTCACCCGGCGGCCAAGCCAGCCCCGCGACGAACGGTCTCGCATATCCTCAATACCCTGTCATGCGAGCAAGAACTGGTGTGTCTCGCATTCAACGCGAAACTGCGAGCTTCATGTCTCCTAGTGATACTCTAGGTACAAGCGCAGCATTCTCAATGGTGGACGTCGACCGCATCTCCACGTCGCGACCTGGCAGTGCTCATTCTGAACAACCGCGTGGCCGCTCTCCGCGACAAAGTGAAGCCCAGCAAGCGTATCTTCAGCACCATCGTCATACGAACAGCGACCAAAGCTACCAACTTCAGCGGAATGGAAGCCACTACGGTGCAGAGCCGACTAGTGAGGCTCAGAAGGAGCAGAGTAGCTCGAATACGACCGGTACGGCCAGTACTGCCAGTCAACAGCCACATGAGTAGCATCACGCAAATTAAAACGCAAAAGTATCTACGGTATTGCACTCGTGTTTTATCCTTACTTATTTTTTTCTAACCGCGGTGAACGTGGTAAAACTCGAGATTTCTCTGTTTCTCTTCATGTATAGCGACAGTCTTGGCGTCGTTCAGAGCAGCGATGACCTCGGAGATGCGTGTGAACTTCCATTCAATCAACTTTCTGGCTACCACTCGTAGTCGTCGAGTAAATGAAGTCTCGCCATGGTCGCGAGTATATTGCCGACATAGATTAGTGATCATAAGCACCAAGCGGGTGTGAACCTCAGACAAATGAGCAGCCGAGTCGCCCTCGACTACCACTTTGCCACTAACCAAGTTCCGTTGCCAATGAGTTTTAATGAAGGCCGCTGCTCGTTCGACATCTTGCAGCCATTGAGGTTTCACTTCAGTTGTATCCAGATTCTTCACAGCAGCATGTTTGCCGGTGAGAACGCGTGCTCGGTAGTGAGCCAGACGAGCAAACTCCCCCACCTCGTTCAAGTCGAGATCGGCAAATCCAGGCTCTCGACCACATGTCGCGATGAAGTTATCTGCTCTCGGTAAGTTGAGGGGGTATATGTCCAACAAGCTCGTACTGGAGGATTGAGTGAGGGTTTGTTCTTCATCGCTAGAAATCTTCTCAACACCCGCAGACGCAGGGCGCTCGGCGCGCTTGACTCGAAGACGTCTGGCATAAACTAAATTAGAAACTTTGTGTAAGTTCGTGAGCGAAGATACTTACTTGACAACGCTGGTCCTTCGTTTCATCGGTGAGAGCTCGTCGAATTCGCTGGACTTCTTTGCAGAAGCGGTGAGCTTGACATTTTCGCAGCGTTCTTCGATCAAAGACACCTTCTGGTCACCCTGAAACTGTTGATTCTCTTCGGCAGATGATGCATTGTTGCTCGATCCTGTCCTTCTAGCAGGCTTCGTACGCTTCACGTTTTGGAGGTTACGATCGCTGGTACGCGGCTTTCTCGTTGGGGACTGAGACGTGGATGAAAGTGCAGATACCTTTCCACGGAAGGCGGTGCGAGTTGGGATTCGAGACTGTCGAGCGGGTGATGTCAGATGTGGTTTTGGCTTTTTCTTCTGCTCTTTTAGTTTAGCTCGAGTTCCGGAAGTCGAATCTGGAGAGACAGGCTTTGGTGGTGGATGCAGCATAGCCCAGTGATGTCTCCAACAGCGTGCTATTCGACCAGCAGGTCCATCCACCCATGCGAACACTACTCGATACATTGCTGGAAACGAAGTGAAATACACAGCACGAAGCCGATAAAAGTTAGGGTCTCCAAAACAATCGCGAATACCAGCATCGTTTCCATCTCCGCGCCGAAACCACTGACTTAGCGTCCAAGCAACCGATCTGCACAAATCCAGGTGAACCGTAGGTCCTTGAGGACCTACAAATGCTAACAGCGACAGAAGATAGCGATACCGAAAGCGGTTGGATGGTTCGATCTGTTTTTCGACGTCGGCTGCCAGTGCTTGAGCGTAAAAGTCGGCTGCAAACACATAAAGCTCTGCGTCAAACAACCGATCTGCCATGGCATCCCAACAGCGCGCGTCAGGTTTCGTGGGATCACCACGGTCATTTGAAGGCAGCATATTCCATTTCTTCCACCAGAAATGAGCCATGTTAGGCGATTGAAGCTGTTCATACGACCGAGCCTAATGAACAAGAAGCAAATGTTGATTATATGAGAAACAAGAAAAAAACAGTAAATATGCAGCTTACAATGATACTGATGGCAACCGAAGTCGATAAAGGCAGAGGCATCGCTCGGTAAACGGTCTACTTATTAAACGTAAGTTCCTTGATTACACGAGAGCACAGCTGATCTGATCGATCAGAAACGTACCAGCATACAGTCGATGCTTGCCTTGAGTTCTTGAGCAGCTTTTAGAAGCTGTGCGATATGGAGCATCACCATTTTATACGACGTCGTAGTTGGTGTCGATATCTCTAACACGCTTCGCAGCGCAATTGTTGCCTCTATATAATTCTCACTTCGCAAGCATTCCCTGCGTACAATGGCAGTCAGTGTGTTTTTAGAAGTTACAAAAACTGTAATAAGTTGCAGGACTAAAACCTTGCGTAGGTTATCGCACTATCAGCTACTCTCGCAGTATCGCTACCGTCCGTGGTCTCATCGTTATCATCGTTCTCCGAGCCCGATTCGTTCTCCTTGACTATTTCATTGATAACACCAGCGACGTTGACGAGGTCCATGTTGCTCCAGCCAGAACAGTTTCTGATAGATTTTTTACAAGGCACCTTCGAAACCGTAGTTCTATTTGTTGACGGAGCCCTGTGGACTAGCTACTCCACGTGGTTGCAGACAGAATGAACCCATTTAACAGTAATTAAGCAAGCGTAGCACACAGCAAGGACAAGCTCAGCGTAGTGTCTTCCGAAATGTGGTGTATTGACCTTTATGTCGCCACCCGTTTTAGGCGCAAGCACCAGTTGGATCGACTGTACTCGACAGAAACTACCTCTAGGCCATGCACCTGCGCCACTAGCGCTTCAAGCTCCCCACTGCGATACACATGACAGTACCGTTCATAAACGACCCATCGCTTTTCGCGGTCAACCTTTCCGTGCGATCCGGAAGCGCTGTCTTCCTTTTCCTCCTCCTTGGCATACTTTTGCTGAAGCTTCCACTCTACCATGACGTCTTGCTTTTCAAACCGACGTTTCGAGCGCTCGTCTTGCTCGAACGCCCACGCCACAATTAACACCTCACCACCAATTCGCACCATCCGTGCCAGCTCACTACAAAGCAATATTCACTCCAATCAGTATCCCGTCATTTCAACAAGTACGAAAAACTATCAACCCCTCCCTACCTAATAAGTGTTCCTCCGTCGAAATATGATGCACCACAGCAATCGATAATGCTGCATCGAATGCTCCTGTCCGTAATGGAACCTTCAATGCATCGCAGCCCAACAAGTTGCTGAATTGATCAGGCCCAGTCAGTGCAACAAGTTCCCACTTCCATCAATAATCCTTAAGGTAGCGCTTACCTGGCACTTGGAGCTCCCGCATGCATCAAGGGGATACTGCGATCGACTCCAATCATGCACAGCGAAGGGGTCACGTTCAGATATTTGCCATTGCCACACCCGACATCAGCCACGAGTGCACCCGGTTCCAACTTGTCCAAAAATTTCGTCACCTGTGGCCATGGATGGTGTCGGGTGTGGCTGAAATGAGGAGCGATGAGGTCGTAAATCTTGTGCACGTGCTCATGCTCGAGCTGCGTCGGAGCCAACGACGGAGCAACAACTGAACCTGATACGTTGGCCATCTATTTGAAAATGATTGCTATTTTCCCTCGCTACAGTGACAAACAAGGCAACATGTATGTTCTTCAAGTTGCCATGTTGTCACTCCTTACGTAGGTCTGAGGCTTGTAAAGGTGGAGCTGGAGGAGCTGCAAGTTCGCGGAGCTCACTCCGGGAGACCCGAACTACTTTCGCTCCAGCGTGTTCTCCGCTGCTTCTGGCGTCGCTGCCTCGAGTCTGAGAAGCTCGAAGGTAGACTTTGGCAGTGGCCAGATCTTTCATAAGCGCGTCATTAGCGTCCTCGAGTTGCTGAATCCTCCGCTGTAGTTGCCGCTCTCGTTCAGCATCGGAAGATCCGTCCTCGGACTGCTCTTGCTGCTCAGTTGACGACCGGATGAGCTGCTGTAGTTGAGCCTGCATCTGTTTCGCCTTAGACTTGTAGAACACCAGGTGCTTCTCCAAGTCGGCAATGTACTCGTCCTTCTTCTGGCAACGAACAATTAGCTTTTGCCACTCCTCATCCTTGTGCGAGTCACTAGCTTCACCATCTTCGTCGTTATTTGAGGGCACAAGAACCTTGGGCTGCATCTTCTTGAGCTGCTCCATGGCCTCATCACTCGCTTGTTGTTGAGCTGCAAGACGTCGGTCAAATTCATCGCGAGCCACTGCCAGGCCACTTTCCAGCTGACTGAGAGCCTCGTTACGCTCGTCCAGCATTCCTTGCAGCTCCTGAACTTCGCTCCCCATCTCACTCACACGCATTCGAAGTCGCGCTACCTCGTCCAGACATTTTCCCACGACAGAAGCTGCAGCACCCGCAGCCTCGGCATTACCGAGTCCAAGATGCTGAACCAGACTGTTGGCTAGACCATCAAGAGGTGACTTGGCGTCCGTGGTTTCCGAGCGATGTTTGATAGCCAGTAGATCATTTCGAGCAGCCTTCAGCTCGGCGTCCTGGAAGGCGATGTGCGAGTCCAAGTCGACGATCAACTCCTCGAGATCCTGAAGTTCCTGTTGAGCTGCACTGTCCAGGAACTCAGCCTTCTCTTCCTGTCTACGCAGGCCTTTGAGCTTCTGCTCTGCACGTGCTCGCAGCTTCTTCAACCGCTCAAGTTCCTCAAGAGACTTGGATGCTGCCTGCATTTTCTCGTCGAGCACATGAAGAGACTTGGATAAATCCGAGATACTCTCACGCACGCCCAAGCTCTGACGCATTTTCTGCATCTCCAACGCATTAACGCGTCGAGCTGCTTCGCTTCTGCTCTGTTCAGCCTCTTTCTTGCCCTTCAGCAAGTGAACCACTTCTCGTCGCGTCGCATGATACTCGATCAACTGCTTGACGCTGCTTTCAAAGGCAACTACCATAGCTTCCTTGTCGACTGGTCTGCTAGCGATTGGCGGACGTCCTGACTTGCTTGAAGCAGTCGTATCCGGTCGGTCTTCAATCATTGTCGCCTTTGCACTTGGACTTTGACAAGTGTTCGTCTCCTTTGCTTCGCTGCACGTGTCATCAAGCACCGAGTCTTCGAGGATCTGGTTGTCTCGTTTCAGCGCCTCGATCGAGTGTTCGGCCTCACGAAGTTGACGCTCGTAGTTCTGCCGTTCCAAGGACCAGCGCCTGGTAGACCCCTCACGGGCGTCCAGTAGTTCCTCCTAGAGCAAAACACGAGTTAGAGACCACGACAAACATCACTCGGCCAAAACGAACGCACCGTACATTCTTCTTCTGCAGCTCCTCGAGTTTCTCCTGTAGAGCAGCGATGGTGGTCTCGAGCTTCTCAATCGCTTCGCTTGTTTTCAACCGAGTGCCCGAGGTGAGACTGCCTCGAGTGCTATCACTTCTGCTACTTCCACGCGAGAATCCGATCGCCCCGTTCCTGGATTTGCGTGGAGCAGACGGCATCCTGGACTCGTCGTCCTCATCGTCCATCACCACCTTGTCTTCGTCTCCATCGTAAGCTGCAGCAGTCCCACCACGACGAGTAAATAGTCCACGTGACGCTGTTAGTATCTTACTTCTACTGGAAGATCGTGAGCTTCGACCTCTAGGAGATGAAGTAGTCGTACGGTCTGAGGTTTCGCCTCCCTGTTCCTTGCTTTCTCTTTCTCTCGAGCGTGGAGCTTCGGAATTCGACCAGAGCTGGCCACCACGCTCCAGTTCTTGTACTCGCTGGATAAGTTTCTCGTTCTTTCCCTTCGCCTCCACTAGCAGCGCCTGAAGCTTTTGAATGTCGACATTCTTCATCTCGAAAATCTGTTCATCTCGAGCCAAATTCGTCTTGGCTTCCTTCAGTTCATGACGTAGTTGCTGGACAATCGTCGTATCTTCCTCCTGTTGAGACGAATCACCGTCCTGACTTGCAGGATCATCCTTCACTTGTCGACGAGACGGGGAAGGCATCAGCTTCTTGGCACTTAAGACACTACAGTTCGCCGTCTGAATGGAAGCGTTAAGTAGCTTCACGATCTCGTTGAGTCGCTGCTGAACTGGTCTCCCCAACGAGATGATCTCTCGCTCCATTGCTACCAAGAGTGTAGCCGCTTCCATCGAGTAAGTACGAATACTTTCCACGGCGTCTCCATACAAACTCGCACACTTCGTGGCCTGTGCAAGTTCACGGCTTACAACAGCCAAATCTCGCTCGCTGTCTGCGGCTTTCTCCTTCTTCCCGATCGACAAAGGTGGGCGAGATGGTGTCCGTGACGGTGGCGTCACTGTCTTGTGCTGTTGGAGTTGTGTTTGGAGATTGGCGATCTCTTCTCTCATGCGTGTCATCTCCAGGTCGTTGCGTTGACGCTCTTCTTCGCTAGCGACGCGGTCGTTGACAATCGGCTTGTTCTTGATGTTTTTCGCACGGTTGGCGTACTTGAGCGTGTTGAGGGTTTCTTCAAAGTTCACACTCGCTGGACTCACACACGCGATCATCAAAGTCCGAGCATTACCCCCTAAGCAGTCTTGCAGCAGACGTGTGAGCTTCGAGTCTCGATATGGCACGTGTACAGTGCCCCCAGCAGTTCCAATGCGCCGTTTGTCGTCTCCAAGCGCACTGATAACATTACCGAGCGCCAGAAGTCCTTGGTTGATGCTGACAGATTCTTTGAAGCGACCTGCCACGGCTCCAGTGCGCTTAGCACGCTCGGATCCAGCCAAGTCTACGAGATGAAATTTCGAGAATCGGCGCGTGCCTGAGGTGAGGTCTCGCTGTTCCAGTAGCAGACTGAAGATTGCGTGCGAACGACTCGAGTGCTCGTTCATCAACGTGCTACCAGTCACACGTGATGCGCCTCCAACAACCAAATGTCTGAATACCGCTTCCATCGAGTCTGCAGGCTCCGATTTCACCCCAGCGATCACGATATTCCCTTCTCCGTCTTCACGAATTGCTAGTTGTTTCGAGGTCGTTTCTGGATGGAGAAGATCTCGAAGTTCTTCGTTGTAGATTTCAACATACTCGACTCGTAATGTGTGGTCACTCCGACGTTGGTTGTCACCCTTTTCTTCGTGCTGTAGCTTCTTGAAAACAGCCTTAATCACCTATTTAACAAGAAAATGTTTAGTTGGGTTTCATAGAAAAATGGGTTCGACAGTCATCTTACCCTTGGAATGATGCCTTGCAACTCCCCATTCTTCTCTCGACCTCGACCATCAAACCCAGTTCCAGCCATCGTGTGGGTCTTTCCCGTGCCTGTCTGGCCATAGGCTAACACGGTTGCATTGTAGCCGTCCAAGAACCCTTGAACCAGTGGCGCCACACACAACCGGTACGTCTCCTATAGAAGATCTCGTTAACTACTGCGTTTAATTCCAAAATTCTTTACTGTCCGTACCATTTGCGAGCTGGTGACACCTAGAACGTTGTCAAAAGTGAAAGCGCGGTCTTTTCCGACGATGAGCTGTTGAGGGCCCCTCGTGGATCCATCTCGTGACGAGGCAGAAGTGTTGCTACTTGATAATCCGTCGAAAGATGCAGCAATCCGGATGCAGCTCTTCGTCTGCTCGTGCTTCTCCTTGGAACCGAGTGGTCGAATGCGCACACAGACTTTGACCGAGTCCTGCTCCTCAACACGCTCTGGGCGACTTCTATCGGTCGTCATAGATCTCAATCGCCTGTTCCAATGAGAAATGCTTCTTGCACAGCAAGACTGATAGCAAGTGGTTGGAGTTGACTGGTCATATTGTCGTTACCAGATAGCGCCGTTGGAAAAAAACGTTATCTTCGCTCGGCTGTTTCCTCAAGTTCGGTAAGATATTCAAACTCCCTTCTCCGTTATTTTCTGCTGTCGTCTGAGAATTTAAATCTGTTTGTAGAAAGCTAGCGATAAATTACAGCCTGGGAGGCCACTTTCCGCCGGGTAGTATCCGGAGGGATCGTATACGGTGCTGCCTGTACCATTACAAGGGTACCATCACTTTCATGGTCAAAGCTGTACCTAAAGTTTGGAGCTCTGGAAGCACCCGTCTTTGTGAGCTGCTGGAAGCACACGGGTCTTCTGGACTACTGTACTAAAGAGTTTCCCCGTCGTGGCCAACCTCGCGCACGGCAGCGAGCGGCGACTACGTTCGTCTAATCTGTTAGCTGCTTGATGGAAAACCGGTAGCTCTGCTATCTGTAAGTTACAGATAGTGTGTAACGTTAGAAATTGATGGAAGAGTTCGTTTGCAACAGTGAGGTGCTAGCGACTTGTGGGTACAGTTTATTTATCTTACTCAACGTATGCAACAACACTGTGTACCATTTATTTATTGGCAGCTATCGGACGGATAGCTCACTCTATCTATCGCCGCCTGTCACGCACCCGCAAGCGCCACAGAACATATAGTCATGGATATGCACGATGTCGCTTCCAAGGTGCAGACGCTCGTTGCGTTGCGCCACTTTGTGGCTGCATTCGACGCGGGCCAGGTAGCCTCCAAGCACGTTCAGCTCCGCGTCACACCGGACTCTGTGGTTGATGTTGCTACGCGCGAGACGCTATTTCTCATCCAGCACAAACAGTACTCGCTGCACCGCCAGCGCACGCTGCTGGACGCACGTAACGAGCTTCCTGTGGCTACATTGCGACTCGGCATGTTCAATCGGACACCGACCTACAGTGCCTATCCTTCGACGGATCACGAGGAGGTAACATTTATTCTGCTACTTGCGCGCTTTCATCATATTTTCCACTAAATTGCTTTTCTTTGATAATTTGCCCAAAGACTCCTTACGCCTTCAAGTTCACCGCTGACGACACCACGGTGCGCTCTGAGTTCACAGATCTGGTCGGCGGCCAGCACTGCACCATCGGCTGCGATCCATCCACGGATGGCAGTGACTCGCTCAACTTTTGGCTCGTGCGCGGCTCGGGCGAGACGACCGACGTACAGCAAATCATCGCCCGACTCAAATATACGCACAAGGACCCTAAGACCCAGGAAGGTCAGAGCGTTGTAGTGGACGTGGCTGCCGGAGTGGATCGCATGATGATGATCCTTATCTGCATCGGCCTACTGGACGAGGGGTTTGAAGATGAGCACACGCAGAAGTAGCTTCGCAGATTGTGGCTCAACACGTACACTCCTTGTTGTACGTGTAATATCCAAATTACAGACTACAGTACTTGTACTTACTTACGTAAGTATTTGTTCCTATCATTTGTTCGCAACACAAGTGGCGGCCTTTGCAGAAGAACTGGAGAGAATTTTCTTTTGTTCGGCCCGCATTTTCGAGCGAGATCGGACACAGAAAGTTTTACACGTAGCGTCGAGAATTTGGCCACAGCCGCCGTGGTCAATGCCTCTCGGACGAATTGTTGGTTCAATCAAGCATTTAAAAAACAGGCAACCCGAGATGACGAGACCCTTAAATAGCTGGAGTTTTTTTAGACATCATGGAGAATAAAACCTGGAGGTACTGGTCGGAATAAGGCAAAAACCCTTTTTCTTTTGACTGAAGTTAACTGGAAGCTCTAACCACAGCATTCAGCGAACGACAAGCAAACCCAAACGAATACCCCTGTCCACGGTTTTTCCGACGGAATGACGAAGTAGTGGAATATTTTTTGAAGAATTTCTGTTCCCGCTACCGGTATTATCGCATACGTTTCCAGCTCTCGAAAGACATGGAAGCGAACCAAGTTCTCGCTCGCAATCATGCCGCCCTCTTCGCTGCCGTCGTTGCCGCTCTCCGTTTACTCCGTGGTCATGGAGTTTGCCTTATACGATTACTCGCATGACCTGTTCCCCTCGAAGCGCTCTCACCCTCGAAAGCACCTGAAAGACGTGGCGATGGTGTCCAAGGGCTGGTTGCAACCTGTTAAGCAACTGATGACGCAGTACGAGCAAGACACAATGGAAGTCCAGCTGAGAACTGGAGCAAAAGAGGAGATTGTAGGCGTCCAAAGTGAAGCCGCGACTCGGAGTGGAGATGTACGCGATCTCAGAGTCATGATTGGCAAAGAACCGAAGGACGGCTACGAGGAAAGCAAAGTTATGCTGCCAACCAAGGAAACAGAGGAGGCGCAAGTGGACTGGGACGCACTTTTAGCCCAGATGCCGGGTCTTCGACGCCTGGATCTGAAGCTGGTGCCACTGCACAGTAAACATCTGCCAGAGCTGTTGAAGGCAGCTGGGAGACACTGCTTCCACCTGGAGAGCTTGGTGTTACCACGGAAGACCGAGTTGAAGGAAGTTGTTAAGGGAGACAAGATCGAGACGGTGCTCAAGGAGCTTTATGGTATATTGAAGCAACTGCACTTGAATGGAACTCGTGGAGGGCTGAGGCAACTGACTGTACCAACGAGAAATGATGCGGAGCGTCACCAGTCCAGTGAAGAATTTCTGGAGAAAGTGGCAAAATACTGTCCGAAAGTCGAGCATTTGGATGGCTCGGAAAAATCTTCCCATGATTATGAAGGTGTTCGCTGCGAGGACAAGTGGATGGTATCGCTGGACTCTTGGAAGAAGTTCATCAAAGCCTGCACGGGTCTGCGCGAGTTCCACTTTGCACCCGTGCCCTTTGCAGATCCGTTTTTCCGCGTCTTTGGTGCAAATCCGAAGCCGCTGCTGGAAACTCTGAGTGTCACTGCCAACTTGCTCTGGAGTTGGAAAGAATATCTCCAGGTGTGTGGAGCTGCCACTGCCGAAGCAATTCAGGAATGTTACGGACAACACGCGAAAGATGTCGCCGCCATCTTTAAAGGTTGCCCTGCATTGAAAAACCTCACCGTCGAAATTGATCTGCAGAAATACACCGACTCGGCTGCTCGACACTTCAAGATCGACAGCTTTGGTGATGAATTCTGGGCTTCAGTGGCTACAAACTGTCCTCGTCTTGAGCGCTTCGCAATTAGAAACTGCGCCAATTTCGAGGTGATGAATGTGAGACCTATTCGAACGTTCACCGATGCCTCGTTAGTCAATCTCGCTGAGCTGAAGAACTTGTACTCGGTGGAGAGCAATGCAGCCGTAATGTGCACAGGGGATGGCATCTTCGACTACATGCGCCGTGTGCTCGAGGTAAATTACTTCAGTAACGATTGGCGGATGCTGGATTTACGCATCGGAGGCCAGCAGGACGGCTTCTTTGGCGTACCCATGTTCTACTCAGTGGTTGTGGGACTGTTATGCCGACTAGCACAAACCAGCGAACAGGACTTCGGAGCCGCAGCATGCAAGCAGAAATTCGAGGTGTTTCTAAGCAATCCGTACCATTCGAGAGTGAGCAAACAGTGGACCGCCAAGTACATGCGTGAGGAACTGAGACCGTTGATGTATCGCGTGAAGGAGATGCACCCGTCGCTCAGTCTGAACGCTTCGGTGAATGGCGTGTCTGGAGACTCTTTCTCGAAGATCGACATGTTCACGATGAGCTGGCGTCCTCGAGACAAAGAAAGAGCTTTGTTCTGGAACTCCCCAGAGGACGAGTACTACTGCGAGAACGACCCTAGCGACCGCATGCCGCCGGCACTGATGAATCTCTTCAACGAAATACTCGGTTACGACGCGGAAGACGGTGACAGTGGCTCTTCTGGAGACGAAGATATTGACGACGTCGGGGAAGACGAGGACGGCGATTTCGGGGGATTCTTCCCCGTGTTGTAGTCTGAGAGATCAGCATTTTCAAACTTCATTATTATCATCGTCAATTGATAGTACTATTAATACTACCCGTTTGTAGTACATGTACGAAAAAACTTCGGACTTCACAAGTTGAAGCTAGTCTGCAAACATGCTTCGTAAGCGGGCGATGTACATGTACTCCCCGTTTTAGTGACATACCGTATTGCGTTTTTATCGGTCTTGCTGACCGGCTCACAATCCAACTGACGTCAGGGACGTCAACCATGGCGTCAAAGTCTCTTAAGATCATGTTCCTTGGGGCCCCAGGCGCGGGCAAAGGCACGTACGCGTCCCGCATCGCTCCCATGCTGCAGATTCCGACCATCTCGACGGGGGATTTGGTGCGTCATGAGATCAAAACCAATACGCCGCTCGGAGACAAGATCAAGGCTTACAACAACAGCGGAGCACTCGTACCTGACCAGATTATCCTGGACATGATGGAGACGCGGCTGGCGCAGGACGACGCCAAGCGTGGATTTATCCTGGACGGATTTCCGCGTAATGTACCGCAAGCCGAGGCTTTCCAGCAGGTGACCAAGCTGGACCTGGTGATCAACATCGACCTGCCTCAGTGGATTCTCTCGGACAAGATCAGCGGCAGAAGGTCAGTAAGCGTTGAATGAGATTGGTATCTGTGGACAAAACTTAATTTTGTGCGGATGTGTGACTAGGGTGTGTACCAAGTGCGGCTCGGGCTACAACGTAGCCTTCATCAACCAGGGAGAGTACTACATGCCACCGCTACTGCCCAATGTGGAGGGTATCTGCGACTCATGTGGCTCGGCGTCACTGGTACAGCGTCGAGACGACTCTCCTGATACTGTGAAACAGAGACTGGCAGTGTATAACCAAGAGACGGCCCCATTGGTTGACTTTTACACCAAGCTAGGCAACCTCAAGACGTTCGAGGTGAAGAAAGGACTAGCGGATCTCGACAAACTTGTGGAGCTCATTAACACAGAGCTCCATGCGTAGAGTAGACAGGTGGCACACAAACAAAGCAGAGCGTACAATTTTTTTTGGTCTGCTTAGTGTTGTTATTTTTGCTCTGCTGTAGTCTCGCGCTTATGAACTTAACGTTACTGTACTGTAGCAAACACGCGTCTCCGTCACTCCAAACTCTTCGAGGTTTGTTGTGGTACTCAGTTGAACAGGTTCATCTCCTGGCGTAACTGGACTAACGCGCTGTTTGCAGTGCTCGAAAGATGCAGCATGCGGATCTGACGCAGATAATCCCGCGCGGTGAGAAGTTCCTGGCTCGAGATGTGGCTGGCATCAAGCAGATCAAGCCACGCACTCGCATGTTCGATCTTCGAACGCAGAAGAAAGAGATCTCCCGGTGGGATGCAGACACTAAGACCGTTTGTCATCACCAGTGGCTTCAGCTTGTTCACGCATGCGCGCAGAGTATCGATTGAGTTACCGTCAGTCGTAGAGGTATCATCCGACGAAGCAGTCGACGGCACGGACGTATTCCCCAAATCAGCAGCACAGTGTAGCGCCTCGGCCAAAGACGTTTGGGCGAGCGTAATTGCTTCACCTTGGAGACACGTTTCATCTCCAGACACCAGCAAACGAGTGACTCGATCATTCGATTTATCCGAGATCACGACTTCCAACTCGCAAGTCGCATCCAGCTCGAACGCGATCTCAAGTTTTAGAATGAAAGGGGAAGATGCGCGTTTCCCATCGATAAGAATACGACCCAGACAGTGCTCCAGCCTATTCGGAGTAGCGCCGGCAGTGCGATTCGCAACTAACCCTTCCAGAATGTCAAACTTGATCTCCCGTTGGCAACTTGCGTAGTACAGTTGTGCTTGTCGCGTCGGTACCGTCGAGCTAGGAGGCACTACAATTAGTGTATCTCCACTGGAACTGCGAATCCCAAGCGACAACGGCGTGGTCTCATTCTTCAATACACGACCACTGCTCTGAGCTGCAATCATCGCTGCACCAATTGCAGCGGTATGTTTCGGTAGATCCACGATTCGATTCCAGTGTTCGGCAAAGCAGTCTCCAAGAACTTCACGGAGTTTTGGCACTTGCATGGCTCCTCCAGTGACCAAGACCGCATCAACGTCCTCCTTCTTTACTTTCGCGGTCGCGAGAACTTGCTCAACGGTGGTCGGCAAGCAGTCCCACGTCTCCGACCCACACAACGACTCGAAATCTGCTCGCCAGATGCTGCTACTGAACCCTGTCATCACTCCATTGACTGCACCAGAGCCACAGGCACGTCGAGGCTGCCAAGGCAGATCAATTGCAGCTTGCTGTGAAGTCGAAAGGATCCTTTGAGCCAACATACACGCACGTCGCAGGCGTCTGGAAAATGCTGGACTTGTCGACTTTGAACTGGTGTCGACTACCTTCGCCTCACTGTGGAAATGCTCAAAAAGACGATCCGTTAGAGCTTCACCTCCCAGCTCCATATTTCCTGCTGTAGCTGCAACCTCGACTTCAATCGACGAGGAAGGTCCGCCAGCTTCACGTACCCGAGCCAATGTTACATTCAAACTTCCAGCACCACAGTCTACTACAACTATCGTCTTCTCGAAGACAGTAGCCGCAGCGTCAATTACGGAATCTGCATTGGCGACAGCAGACGCCGTGGATGAAATAACGAGCCGCTCGACATCCAAGTTAGCAATTCTGCAGGCGTCCCAAACGGCCTGACGCTGGGTCCGGTTATAAGCTGCTGGTACCGTCACCACAGCAGTAGTGACACGCTTTCCAGTGAAAGTCTCAGCTCGGTTCTTGATCGTAGCGAAGAGCAAGGCTGCAACTTGTTCGGGATACACTAGATCAGGGACGTTGCCTTTCGCAGGAGATTCCACGACAGCTTTGCCAGCAGCTCCAGCTTGAAGAGTAAAAGCCCAACGATTGACGTCTTGTGCTGAGAGCGTCTCTGTCTTCTGCCCAAGCAGCATTGTCAGGTCGTACACAGTATACGAATGTCCAGCCTTCGCTCGGTTAATTGATTGGAGTCCTACTTCCCCTTCTCCCGAGTGAGCAACCCCCATTGAGACGAAACTCGATAGTGAGTAGCAGTTTTCAGTGCTATGTGGCTCAAAAGGAATCAGTATAACACTGCCTGTGTCACTGACAACGGCTGCCTCGCATTTTGAACGGCCAAAGTCAATGCCGATACTACAGGAAGCTGTTTCGCTGATCTCATCCATGGTTGGTGGCGTAAATTCAGAGTCGCTTGTTGCTCCAAAATCATGAGGGCTCTTGCCTTGACGGCTATCAGGGTTAACGCCCACCATAGTTTAAACTGAAATGGTTAAGTCGCGTTCCATCAAGCTCAACGGGTTCATCCAGGTCAAACACGTCGTTCATTTTAGGCGACTTCAGTGTCTCAATGCTCTCGTATTTTATGTGCTTCTCGAAAACCTTTTTTTTTTTTGGGGGGGGGGGCTTCAAATTAAAGTCCTGTGAGCATTTGGGATGCGGAGTGGTTGAGCCCCCCCTAAACGTATTTGGCGAATAGATTTGGCGCCAAAACTGAAAACGTAAGAAAATAGGAAATGAGTATTTTTTCCGACTTTCCGGTCAGTGCGCAAGCCAACTGTATATTAAGGGACAGATTTTATTCCGATTCTAATCAATTTTTTGCGAGAAAAAAAACACGATTATTATGAAGCATTTTATGAGCTGATTGGCTGTGAGAGACAACATAAAAAGAAAAACAATTAGGATGGGCAGTCGATTTGGTACTTGCTATCTTAACGTTTGTGAAGCCATCTTATTTTTTGTATGAAAATACAGTGACCGGAAGTCTGCACATGTTTGTGAGACATCCGACCTTTACTTTGATATCTGTAAGGGGCTTTAAGTGACCGGACATATGCTAGCTTTTCCGATTCGCACATCTTTAAAGTATATCCGATTTGCTTTTTTTCGTATCCGTACGAGGTATAGCGTATACGCAGCGTATACTAGTCTGTTCAAGCAACACCAATCCCTCCCCCTCCTCCTCAGCAAACGCGCGGTTCCGAAGGAAGAAGGATGCCGCAGCCGCGAAGAGCGCAAAAGCGCCGTCTCTCCGCTGACGACGTCGAGGACGGGAGTGACAGTCAAGCATCTAACGACTCCACGTACAAGTGGCGTGGGAATCGAGGCAAGACGACAGAGACAGCAACCAGTACCGGTGAGGCCACCCAGGTTAAAGTCATCGCCCATCCGCCGGGACAGATACAGCTGCAGTCATGGGAAGCCTTCGAGGTCTACCTAAAATCATATCAGGCACAGTTCTTCCAGATATGCTGTCGTATTCTTTTTTAAATCTTTATTAGCTTTATCCATGTGCTAAAGAATTTACGTGCTTGTCAGATCTTTCGATCGCGGACGAATACCACGGTGACTGAGCGAAATTTAAGGATTGCGAAGCAGGGCTCAAAAGCGTCTCCTGTTCCCGTCGAGTGGTTTCAGTATGCCAATACTTATGTCTGCGCGCACCATGGGTCATACCGATCCAAGGCTACGAGTAAACGGCCTCGACAGAAGAGTCGCTCCCAAGGATGCACAGTGCATGTACGAATTGCTTCTTTCTCACAGTTGCCCGAAGAACTTTATCAATCGGGCTGAATCTGTTCTGGTCGGGTTTCAGTCTAGATATGGTGGGGATTAGTCGGGCCCAAGTTTTAATGCGGTTATTTAGCTCATGATTCTATTGACCATGACCTTGTTCTATGCCACCACTTTTCGTGTAGATAAACGTCTGCGTCTAAGTGGTCGCCAAGGTCAACAACACGTTCGCACTCGTGATTACTAGGTGCCATCTCGAGCAGAATCACAGATTGAGCGAGTATTCTTTTAAGGGGCACTCCTCTAAGTATATCGCTCTCGATCAGGGTGCGTTGCAGACTATCAATGAGCTACAGAAGGCGGGGCAAAAAAAATAAGTATTTGAAGTTTATGAAGGACAATTCGGATAAACTCAAACCAATGTCCATAATTTCGTCCGAAAGATGAAGAATCGTGAGAGTGGAAGTAGGTCGAGCTTCAGCGGAAAGGGCTTGAAGAAGTAGGTGTCAGAGTTTGGTGATGTAGCTGGGAACGTGGTACAGCGTATATTCGCTGATGACGTGGGTGGAAAGGAATGAAAAGCAGATTATTACTGATTTTACATATTGGTCTTATTACCAAGGTAAAATCTTTGGTCATGTAGAAAATTGCGACCTGTATAACCTTACAGACGAAGCATACGCGATCCCTTTTCAACCTGTTCCCGGAAGGTCTTCTGATCGACGCGACCCACAGGGACGAATCGCTCAAAGTACAGAGAATTTACTTCGTGGCCCATGACACCTTCGGCAAAGGTCAATTCATGTAACATGCACTTCTACAGAACGATCGATGGGAGACACTGTTAACAGCACTTGAAGAATTTAAACGCAATGATACTGGCTGGGACGAAGTTGCGTTGTGTGCTGATTGACAAGGATTTCACGGGAGCTGTTGGTGCTAAAAAACTGCCTTTGCCTGGATGTTACGATTCTACTTTGTCATTTCACGTCCTCAAATACTTGAATGAAGAGATTAATTGTTTTGACTACGGCTGCACGCAATTGGCAGAAGGACCAGTTACAGAGTTTGATGAGCCTCCTCGTATACGCCAAGAACGAGAAAGCGTACATGAAACATTTCCAGTGCATGGTGCACGTCGCATCGGCTGCTTCTGCTGGGCAATTACAATCGACTCAAGATAAGCAAACTGTCTTTTGTGATGAAGTCGGGCGTAATCGAGATACAGTAGGGTATTTACTTAACTTCGTCTGACGAAGATAATCAAAGTTACCTTAGCGCAACATTCAAGTAACGTCACCTTACTGTGACCAGTCGGGGAAAAGCTTTTAAGAGATGGCAGGCGATACCAACGTGGAATCGATTGTGGACTTGATGGAGAGTGAGCTTGGGCCCTCTTCCAAGAAGCAAGATGCGTCCGCAAGGGCGAAGTTCAATGCCTTCTTGACCAGACATGTAGACAAGACTCTGAAGCTAGCTACGCTAACAGCAGCTCATGTGACAAAATAAATGTTTGGTAAGTTTTTATCTTTTTTGTTTAATGATCCTGACATCCATTGGCAGACGTCGATGAGCTATCTCAGCTCTATCAAGCGTCAGCTGGAAGAGACGACTGGCACAGAGCTTTTCCGCAACGATCCGGAGTGGTACCGACGATGTCGTCGTCATCTTCAAAAACAATATCTCATGCTTTCCATTTCGACTGGAAAAAAGCTGAAGCAACAGGCTCCTCCTATGACACTAGACGACTTACGTTCCATCTCTACAATTCTCTTTCTTCGCAATGATGTCGAAGCGCTACTAGACAGAACTCTGCTTAACAATCAATGGCTAGCAATTGGACGCAGCTCGGATATTGGCACCATTCACTTCTCAGACTTACACTGGAATGGGAACTTTGTTCTCATCGACGTCACACGGTAAGAGTTAGCTAGTACTATTTCTTCTGCTCCTATTAATTGAGTTTTCGTTCTGCAGCATAAAAGTTCGACAACAACAAAGTATTTCGATTTTCTGTTCTCCTATATGCTGGAGTATTGACCCTTTCCATGCTTTGGCATCTCAGCTAATTGCCAATCCGTATAACGCCTCGCCAAGGGTGTTCTCACAAGTATTGGAGACTACGACGGAAGCGCATGTGGCTGCGTACATCAACAGGTATTGAAATCCATGTACAAGTATGATCACACGTTGACACTTACGAGAAATCTCCAGTCGCATTCAACACGACGAGGTGGTGCGGCGTACGCCAGCTCAAACGCCAGCGTGAACTTGTCGGATCTAGCACACAGAGGATTGTGGTCAATGGATGGATTTGCAACTCTTCTCGAATACATATCACCTACCACTGCTGCAGACCAAAATGTTGCTAAAGTGCTGGGCGGCTGGATAGATACCAAGCAAGCTGGTCATCCACCCTCGCTAGCCTGTTTCGAGATGGAATCACATCAAACATACACCAGAGTTAGCCAATTTGCTGACTCTTTACGGCTTCTCCATTTTGCAAAGATTTTTCCCGAAGGGTTTTGCTGACTGTCTTACCGCGACGCTTTTAATGTATTACCGAGACACGCTAGCAATTTCCCCACAGCACATTGTTCACCAGAAAATGCAGAGTGTACACGCCGCGTTACCACAGCTGCATTCGTGTCAGGAGGAGCTGCTGGACTGGGGTAGCAAGATCCGGAAGCGGTTTGTTACTGATAACATCCTCTCGCTTCCAGTAGAAAGTATTAAAAGCAGTCTCACGATGGAAGAACAAGCGGAACAATTTGTTGGAGTTCATACCTTTGGGGATACGCTTGAGAGGTTATTACTTGGGCATCAAGAACTTGTTGCTGCAAATGAAAGTCTGAAAAACATGATGCATCAAATATTAGATAGGTTAGATCACATGCCTCGCATGGAGCACACCGTGTGCGCTGTGTGCAGTACCGGCAACGTGGCGGAGCAAACCCAGCCACCAAATGCAGCCTCAACACTGGAACTACGTCCTCCAATGGTAGAACAAACGTGGCCACACAGTTTATCCAGCTTGAGGGGCAAGCGTCTGTCCGACTTCTTGGTGCAGTATTTCGTGGAGGGTCTCGGTTCTCTTTCCAAATCCCGTGGCAACAGAAGTCAAAAGGACTGCTTGCGTGCTGTCGAAATTGTGGCGTACGTTGCTGATTTGTCTAGTATACCACCTATCCCAGCGCCAGTTCACGAGTTGGAAAGGATGCAGTGGATGTCTGCTATGGTAACCATGGCTAGTCAATGCGAGACATTGTTAGTGACAGGCTTGAGCAAAACTGACAAAATAGAACGAGGGAAACGCAAACGACGTAGGTCTGGTAAACTTACAGGAATTGTCAAAGCCTGGAGCGAACTAAGTGATGGTCAACGGGCTGCCTTCCGCTCGTTGTCGCGCATCCGCTTTTCAGCGTCGTGACTACAGAGTAGATATGACTAAAAAGCTGAAGACCACAGAAAAAATTGATTAAACAGAAAGATTAGAATAAAGGCCAATTTAGATTTCTGCCGAGACAGCCATACCTCAGCGGTTGCCCTCGCCAAGTTCATACTATCATAATGCGCCTCAAAGACTAATTGCGGCATGCATTCGCTTTGATCGCGAGGCTCTGCCATCCACAACATAACTGCGCCCTTCATTCTAGCGCAAAAGTAAAGACGACAGACAGTAGTTAGCATCACACTCAGCAAACCGACAGTATTAGCGTATGTACCTGCGCTCCAATGGCCTGCAAGCGTAATGCAGCTTGGCGTGCATCCGTTGAGAAAAGTGGTAGGGTCTCATGGACCGATGGTGTCTTTGTGGCGGCTCTGTGGCAGCTCTTCCGACTGGGCAGCTCTTCCGACTGGGCAGCTCTTCCGACTGCAAAATACACAAGGCTTCCCGGGGATAAACCAGGTTCGGCAGTGGACGATGTAGGCACCTTGGTGCTTAAGCAGACGTGGTCTTGCGCTTGGAGGAGCTCTAATACACAAACACACCACAAGTAATTAATTAGCCAACAGAGGGATCGCAGAGAAAGAGTAGATGGAGTAGCACATACCCCCCGCAGCGCATCTAGTTGTACGTCGTCCAAACGAACTCACCACGCACTCGTTTAAACCGTCCTCGCGGACTCCGACGCTTACTTGCCCCTCCGAGAATTCGCCAGTGGTCTGTTCTATTTTAACCAATGAATTTTGCAGACGAAGTTAGCGGGGGTACGTTTACTCTCCCATAGTTAGTTCAAGTGTATACTGAGCGCTACCAATATCTGTTATCTTCGGCCGAGTTCCAATAGACTGCAACGGCCGAAGTTAAGACGACGTTAGCGGGTACAGTCGAGCAGAATCTGGTGTTACTGAAGGAGCAGCTGTTAGCGGATGGGCGAAATCTGGCTACCGCAAAGTCTGCCGTCAGTGGGGATAATCTGGCTCCAATCGGGCAGGAAAACCCAGATGATGATGAATCTGCAGTGGTGCCGCTCAAATCGACTAGTCACCCTTTTAATTGCCTAATTCGTGAAAACGTGGTATAGCTGTTAAGAGTTGTGGTGCGCTCACCAAGCGACAAAAAACAGTGTCGCTTGGTAATAATACTAACAACTGGTTGGAGGCCTCGTGGTAACAGCTTAAGGAGTGGGCGGCCTCCTTTATGGAAGTGGATGAATGTATCACATCTATCATGTACTACCAGAGCCTTCAAGAAAGGCGATTAATCGATGAGATTTACAACGAAGTGAACATATTTCACCGTAGTTACGACCGTGAGATGAATCTGGTCGCGTATCTAGTAAGTGAACACGCGTGAGAGCTCATACATGGTCAGTACTCTTACGCTATTGGCCCCGGCTCATACACTGTGATAGAAGGCTCGGTCATGTTTTTCGTCAAGATTACCAGCACAGATGAGGATGCCCTGGACGAGGTCGGCACATAGTATACAATGAGCAAGCGCGACTGGAAATGTTCATGTCTCTTTATGAGCACGCGTCTCTTGCCATTTCGTCACGCGTTTTTCTGCGAATGACTCGCAGGAAGATAACAGTTATCCCGACGCAGCTACTCAATCCTCGGTGGCTTCTGGCTAGCGTTAGATCAGCGGAAGAGCTCGAGAGCTCAAACGACAATCCTTCGTCATTAGAATCGCTCGCCGTTCGCCGAGCGGTGGCTACAGACGCGCGCCCATGGGACTCGAGCCGTAAGTGCAGGGAAGCTCTACCAATTGCCAGTGAAATATGTGACTCGATGTCTGGATTTGGCACGATACAATAGCGTGAATCCATGCTGTATATGAAGGAAGTGGCTCAGTGCTTCACGACGGGTGATATTTTCAGCTCTTAGCCTAGGGAAATTGCAATGGATGGGGAAGCAATAGCACATGCTACCGGATCGGTGGTTCAATCTCTTAATTCGGGCGAGTCGGAAATCCAGTAGGGTGACCATGGCCAGTTGGGTGGATCGGGTGAGTCTGGTGATTCTGGGGAACCCGGTTCTACTCTGCGGCTGGCCGACGAGTGTGAATTTGAAGTAGCGAGTCCTACAAGATCACTTGGCCCGCTAAAGCAAACGGCTAAGTCCAAAACAAAAAGCAGCACGGCGAAACCATGTCTCAATGGCTTAAGTTTACTCTGACGTGTTCTCATCGAGGCTAAGCCTATCTGCTCAACAAACTATTAAAAACAAGACCATGTACGAGACAGCGGCAGCTATTCTACGCAAATTTCTGCTATTCGAGTTCAACAAGAAACCAAGAGATCCCGTTACCCACATAATTCCAGGCCTGCCTCCCACCAAAGTTATCACCCCAGCCCAGTCGATAACACGTATCTTTCGGGAGTCACTTATTGAGTCACTTATTGACAAATGCAATGCCAAAGTGGCAGCCCATCAGAAGACACACAAAAAGACTTATGGAAAGAACTTAGCAGAACAGGATGTTGCGGTGGAAATAATTGGCGTGGACACCTTCGCTTCAGAGACACTGGAAATAATGAAAACGTGGCATAAAGTAGTGAACAACATCCAGTGTGCGGACAAGGCGATCGACTGAATTAAGTCCATTGATTTCATATTGCAAATGTCTAAACATTTCCAGATTGACCAGGACACCAAGATACTATCAAAAGTGAAGTCGCTATCACTTCTATCTGCTCGGGTACGATACACCGTACAGAGAAATTTATGCCTCACTAACGTCCGTGTTGTGATTCTATTTTACTTGTGCTGAAACATTGGAACAGGTGTGTAAATCGGGTGATAGTACCATGAACAGTTTGATGATGAAGTTGTTTGCAGAAAGAACGGACACGATTGGCGTCGACAAGTCTATGACAGGGAGCGTTATGAATGGGTTCCTCCCGGTCGATACTATGAAGAATGTGTTCGTTGGCATAACGGATGAAAAGGTGTTGATTCCAGTTATTTGTGGAAGTAATCACTGGTGATCGATAGCGATGGATCTAACATCGAAAGAAGTACTAGTCTACGACCCAATGAATTTGAGCTACGCGGTCAAAGCTCGACCGCTCGCTGAGAAGTTGGTGGTAATGCTGCCAGACTTCGCTCCGAGAAGATATCGTATTCGACCATACCCAGCGAGCTTGGAGTCCAGATTGACAGTTACAACTGTGGCATGTACATGTTGCTAGGCGTTGATGTTTTGTGCCGGTGCTGACAGCCTTAGTTTGCTTAGTGGGGAGAGGCTACAATATCTGCGCTACCGGTATCAATGCATGTGCATTTAAATCAACAAGTTTTAGAAGTTATTATATCTTCTGTGGTTAAATGTATCTGTCTGTGTCAGACGTTTTCATCTGAGTCAGGGTTATTACCACTTTAAATTATGTGTACTGCTATAGTAAAAAAAGTGTAGATCCACCCAAAATGTGGACGGGACCCCACACACAGAAAACGGCAGTTACCACCATTCTAAACTTTACGATCACCAAAATAGCAATTCAACGTCAATGAGTTGCACGTCTCATAACAGCTGAAAATAGGACTGTTTTGAACATTCATTTCAACGAGGCTCATTGTTTAAAAGACACAAAAGAATGAACTGCAGTAACAACGAAGATCTTCGCAGAATAAAGGAAATATTACAGCCAGATTTATCCGATTCTGACGTGGAGGACGCAACCGGGACTCGCCCTTGGCGGCCTTGGACAACGATTTGGCGCTCAACTTAACCGGACACACTAGCAGTGTTTCGTTCAACACTCCCTGCACATAGTATTTATAAAAGCAATTCTGTCGGCTGTTCTATTAAGCGTTTAGAAAATTACGACTACGACTTGCATCGATGTGGTTACCAAATGCGGTCTCAGCTAGTCCTGCGCAAGGCGAAGCGGTGTTTGGTTCGCCTGCAAGCCGCGGTAGACGTTGATGCCGATCCTGCTGCAAACTCCGATGGAGCCTGCTTCTGTCGATACAAATTTAAGATTTGTCTGTCCTCAAGCACCTGGGAGGTTCTTAAACAAGGCGACCACGCTATGGACATAGACGATCCCCCGACATCGGTGAGGAGCAGGCTAACACAAGAGGGGAAAGACTATATTACAGACAGCTTAGGTGCTGATGAGCAAACTTCGGCTTCGAGGCTACACACACTCCTTTGCACGCTGATAGACAACAATAAATGACTGTGCCAGCCTCTAAGAGTTCTCAAGTTACAGATTTTGTCAAGAATTGGAGACTTAAAACCCCGAAAGACTCGATGGCCCCTATGCTTGAGTTGTGTGACGGTAACATGTACGATCACATCGACGTTGCTACGGTCACAGACACAGAAATGATCATTCTTTGTGACTCACAACCGGACACTCGACCTGGAGCAACCGGAGCTGGGTCTCACATAGGTCCTTTGCGGGTTGAAGACCTATCTTCATCTTATTCAGAAGTACATTGCAGTTCAGAGTCGTCCGGATTACAATACAATCCTGCACATCGACAGTACTCACAGTACCGTATATTCGTAGTCATAGGAGACGTTTACTCTTTGGCGGCAGTAAATCTTAAACATCTAAAAACTTTAAATACGACTATTGTGGCGTGCCTCCGGGAAAAAGTGTCACCTTCCTTTGTATTTGCGCACGTAGTGTGCGGCCTGAAGATATTTTGCGAGTTTTCCAACAATATATGTAGCGTAAATCAAACGAAATGATAACAGCGTTTGTGATTAAGTTAGCGCGGAGGCTAAGCAAGAACACAAAACGCGAAGGAACACCGACCCACACTATGTAGACGATGGGATAAAAGAGCAACACGAAGCACGGAAGGCCATGGACAACGATAGAAGTCTTAGCCGATGCAAACCACGAAGTTGTATGCGTAGCGTGAAAGACGGAAGTGCACGCAGCTATGAAAAGGACAGAGGGACAAGAATATGACGGGAGCGTACAGACCACGGGAAGGGAAATAGATATACAGACACCCCAGCATGCTAAAAAGGGTGGCTACGGAAGAGTACGCACGTAGCGGTAAGAGTGCATGGACAACAACTCTCCCATAGCACCACGGAAGAGCACGGAGTACGGTCGCCGGACCAGGCATGAAGCGGCGGGAATCCGAAAACGGGAAGTCATCGAGCATTAGAGCACGTTATCAGGGTAGAACCGGATCTCACCAAGCCCAGGGAGCACGATACTACGGTACCTAACAATCACACGGACGACAGACCAGCCGCGACACCACAAGCTAGCACGATAGCATGGGCTGTGCCACTAAGCCATGGGAGAACGCAGCCGCAGAGCTATAGACGTAAAATCACCGTGCCGCGGAGAGCGATACCAGTGTTGAACCTGAGCTTACCGAGCCACGGAGGACAGTACTACATTAGAACTAGATTGCACGAATGGCGGGCCAGCCACGAAATAAACGGGGAGGTGGGCGCTTGGGGTGACCACGACTGCACACTGTGGAGCACGTTGCCATTGTAGAACACGATAACACGGACAACGCAGATACACTACGTGACCACAATACCATAGACAGCATTACCACACCGTGATTGCACGATAGCGTGATACCGCAGTCGATGGAACCTCACCTGGAGAGCACGATACACGGGCGACGGAACAACACGACTGCATGAAGTCACCAAACCACGGAATAGCACACTTCGGCTAGAGCACCGGCGATGGAAGGCCAACGGTCACGAAATAGTATCTACCACGAAGCCAGTGCAACCCACATAAACGTTTGAGAACAGAGAAAAGTTAGCATTTACGAAAAGGCCGTACTAACGCGCATGAACCCACAAGAGAGAGGACAGAACCGCTGAGCAGCGTGGGCCATGGGTGGGCAGGAACCTCGAAGCCGGGAAGAGCACGAAAGAGCATGGGCCATTGAAGAAAACAACATCCAACCTGTAGTACGGGGTAACGGAAACGTTCCAAACCACGATATTATACGGGGATGAATGAGACTACGGAAAGGAAAGATGGTTAAATACACGATGCCAAGATCTACGGGGTGAGCCACGCTATCAAAACACGCGACACCAAGAAGCAATAAAGTTCCGGCCACCTCATCTCCAACAAACCATGCCACTCCGCCGCGTAGCGGCGGCGAACGGCTAGTCGTAAACATCTACTGCAGCAACCTGTCTGTCCGTCACACTAATTTGTCGTGCCTGTCACGCTTTTCCGGACAAATCATTGGATAAAATAATATAAATATTTCTACTGGCTGCCGAGCGCAGCGAAGGTGGCCCCGATTGGCCTAAAAGCTGCCGAGCGCAGCGAGGCGGCCCAAATCGGCACCTTCTGCAACCCTACGGGCCTTTGGGCCCGCCTGAGCCACATCTGCCAACCTACCGTGCGAGTAGTGAAGCGAGCCCGTGGCGAGCGGAACGGAGGCAAAATACAAGGAGCGACATTCATTCTTTCCCGCCGCGTAGCGGCGGCACACGGCTAGTACTAGTCAATAGGAGCACTTCACTTTTCCCATATGGTGTCCGCTACTTTTAATTATCAGCTCAGCTAATTCTGTGTATGTAACCTATCACACGAAACAATTAAAACACTCATCTACGTCGATCGCCAGAGCCTCGGTTGTCGGTGCCTTCGTAAGCCGGCCTTCAAGGATAATAGTTTGGGAAGACCTTGTGTCACAGGAAGTGGCAAGCGTCGCAAGCATTACAAGCGCGTGTCGGTCGCGTACGGCGACAAAATAACTATCTGGACTACCTAGACAAAAGTTACACAGTACAAGAGTACATTAAGCGCTGTTGTGGCTTTCTGCCCAGGAAAGATCATTGAGCGAAAAAATAATCTGCAAGTGGCGGAAAGCTGTAAAGACAATTAAAAAAGCGTGCGAATCCGGTCGAGCAGACCATCACAAGCTCCGCAGTTTGGGAGACGCTACAGTTCTTAGCCAGAAAGCAGAAGCCGAAATCGAGAAATGAATCAACGGACGTAGTATTGAAGGTGTTCCCGTTTCGCGCTTCATGCTAGAAACGGAGCCCAACCAAGTAGTAGCATAACACTGTGTCCCCGCGGACAAATTTGCAGCGTCTGCAACATGGATCAAGCTATTCATGAGAATTCATAAGCTGTCGCTGCCGACTAGGACTCGCAAAGGGCAAACAACATCACAAGATGCTTATATACATTAGCTGTATGTTTTACGTAAGCGTACATAAGAAAACAATAACTTCAAAAGGGAGCAAGACTGTTGGGGTAAGTGTGCAAACAAAGACAATCAACGCGCAGCAGCAATGCTACTCGGAGATCCGTGTGGCATTACGATAATTAGTGGGCTCTCGCGTGCGGGTTGTTGATGGATACTCGAGGTTTATCTGAAGAGCAGACTATCGAATTAGACACAGACAGCGTTATTAACTTGATAGAGAAGTACGGGCTAGCAGAGAGGGAAGCTAATCCTGACTACGACCTCGGTAGTGAATGTAGCGCGAGCGATAGTGATTGCCACGACAGCGACAGCGAAGATTAATTAAACTTTGTCATGGTGTGCAAAAATATCTTAGAATATGTAGCACATCTGCTTGGTAATCATGTTGGTGGGTTGTCGCCTACGACTATGAATATACGGTATGGTGATGAACGGATATGTAGTTTTTGTATTTGGATATTCCGATATGGGAGGATATTTTTTCCGATGGTATACTTTTGCACATCTCAGAAGCGTGCAATTGATATTGGATGGTGCATTCGGTACATTAAACGTGTGTGTATGGATTGCTCAATTTCCCCACAATTTGTTATTATGGATGCGGACAAAGCGCAATTTAACGCTTGTGTCACTGAATTACCATCAGGGCTTACATGTAGTAGTATTAAAAAAAACACGGTAGTAGTATTACCTCTACTATTGGGCCTCGATCGAGAGGGAAATACTGGAAATAATATCGATTTTACAAGGCAGTAGTAATATTAGTAATACTAGTATAATACTCAGATTACTACTTTTGTATTTATTCGCGTTTCGTCGCGGTCGCTTTGCGCGCGTCGTGCTTCAACCTTACGAGCTCAACCCTGTTGCGCCGCAGTAGAAGCTGCCTCTCCGCTCGCCTACTGTCTGTACTGGTTCTCCTGGGGGCCCATGACTATCCCTCCCGTCGAAAATACCCGCTCTTGGAACGCTGACGAAGAGATTTTGCCGAGATGGATGCGAGCGAGTAAAGCGATCTAGGGGAACTGCAGCTCGCCTTCGTCACGGAGCCACTTCAAGACGTCAATGTGCTTGTATAAACCCAGTAGCGCCCAGCACATGCCGTTTTGCGAGTCAATCGACATCTCCTTCGACAACTCCTCCTTCGTGATGTCAGGATTCTGGTGCTGCGCGATCTCCAGCCATTCCGGCTCCAAATCCAGCCAGTCTTTAATCACGGCATCAGCTCGTGCGTTGATCTCAGTATCCTTCACCTCTTCTCGTGTTTTTCTGGCCCTGATAGGTGCCCCCAGTAGGAGTTCATCTTCGTCGTCCCAGCCCGTTGAAGCTGGTGATGAAAAAGGCGATGCTGAATCCTGACTAAGTAAACTACTTTGCGACGACTGTTAGATAAAGAGATTTTATCCTCTTTGACCATTCGAGCAAATACCGTCCGATGTTCTGCGCGCAGAAATTCAATTCCGTTCTTGTAAATGGCCTTCTCCTCCTTGCAAGGAATATCTCCTACAGCAGCAATTTTTTTGGCGCTAGACTTGGTTCGACGGTCGAGTAAAATGCATGCCATAGTATCCTTTGTCACCTTGGGGAAGCGCGCCTGCAACTGGAGCAACGTTCTTCTGAGGCATGTCTTGCCATCATCAGAAAATTGATCTAGCGTCCTCACAACGCGACGGTGGCTGGATTCGTTTGCATCTGTAGCCCTTGGAGCCTTTACAGCCATTACTTCGAATTTGAAGGATTTCAGCTTGTTCTCCGCAAGCCGTCGGAACACTACCATGTAAGACGACACTAGATTTTCACTCTGAGCTTCTACCAGCGCAAGATTGGCGATACAGTGGGTAACCGCCTCCATTTCCACTGCGAGTATCCAGTCCTGTGCGCTCAGGGCTGTCCACACGCTGCTCGAGTCTTTGGTAGATTTAAAGTAAGCTTCAAATGCCGAATAGCTTACTACTGATCTCCGAATCAGTTTGCACGTGTAGGCAACTCGGACGTCCACGTCCGTCAGAGGGTCAAGTTCAGGAAATGAAAGAGCCGATTGGATGTTCTTCAGTGCATCACGCTGTTAAGGCGATCTGAAGTAATTGTTCTGATGACGGAGTTTTTTAATCACGTTGCCACCCTCGTCTAGAACCCCCCCCCCCCCGGAGTTACCGTCGTAAATACTTTATCCCAGGAACTCGTCGCGTCATTCCACACAGTCACCGTCTGAATGTTATCCTTAAGTCCAATGCCATAGCCAATGCACAGGTTAAGAAGATGCATGGAACAGCTCTCCTGTTCCGTATCAATGTGGTCATCCACATTTTTTGCTGAAGGAGTAGTGTCGGACATTGTGAATCGAGTCATACTGCGAATGTCGATGTTGTACCTTGTTTTGAGAGCACTTTCAATAACGTGTGCGACGCTAGCAGCGTTGTGGCCATCATTCTTAACACGGGCGAGAACTGCAATGAGCCGAAATCTCCATGAGCTGTCGATGAAAGCGACAGATGCACCTACGATACTCTCCTTCCCACAGGTGGTCCAAATGTCGTGCATCAAATTAAGGAACTTCAGTCGACTTGCATTCTCAAACTCGGTAGATAGTAGTGTCCCCACTAAGTCACAAAACAGCTGGAATTGGCCGTTGAGAAGTCGATCATGTCTGTCTCGACCCAATACCTGGAAGGAGCAATTACCGGTAGCCATTCGGATGACGTCTTTGAAAGTCTCAGACGCACAAATAGTGTACGGTAAACCCTGTGAAAGTAGAAACTTGGAAATCAAGACGTTCATTGTCTTCTCGTCTGCGCAAAAGAACCTTTTGGATGGGGGGGGGCTTTACAATGTCACCATCTTCAGTAGAAGCAGTACCCGTCGAAGCCTCAGTAGTAGCAGCACTTTTCGGATCTCGTGTCAGGTCCAATACGGCCTGGGAATCGGCTTCTGCGGCCTCGACGTCCGTCTTCGATCTCTCGGTAGCACATGTCTCCGCCAGAATTGCCAATGGGTGATCGGCATGCTTCGATTTGATGTGATCGTTCGCGTTGCTTGTGTTCTTAGTATTCCGAAGCGCATTTTCCCAACTGTACTTGTTTGTCTTGGTCCGAGCTTTGATTTGTAGACAGCACAGCACATAAATATTCCGATACAGTCCTCTCGACTGCTTCCAAGGATTTTGCTTCTTGTATGGAGTGTTCAGTGTATGAATCAGATCCCAAACCTCATCTAATGCGCCTTCCTTTCGTGCATGGGTAATCGAGAGTGGTACGCCAAGGTCCGACACTGGAGGTGCAAGCTGCAACGCGAGAGGCGTCTCCAGACGCTTCTTTCCAGACTTAACTGGAGCGGCCTTCATCTTTCCACTCGAAGCTGACGTGGTAGCAACAGTATTTGTAGGCTTTTGTAGCTTTCCTGCTCGATGAACCGCTGTATCCTCGGGTATGTCCGGCGAGGGTACGAAGTCTAAGTCTAACCCAGCCCAAATGTTGGTGGACTGGACAGATGGACCCATTCGCTTCGCAGTGGAATAATTGGGAGGGGCATTTGAAGACACGGTTGTATGCACGACTTGCACGCAGGATTTACTACAGAACCTGTATTGATAGTAATACGTGCTCATTAGCGTGCCGTGACAATAAATAAGGCACACCTACTTCTCATTCAGCGCGGAGTCAGCCCCTTCACAAACACCAATAGCGCACATGTGATGGACCAGTTTTCCACACACAGTACACGGCTCCGTCCTAAGCTCGTCGCCTTCGTGGCAGCCCGCTACCACGCACCCCATTTTCCGTTGTCCGATAGCTCGAGTTCAGGTATGCCGATGAAACAAATTGAGAGTGGTGGAGGAAGGCCACACGATTTTAAATTGCCAAATGAGGGCTGGCCTTGCTCGATCAGGGTACCTGGAAGTAGTACTGTAAGGCTAATATCCAACTGCGTGGAGGGAGTAATACTAATACCCAAAGTGAATACCGTACACCTCGGTATTAATATTAGTCATACCAAAAATAAAGTGGTAGTAGTATTACCCAACTTTACTACTTTTGAAAATACTACCAGCCCCTGATTACCATACGTTGTGTTGATGTGCTGGTTTCACGTGACAAAAAGGTGTGGAAGCATTCTCATGACAAACGTGTTAGCGAAAGTGCCACTAGATCGGTTTGGGAATATCTATGCGACATGCATTATTCTAGCGAACAAGAATATCCTGTCATTAGAACACAGATTATGTCAAAATGGGGTGCTTATCCACGAGGTTCACCAGCACGCAAGCTAACTGATCACATTACTAAATAGTGGGTCAAATTGCATCGAGTTTTACACTGGCAGGTCTATCACACGCCACCCGGCTTCGACTTATGACTTGTGTTATTCGCCATAGATCAGGTCCCCTCGAATACTCCTATTGACGGATTAGCTTTGGATGTATCTAAACCAGTGTACATGCTTCAGTAATTTGCATCGTGTGTTGTTTAGGTTACTGGGTTTGAGAGCACATTTAAGGAATGTGAAGATACTTCACCTTGCAGGTCATAATTCACATTCCAAACATGTTTTTTTAAAGCAAGCTCTACGTGGCTTTATCGATCATAATGAAACTTATAGGATTTAAGGTTCTATAATATAATGAGGAAGTGGATCTTGTTGAACTTGAGCGCACAAATGCAGCATGGACAAATGGGCAGTGCCACGTTTACACGATAGATTGAGCTCATTCAAAGTGAGTGTGAGAGGCATCTAGACGGCGTGATATACCTGGTCGCCCGACTTAAAAACAAGTCCACCCAATAATTTGGTCGTCTGCTGGTGTGTGCCGACTTCTAGATGCTGGACGCCATGCCGGGTGCAGCTAGTGGTTCTTCGTCTAAGGACCTCCTTACAGAGCGGCCTTTGCGTGAATTTCTGTATGATTAAATCCATTACGTTAATGCATGAATGAATGTGCACATGAAGATGTGTCCAATTTCGTTAGGCTAAACAAAGTCTCGCCTAGTCTGTTCAAAGGCTCAAAGCGAGTATGCGTAGTGTCATGGGCACGCCGCAAGGGAAGGCGAGGGGTCGTTGCTGCAACTACGATATGCTCGCTACAACTTAGTGCTCGAATCACTTCATCTATCCAAGTGATTCGAGCAAAAGCACTGACCTGAAGTGTTTATTAACCTTGTTCTATGTGTTATTGGTTCCTATAAGCGTGGACACTCCACTTGAATAATCGGAGTGATATCTGTCCACCATTGGTGTGCATTGTCCTATATTTTTGGTGGCGATTCCAGCTTATTTGGTGGAGTTACACCTACTTCTTTCCATCTCTCATGTGGCTATTTTTTTTTGCCTACCTGTCTAAGTACTTCGTCAACCACAAGGCCTACGTTTGTGTGATGTCGTACCAAGATGCACGGATTGGAGGTCACCATTGGCTTCCGGCTATCCGTATATATTTCCAAGGACACATCAGGCGACCAATCCGGCTCTTGTTTAATCGGGTAAAATCGGGCACCAGTCGGTTGACATCGGGTAAAAACGCACCGTCTCGTGTTACCCAATCGGTAAAAATAACGAGTCTAAAAAAACATGCACAGCGCAAATTTGGAAGCATTTCTGCTATTGTAATCACCACCCTTTTTGTCCTATTCAAACGCTAGATCGACCGTTATTACGGGTATTATATTCTATTTACCCAAAGTTAGCATATACATCCCTCTTCTTACCCCTTATTAGACGACCGAGCACATCGATCGCTGTATCTCTGTCAACGTGTGTATTTTGCTGCGACCACGCGCAAATTACGATCGTTGAAGGCTTTGATTGGTCGATCAAAACCTTCAACTGGAAGATTTATATGTAATTCGACCGGAGTGCCCAGGTAGCAGACGGCATACTGTGGGATTTAAATAAAAATCGACCGCCATTTGGTAATGGCAAATCGCATCAGAGTGAGTAAATCTGAAAGGCCAAAACCGCTGGAGTTCACAATAACGAGTCCATTCAGAACAAAATGATCGCTAGCTATATAACCTCAAAACGGAGCTACGCACACCATCGTAAAGCTGAGCGTCTGAACTTTACAATAGAGCAGTTGATTGAAAAAACAAAATCGCGGAGCTGACAGAGCTTATCCAAAATATTTGGTTTTGGTCTTTTATGAACTAGAAAACGAAGGAAAGTAAATAGATGTTTTCCGACCGCCCAACAAGCACTATAATCACTTGAAAAGGGTGTCTAAAGCTTGGGTTTCACTACGACTTGAAACTTGGTTCTCGGCCTCCAAAGTCACTTTGCGCGCCTTGTACGCGTTTTTTTTCACTTACCTGGGCCAAGTTCGTTCTGTAACAACTTCCCCATTGTTATTCGCATGCACCCCTGGGTCGGTTGCTTCTAAGAAGGCTCGTACAGCGAGCTACCCGTGCACTGTGCCGCCACTCACCCCTGCCGGAAGAATTTTACGTTTTGGCTATTTTCTCCGGTCCCGATTATATAGGAAAAAAATGATGGTGCTTCTTTAAGGCCCTAGCAAAAAACTGAAAAAGGCTTAACGATCACCTTGTTTCGAGTGGATTCATAATGTATTAACCAAGTACTTCACTACAGTTCACCATGCAAACTTTGTGGTATCCTATCTATCTTGTAACGGATTCTTCTGTCGAAGCAGTTGTGCTCCTTCACACCGTGTGAGTGGCTATGATCTTCTTGTGCTCAGATAAAATGTTCTCCCCCTCCGAGTACAGCGTATCTCTAAGCAATGACATTTCCAATCTCGCAGTCATGGCTCGAAAGCTGCAAGCCTCCCCAGTCCTAAACGCATGTATTTAAGTAGCTTCATCCAATATATATTGACGTCCCAATTCCAGAAGTGGGCCTTGCATCGACTGTTTTTGCAGCACAATACGTTTCTATTTATTTTTAAGACGATCGAGGTCTACTCAGCCTCTCTCACCTTCATCAGCAACCGAGCTGGATGGAGGCGCTCGTGGCAACAGGAGCCCATCTTACTGGTACGAAACCCGTCCACGGGCAGCACTGTCGCCCACCGTTCTAGCTCTCTCTTTAGTGCTTTTACTGTAGCTCTTAAGCTTCCACGAAGACCATCCTGGCAGCTCCAATCACCGAACGCGATGCAGACGTGCGCACTCCGAACCGGAAAAAGTCGCCTGACAATCGTAGTCATCGCCCGCATCTTCGAACCCTTGGCTAGAAACCTCCACTTCCGAAACGACTTTTCTGCCAAAAACGACACGAGACCTCCCACGTGCTCCACAAAGTACCTGAGTCGATCCACGTACGTTGTCAGCTGAGCAATTTTGAAACTTGGCATTTCCTTCAATTTCATATCGTACGTAGGCTCTCCCTTCCTCAAGTTTAGGTACCATACGCGCTTCGTTTCGAACTTGGCCCAGTGATAATACTCTGCAGCGCTGACGCCAATACCTCGCTGTCCCTGTTAGTGCTTCGCAATGCGTTTCATCGAGCCCTTCTTAAGAAAGCGACGACACCTGCGGCGGCGACTGTGGTGTCTGCGTCGCTGTCGCCGTGAATTATTTCCAGCATACGGCGCCGTGGCAAGCGCTCTCACACCAGGATCGATCCCGAAGAGAATGTCTGGAGTGTAGCCATTCGGTAACTTGTCGAGCGCCAAATCAAAGGCACCTTTCTCCACGATGTCCGTCACTTGGCTTCTGCTTGCCCTCCTCCATTTTAAAAAAAAAACACCATATTGGGGTCTGTGCGCTCTGTGAAAGGTACCTCGCGCTGAAGTAGTACCGAAGCCGCATAGCCATCCGTCGTGACTTGGTTACCGAGCTGGCGCGTTCTGGTCTCTAACGCGTTTACGTTGAATATCGTGCGGAGTACAGTTTCATTTTTGAACGGCCATGCCGAGCGAGCTGTCACACTTCTGCATTCCAGCCCCAGATAGCCATTCCCAAATACCTTAGCCACCGGATCGTTGTAAATACGACCAAACAGGGCTTTTACAAAGTCGACGCGTTCAGTGTAACTTGAGATGGTACGAAAGAGCCCGCTTGTAATAGTATCGAATACAGATGAGCACCTCTTGTTTTTGGGTGCTTCTCTACGAGCCCATCCATCCACAAGAGCATGTCGTAGGCCTTCTCCACAAAGTAACGGAGCTTTCACGGATTGTGCACCATACCGAGTCATTCACGTAGCTCACGCTCTTTTGAAGTCCGCGATTGGGCCCATGTATCCCACATTTTTGCTGTAGCAGTTTGGTTTCCATTTGAGTCAAAATGTTGGAGTTCTTGGCCAAGATAGCAGCTATCAGCAAGCTTCTTGACTTTCTTGTAGCTGAGTTGAATTTTACCCTCTTTTTTGCGTACCGGGATCTGCCATATTGGTGTAGTCTCCGACGGAAATGTAGTGCCAGCATGCTTGCAGTGTTTATCGCCATCACTGAGGTCATCTCATTGATTATCGCACTCCAATACGCCAACGTCGGCGAGACGTGGCTCGAAATTTGCTCCTGTGGCCCCAAGTACACGAGGAAAGTCTTGTGGAGGCCGGGGTACCTGGGATTCGCCATGTATCGATCTCTCTCTCCAGTAAAACGGAAAGAAGCAGTGCCGCATCGATATAAGAACATTTGGCTGAGGTCTGGAATCTGTTCGCGCTGTTCGAGGCAGCGGAGGAAATGCATTCCCGCGGATTTCCTTCCAAGAAGCCCCACTTGGCTGAGAACTATGGTCGTTCGCTTGAGCTCTTCGCGCAGAAAATACAGATCACAGACTTGCTTCACCTTACACACTGGTACGTGTACTGGGTGTTTGTTTGTGTCGCCTTCTTGTGCTTGGGGACCATCTCGCAAAATTGCAAATGGTAGTCTCTCATCGGGCGCCACGAACTGCAGGTCTCGTCACAACATTGATCGCTACCCTATCGCTTAACACCCGCGCAAGTAATGGCAGCGGAGCTAGCGAAGTTTAGAGTTGCATTTATAATTGTGTCTCAGCTCACTCTTCCACTTAAATGCTTGTTCATACAAGATGGACAGTTACCTGAGCGGAAAGGAAACAGCGAAATCTTTTATTTATCCGCTCAAACCCTTGAGTCGTATCGCGTACCGTCAGGTGAGTATGAATGACAACGATCACTTCCTGTAGGCGTTCAAGAATCTCCTCGTGGTCAGCCTTGCCGGTCGAATGTCGGCTTCAGCGTGAGATTTCTTATCTTTGACCTTCTTTTCTCGTTGACAACACCAGATAAAATTATGCGCATTTATCCGGATATACTCTGCTGTGTCGTTTGTGATATTGTCCAACTAGCTGTACAGAGTTTTCGGTGCCGTCTATTTAGCTACGGGTATGCTGGAAGGAGCTTGTGGACGAGTGAGCACCAGACGTACACTTGATTCATTTCAGCAACTCAACAATTTGTTCAATGCTGTTCATTGGAACTTGCGAGCAACCTACGAGTCCTTCCAGACTGCATGAACGCACCTATTGACGCGATACGGGGAGGCGCCATCTTCAGCCCCGACTACAAACGCTGCAGCAGTGCCTTGTCTATTTGCTACAATATGGTGTCATTTCGTCTACATACAGTGACGCAATCCCATCCAGAAGGCGTCTCATAGTCGAGCATTCAAGCTACGACTGCCTCTCCGCCTCTAACACCGCTATTACTAAGGGTGCTCCGGTGCGTAGCTAAACAAAATCTTCACTAGCGTACACAGCAACGGATGTTCTTGTTTTGAGTCATCTCGATGATGCTCTCGGCATTCGTCTGCACGAAGCCTATAATATGTGAGACCATAGCGAGACTGACATTCTGATGTAGACGACAATCTCCACACACCAAATTAGGAAGAAATGGTTACCTGAGCGACACCGGATCGGATCCGCACTTAAATGCGTGGCCCGAAAGAAGGTGAGGCAACCCCCAAGTCCAATGGCCAGGATCTTTTCTCCCTCCCCTCAATGGAACCCACCTCCAGAACAGCACGAGTCCGCTCCAGGTTCTCCGAGTACCACCCCCAGCACGCTGCGGCGAACCAGCAGCCCTCGATATCTTGAGCTGCGCTCCATACTTGAGTCGACTGCACAAGGTTTTGTTCTCCATTCCTAGAGCAGTAGTGGCAGAAAGAAATGATGCTCAATGTAAAAAAAATCGCGTGATTGAAGTCGAATAGGGGGAGTCAAAATTGAGATGTGGTACGAACAATATCACCACTTGGATGAAGACAAATTAACCAGACATCTCCCAAAATATATCCCCGGTCCGAATTGAAATGTATAACCATTTTCATTCATTTCGCTTCGTAGACGACTCGCCGCATGCAGCCGTGAAGGTCAGCGGAAGATGCTTTGCACGTACGGAGGGGGCTCTTTACTTGTTTCTTCAAAGCATGAAGAAGTGTCTAGGACACTTCTACGTGCTTTCTTACAGCGTTTATATGTGTATATTTGGATCCCTATAGATCCTTCAGCCTCGACGTACACCGCCACCGCCTTCCTTGCATGCGGCTAGCAAGCGTTCGGGAGTCTTTGCATCACCCAGCATCGCTCCAAGCCTGGGTACATAACTGGAGTTTGTGCACTGGCACACGGCGGTGTACAATCATGCTGTAAGGTGCTACACCGAGCCGCCAAGCTCGCAGATAGCTAGTTATGTAGGTTCTAGAAGGGCAACAGGCATTGTACATGTTCAACGATCCAAATATACACATACAAACGCTGTGAGAAAGCATGTCGAAGTATCCTTGGCACTTCTTAAAATTCCTAAAAAGTAATTAGTAACTTTGATCTTATGCTTTGCAGAAAGAAGTACAGAGCCCCCTCCGTACGTGAAAAGCGTCTTCCCCTGACCCTTACGGCTACCTGTGGCGAGTCGTCTACGAAGAGATATAAATGAAAGTGGTTATCCATTTCAATTCTGACCGGAAAGATATTTTGGGAAATGTCTGGCCATTTTATTGGCGTCCAAGTAAACGTTTGAAGGTCACCGCAAAACAAAATTAGCAGTGATATTTGATATTATTGGTCATTCTATCTTTGGGCCACTGTGTTTACAGATTTTTTCCAACAAACTATTCTAAACTGTTTTTATAAGCCGGGTCCCGTAGCCGCCAAATGCTTCACTGTTCGTAGGCAAACATATTACAGCAGATACTGCATGTGCTCAGGAGAAGCAAATTAACGACATACGGATCTTTGCCTATATATCTACCCTTCCTACGCGGTAGACTACGCATCTATGTATTAATATAATATTTAACTAAGCGTACGCACCAGCTTCGTCCTTAAACCGCAACTTAATAGATAGTTATACTATCGTATGGTGTACAAGCAGATTAAAGAAGTTAATTTTTTTGTCGGACCTCCTGAGCCCGACCATTTCTCGCCTGATATGCCATGCTAAAATAAGCAAAAGACATTCATTATATTAATTGATCAATTTCGCTTCGTGACAATCGTCTCAGTATTGCACATTCCATATACTTTGGTGTCGGTTACAGTAAATTATCTCACTTCTGGTATCGTGGTCCGCCCCTATCATAGGAATTAACATAGTATTTGGAAGGGTTTTACAGTGTCAACCTACCAACGCGGATTTAAATGTCCTCTATTAATACATCAAAATCATCTCTGTAGCTGGAGAGCTGAAAGGTCTTGCACCTTTCGTCTACGCCTATAAAAATTATAGGGGAAGCACTTCTGGATCGTAGACTTACCTTGTAATTCTTGCCAAATCTCCTTACTCCGTTGCATCGCTTGCAACTGGTCTACAGCATATGCCTTCTTATTAATGTGATGACCGTTCTTGATCTTGTCATAAATACACTGCAGTTGTTTTCTTCTATACGCTTTCTTCAGACGACATAATGCCAGCGTTCATGGGCTGTTAGAAGGCAGTGGTGTTTGGCGGCAATAACTCTACGCATAGGTTAGTGTAACGACGTCGTCGAGCTTGTGGAAAGAGCCATTGTCTAAAAGATGGAGAATATGGTGACCACACAATTTCATTTCCCGATCCAAGTCAACAGCGACTCTCGGAATATTAACCCCGTCATCTAGGCCTTAGCATTAGACCGGAAACTAAATCCAAGCTCTTTTACAGTGCGTTTTTGAATCAGTATGGCTGCTTCGCGCGACATAAAAAGGCGCGGGTAGTGCATCCGAGCCATCCGCGTTTGCCGTGAGAGAGACAGTGATCTTCGTCTTGTACTTTTTCGTACCTCGCGCCGATTTAGTACAGGCGGAGCGAGCGGGCGTCATTGCGTAGCAGAGCCTTATTTCGTCCATGTTGTAGATATTTGTAGGCTCGTAGAGATATCGCAGCTGCTGGCACCCGAGAGCAACAGATACAGGGTCAGCAGATGCCGCTTCTCCAGGAAGTTGTCTTGAGCGTAGCCGATGCCTTTGCTCAAACGCACTGAACCATCCGCTCGCAAAGTCAGGTCCCATGCATTGCATAGCTTTCTTTGAATATCACGAGCGTTCATTTTGATCAATTCCCGTGAAAGACATACACACTGAGCTTCAACCTTTTGAATCCACTCCCACAGCTGGGCTTCTAGCCTCGATAAGACCGCTCGCGGTGGTTTACGCCGCCTACCATCACCATACGCCTCGCTCATGATCCTGGTAGCGCTCTTTAGATATCGGAGACCGTAGTCTGGGCAAGCGACCGCTTTAATTTGTACGTGACTTTGGCCCAGGCTGCCATCTCTTCCTGCGTCATGTCAGGGCGATCGTTCGCTTTCTTGGTGAGACCGCGTTTGTGCTCGATCTTCGTCCAGCTCCCCATGTCTGCTGTCCAGATCAAATTATGTTGTGGCGCGCTGGATGCGTGCTGGCGAACGCGCAGTAGGTTACCGAAGACTAGTGATTATATCGTCAATATCAGGGCATTTGATCATACCAGTCCCGGAAGGGACAACATTTACTGTAATTTAGCATAAGCAGAAACGTATTTGCACGTATGCCGTCTCGCTGCAGCAATAATGTTGTTAACGTCGATGATGTCAGCAGCGAGAATCACGACAACTTGACCAAAAGTGGGCGGATGTTAATTTTTTCTCGGAATTACACAATATCTGTCAGCACTGGTGCCCACGAAGTTTTTCAGCTGAAGCCAACTATTTTTATCGCACTACACAGCTCCATGCCAGGAATGCAAACTTGCTCCCGCAAGATAACTTTGAGCTCGTCCGCCTCTAGCATAGTCCCAGCAACATTACTGCCCAAGACTACATGTCATCTAGTTCTAATTAGCCAAAACACAATATATATTTTCACGCCTGAGGACTGCGAATCCAAGATAATATCTTATTATATATTAATAATTGACTGGCCAAAATGACTACCATATTATGGTAGTCGTTTTGGAGTCAATATGTAGCATGTGACAATTTGGCACTATATTTTTATAAATCGAATGACAATCCACTACTTATCTGAATCGACGTATGAGTTGCTGGCCTTGGCGCTGCCCAAGGTGGAGCTGCACGCACACATCCACGGGCCCATAAGGCCGTCGAATTTGGAGGAACTGTTGCAAGCTGAAGCGAAGCTGAAGGGTACAGAGCCGCTGCGACTCCCGAAGAATCTGTAGGAAATGTAGAATCGAGTAGATGTGAATGACTTGGATTGAACGCGTGCCAGACGCGTTTCGGCCCCCGCCGGGGCCTCGTCAGTGGCTTTACCAATCTCGAAGTGAGAACTAACCAACCATCCGCTAGCTAAGACCTATCACTATGCCTAGATCCTTCTAGAACCTTCCATGTGCCGTAACATAGGATACTACTCTGGAGTCGATGTACGTGCACATCTTGCACTTCCAACACTCCCCCTCGACGACATGAGTCGTAGCCGTCTTGGTCACGAGTGTACAGCCATCGGCTGCTCTCCGCATGATGCTTGTCAGCTGCAGCCTCTTCACTGCATACATTCTTGTAGGGTTTACCACCTGCGCGCTGGCCAGCGTAACCGTTGCTGCCGCGATCGCTAGGTTTCCCGGCTCCCTCATGTTCACCACCACGTCGTCCCTTGACACCTTGTAGCCGTCCTTGAGCCTTGCTTGAGCTTGTTGTTGTTCTCCTTCTCGATCGACCTCTTTCGATCCACCACTCACACCACTCGAAACCACCTCCTTGTGCAGAACTCGGCCGTCCTTTTCCCGAACGCAAAGAGCGACTGCGTGTCCACCGCGCACTTGTATGTTCCGCTCCCCCTGTCGTCGGAGCCCGTTGCTTCCGCGACGACTTGAGCGTGATCTCCTCCAGCGCGTATTCCGCGTACACCGCAGTGCCCATACCAAGCCGTTTGGGCTCATAACCTGTAGGAAATGTAGAATCGAGTAGATGTGAATGACTTGGATTGAACGCGTGCCAGACGCGTTTCGGCCCCCGCCGGGGCCTCGTCAGTGGCTTTACCAATCTCGAATTGAGAACTAACCAACCATCCGCTAGCTAAGACCTATCACTATGCCTAGATCCTTCTAGAACCTTCCATGTGCCGTAACATAGGATACTACTCTGGAGTCGATGTACGTGCACATCTTGCACTTCCAACAGAATCGCAGTAGTTTTTGCGATGAGCTGGTCCAAGTGCACCAGAGCCTTTACTCGAACAGCACACTGAGAAGATTGGCGCGACACAGAGGGAAGTCGTTGTGGGGGTCATCATAGGGGTCGCCTTCATCGACCGTGTACGAGAACATGTCGTCGTTGAAGTGCTCCGAACTCCAGCTGAGAATAAGCACGTCGAACTTGGCGAAGCCATCTCCTCATTTCCCAGTCATTGAGGCACTTACATGAAGTGATGAATGCATCTTTCACACGCTCCATCAAAGGTCTTAGCTCATGACGCATGTACGTCGAGCTCCACTGCCTGTTCGCTCGATTGCGATATGGATTTACGAGGTACACTTCATACTTTTGACGCCTTGATGCTGCCCCGAAATCCGACTCGCTTATAGCCGCTAGGCGACGTAACAGCTCCACTGCGACAGAGTAAAGCCTTGGGTGGCCATTCTGGAGGCCACCGATGCGAAGATCAAGCTCGAGCGACTTACCAGTACACCGACTCTCCGCTATCACACGACGCATGTACTCGAAGACTTCATCTCCCGTGCACATAACAGGCACGTTGCTCTCTGTCAAGGCAAAATACTTCAAACCACTCAGCTTGAGAAGTGCTGTGTCCGTGAAGGTGTTTATAACCTTCATCGACTTTATCGCAAAATTGGAACAGTTCCGGATTGCGAACCTTTCAAGAAGCGGGCAGTGAGTAGCTGCTGCTTCCCAGAAGTCGTCACCATATCGCTCAATGGTAAACAGTCGAGTGGCATAAATTGTGTACTTTTGTAAGTCAATTTCAACCTTGAGATCAGTCAAGCCTGGACAGCCTTTAAACGCCGCCTTAATATCTCTGGCATCTTTTCCGTGGCAGTGCGTGATCACTTTGTAGTCGCTTCACCACATTGCTTCAAGTATTCCTTCCAGCTCCACAGCAAGTTCGCGGTAATCGTGAGTTTCTTCAGTTGTGGTTTCGGATACTTGCCAAACACACGGAAGAACGGGTCTGCGAACGGTACAGGAGACCAGTGAAATCCGCGCAACGATGTACACGTTTTGTTAAATTCTTTCCAGGTCTCCAACGAGATCATTCATTTGTCGTCACATCTGACACCATCGTGATTATGAAAACTTCGTTCAGCTCCGTCCAGGTACTCGATGTTGGGGCAAAACTTGATGACATGCTCGAGAAACTCGGTACTTGTGTGGTGACGCTTGCCATCGTTTCTCGATGGCACCGTTAACTGTCTTAGTCCGCCACGATTCCCTTGTACGTAAATGTGCGCCAACGCACCGTAGAGCTCCTTCAGCACGGCCTCTATCTTTCTCCCCTTTGCAGGTTTCTTCCAGTCCGGCTTTCGTGGCAGAACCAGAGCTTCCAGCTGCACACAGTGCTTCCCCGCCGCCCTCAATAACAGAGAGAGATGTTGACTCTCCAGTGGCACAAGCTTCAGATCAAGACGTTCCAGCTCATGGAAACTCCCCAATAGTGAATCCCAGTCTACCTTGAGCTCTTCTGTCTCCTTGGTCACCCGCAGCTGTATTTCTCCTTCTGTCCAATGCACACGCGAAGATCGCGCACAAGGAAACTTCGATGTGAAATCTCGTTTCGGATGTTCATAAGTTCCTCCTCGGCCCCATGTTTCAGCTGGATTTTCATTGTTTCTTGCTGGACTGTGTTGTTAGCTGTTGCACTGAGCGTGCCCAGCTCTTGGAGACCATTGCCATCTCGTTCAGACTTTTCCAAGCCGGCGAACGCTTGTTGGGGAGCAGGCCTGGGCTGTAGCGGAACGTGACGAACTCCATGACCAGAGAGAAGAGCGTCAGCGAAGCGTGACTTCAAGAAGGAGAACTGGTTAAGAGCATAATCGAACTGCATAGTCTATAGAATAGTTTTCACAAAGCGCATGACCATCAAGCGTCCGAGCTCGTCGGAAGAGTCTAGGTCGCCCCCGCCGGCACCTTCCAGCATGTCGCCGCCCTTGCTGCCTTTATCGCTCTTCTCTCTTGTGATTGAATTCCTCATGTTCAGCTACACGCCGAAATTGGGGCCTGTGCGCCGCGAATTTTCCGGCAATTACCTAAAAGACGTGGCGCTCGTGTCGAAAAGCTGGTATCAGGCTGTAGACGAACTCGCGGCGCGTTATCGGCGCGACACGATGCAATTGACGTTGAAGTTTGGCTCGAGGGTCGAAGTTATGGGGATCCGGCGACAAGTTGAACTCCGAGGGCGCTCAGTGCGGGATCTCCGCATCCGAATGGGGCGCTCGGACGGCATGCGGTTCGTCACAGGAGTTTGGTGGTGGATGGAGAACCGCGAAATCCCGTGGGACATCATTTTCTCGCGAATGCCTGGGCTCAAAAGATTGGATTTGAGATTTATGCCACTCGAGAGTCCCCATTTGCCGATTTTGTTGGAGACAGCAGCGAGATTCTGCCTGCAACTGGAATACTTGGTGCTCCCCAGGAAACAGGATGCGAACGTGATGGTCAATAGTACTATCATTGGAAAAGTGATGAAGGTGTTGAGAGATGCGATGGCGAGATGGCATTTCAAGGGCAAGTGTGGGGGGTTGAAACAACTGACAGTGCCCACGAGGGAAGAGGAGGACAGAGTTCAGACCAGCACGAGATTTATTGAGGACATAGTTGAGTTCTGTCCGAATGTGAAATATCTGAATGGGTACAGCTTCGCTTTGGACGAGATGAACGATATAACGTGTGAGGAGAAGTGGATGATCTCGCTGGAGACCTGGGAGAAGTTCAACGAGACTTGCACTAGTTTGCGGGAATTCCACTGGGTCGTTGTGCCCTTTGCAGATCCATTCTTTCGAGTATTTGGAGATCATGTTAAGCCAAATTTGAAGAAGTTGACACTGACGTCGAATTTATCGTGGGACCGAGACGAGTATTTTACACGAGATGGGTCGACGGGCTTCTCCACCGAGAAACCTGGTTACGGGCTGCTTGCAAACGATGTGATTGCCATATTTAAGGGTTGTCCCGGGCTAACTGAGCTGGAAGTTGCTATCGACGAAGAGAAAAACATGAATGATCTTGCGCCTTTGCTTGACGCTGATATCTTTGGAGACAAATTTTGGGAGGCCGTCGCTCAGTCCTGTCCGCTGTTGCAATCTGTGTATGTGCACGACTGCTCTGCCTATGGAGGGAGTCGTATCGTCAGACCGATCGAAACATTCACGGATCGAGGGCTACTTGCACTTGCAGAGCACTCGCGCTTAGCTTCAATTGAGCTGTCGGCCGTGTGTTGCTCTGGAGATGGCGTATTTCAGTTCCTGCAGCGCTTCTTTAGAATGAAACACTATGTTGGAGGGAACCGCACACTTGACTTGAGTCTCGCAGGCCCAATTTACCACGACACTGCGCTGCCACATCCATTCTACCTCGAGCTTATGACACTACTAAAGCACCTCGCCAAAACAAGCGAAGAAGAATTGGGTGCGAGCTCGTGCAGCTTCAAGGCATCACTGAACATATTCAATCCGCACAGCGCATCGGTTGACAAGGATTGGAGTGTTTCCTACGTACGCGACGAGCTGAATCCTATCCTTGAAAAGGTGGCGAGCGCACATCCGTCTCTCGATCTTCATATCATTCTCTGCAGAGACAACGACGAAAGCTTTCGCCTGATTGAACACCTCGAGCTCGACTGGTCTCCTGGGTCTCAAGAGGGAGAAATATTCTTTGAGAATGAATATTTAGGGGACTCGGACAATAATGATGGTGGGAGCGATGAAGAGGATGAATTCTTCGATGATGAAGATGGTCCTCTCAACCCTCACGAGATTTTCTTTAGGCGCCATGCCATGTTCATGGACGACGAGTACGAGATTGTTCCAGCTGACGAAATCGATGAGGATGATGCAGTCTGAGCTGTCGTGAGGACAGCGTTCGGTATTCTAAAGATCAACAAAAAAGGCAACAAAGTCTGGCCATAAGATAGCATGCGTTTGGGTACTATAATAAACTGGCATTTCACGGAACTTGGTATTTTTATTAAATAAAATTAATTTAGGTTAATGATGATGATGCACATCACACGCTCACTTTAGTTCACTATGACAGGCCAGCAACACACTTGGCTGCTTGGTGTCGGCCTCGCAGTGGCGACAATCTCCCTTTGCGTCGCCATTCATGCAAGCGCCTTAATAACGATTGCAACTGCATGTGTAGCTGCTTATCTCCCTTCATACTTGGACGGCTCAGAGTACACGGGGGAGCGCTACTGGCCATGGTTTGCCACCTTCATCGGACACGGCATGGCGCACATTCCGGGGACGCTGGAATTCGAGGAGCCCATTGACGCCTCCAAGCAACACATCTTTTGTTCGCATCCACATGGACTGCTTTCCACCCACCACGGACTTCTCATGTCTGGGCAGACTGTTCCTCGTAAGTAAACGATAGACATGAAGTCCAGATCGGATCTTCCAAGTACAAATTGGAGTCTCACAGAATTAGAATTTACTCGATAACTGCGTTGACAGCATTCTACGAGACGGTACCGCTGTCTACACGACGCCACTTGGCTGCGTCCGTTTGTTTCCGGATACCATTCTACCGTGAATATGTACTCTGGTCTGGATGTGTTGATGCACGCCGTAGTGTGGCGGAAAAGGTATTGTGGACGTAAATCCTGCTGTCATTTTCAGACTACTGACAATGTTTGAGATATTGCATAGATGCTTCGAAATGGCAAGAGTCTGGTGATCTTAGTCGGGGGTATTGCGGAGCAGATGCTCTCTCAGCGTGGAGACCACACGATCTACGTCAAAAAGCGCAAGGGGCACATTCGCTTAGCACTGAAATACGGGGTACCCATCGTTCCCGGCTACGCGTTTGGAGAGACCGACCTGTTCACCCACTCAAGGTGCGTTTTCGAGTTGAAGTCACGAGCCGCGCGTGCTTTAACCAACTGCTGCTGGTGGTTGTATATTTGTGAAGTGTGCTGTTGTCGTTCCGCCAAACGATTGCGAAGAAGTTTTCTGTGGCGTTGCTGCTTGGACGTGGATACTCCAAGTGGTTGTTTTGGCTACCTCATAAAGGAGTGACCATCAACCAGGTCTTTGGCAAACCCATTCCAGTCTTGAAGAAGGACGACCCGAGTTCGGACGACATCGAAAAGCTGCATCACCAGTACGAGCGCGAGCTAGTGCGCATTTTTGACAAGTACAAGGAGAAACATGGATACGGAAACTGTACGCTGCATGTGCGCTAGAGTGATATGCATTTTGTATAGGTTTGTTTCCTAGCAGCTGAATGGAACTCCTTAAATGCAGTATTTCACACTTTCCCTACGAGACTCAAGCCACGTATAAAAACCTCGTCTTGTCCTCCTCGTGACGACGGAGATATTCTTTCTGGATGAGATTCTCAACGTTCTGCTTGATGGCGGTAGTAGTCGGTACGAATTGGTTGACTAGCATCTCCGCAACTTCATGCACCAACTGCGCCTGGCGGATGTCTCGACGCGTCTTCAGCACGCGAACGATCGCGGCCTGCAACGACATTTTACGATCTTCTTCCACTTCGCGAGTTGGGGTCTTGGCCACTTTCGGGGATTCAACTGGGCTGTTTGGTACAGCCTATTCATGAAAAGGAATGTAAGCCTGTGTGAATAAAAAAAGCACTGCAAATAACGTACCGATATACGAAGTTTCCGGCTGGAGAACCCGAAGTTGATTTCATACCTAGGATTCGCAGTATCACCATTTGAGGTCAAAATCTTTGCCTACATAAGTAGAATCGCCGTGCCGAAATTAGTTAGACGCTTTATCCACAACACCGTGCCTGGACGTGTCTACCAACCTTGACAAGGCTTGCCAGGTGGTGAGTGCAATCTTGCTCGGGAATATTCGTTAGCTGAACAATGTCAGATCGATTTATATCCTTCGCTGTGTTGAACTTCACAAAAAATGTAAGTATTCAAAAAATAAAATCAGTCGCAGCATACACGCACGTTACCTGTACGAGGACCAGCATCTGGTAGAAGCTGAGCAAGAACTCGTAGCGTTTACCAAAACAATGACTCTGAATCATTCCAAAGGAAAGGTGGTGGATCCACAAGAGTTTTCGGCCAGTGCTCCGTCCAGTGTAGAACTGTGTGAACAGGTTCGTATGGGCTTCCATGGCAGGTGGCAAAAAGATCTTGTGCTCTGCGGCAACACTCGATATTGGCCATGCTCCAGCTGTGAGAACGTCGCAGTGGTAGGTTACAGCGTGATGAAGATCAATGGCAGATGCGTTGGCTACATGCTCAGATCGCAGCTCGATGTCTTTTTCTTCGAGCCATGCTGTGAACGAATCCATCAATTCCTACACATGGACAAAGTCATTAGAATATGCTACCAGGTCAGGTTCACGCGAACCCATCTCGGACCTTGCTCAGCATTTTGTCCTTCATCATCTTCTGAAGTTTTGATACGAAATCGCATCCACAAATGTCCCGCAGCTTCTGAATGAGCAAGATTTCCATGTCGTCCGACGCAGACGTTCCTATAGCACGTTACCACTCGAGTTTTAGACGTTTAGCAAGCAACACTTGCTTTACGTATTCATACCCTTGATGAGACGCTTCGCCAGAAACTTTGAGTAGTATTTCTTGAAAACATCTTTGTCATCGATGAGGCAGAACACCACACTGATATTCTCGATTTTCTGCTCCAGCAAATCGTCCAGCAGAGGGGGTAACACCGATCGCGGAGACCCAGGCAGGAGTAGCGTTCGACTGCAACCGTGCTTCTTATCACGCGACATCAAGTAGTGCGTGTACCTGGCTAGCAATTCCGGAAGTCGCGGGTGCGAGTTGGCAAAAGTCCGACAAGCCTAGGGATACGGCAGTTAGCAAACTACTGGGAGGGTAACCATTTCGTCGGATAAACAAACCTGGTCGAGTGCTGTTCGCATTAATGGGTGGAACCCAAACGCGTCCTTGATCAGCTCGAAATACTTATTGCGGACCTGAACTAGCGCTTCAATGTATCCCTCCGGATTCTTAGTTGTCTCTTCTTGTTGGAACTTTTGAACAACTTCCATTCCACTTCGCTCAATGTACCTCTTCAATATATTCTGTACGTACCCATACATTATTTGAACATCAGACCATAAGTAAACGTTTCTAGCAGTAAACACGCAGAATGAAAAGCACCTTGAAAGATATCAGCGCATTCTCATTGGCCAACTCAGAGAACAGGGAGAACATTCGGTGTAGATCTTCTTTCTGGTTGTTAATCAAGAAGTTCTCGGCGTCCTCGCAGATCCGATCAGCATGCTCATCCACTAGGACGCGGCAGCAAGCCTGTCGAACTTGTATGACAGTGCTGTGATCAATAAAACAATACACATGCACATCAATCGATATACCCAATCACTATTGGCAGTAAAGCCAACCATGACTCACGTCCGATGCAACCGAGATTCACAGCGTCTCTGCTCTTGAGCACACAGAAGCTCTGCCTCTCGTAAGTATCCTGATATTGTAACTCTGGACAGCAACGTAATCGCCTTCGTCGAGTAAGACCTGGCAGCATCCTAAAAAAAAATTCCGTCGGCCAGATTTCTTAAAACTCTCAAAATGTTTGTAGCTCCTACCTCAAGAAAAGGCTGCTCAAGTTCTTCTCGATAAAGACTCATCTGATCCTGTCTGCATAGTCCTAGACTAAAGTATGTCTGCAAAGACACCATTCTTGTTGTTAGCATGGCACAAATCCTGCACTCTAACAAACATCGTTATGCTCACCTGGACTGTGCTGGCAATGCAGTCTCCATCTTCAAAGCACTCGCTTCTATCACGCCGCGCTGCATGAAATATGTGAATAATCGCCTTAACCAGACGCTTCTTGAGCTTTGAGAACGCGATGTCGTGCCAAATGTGAAGCGAAAGCTATGCAGCAAAATACAGTTAGTGACATCTCTCTTGCAGCACGCTGGGCTTACTTCTGTGACGGGATACACTCCAGGGACAGGAGCTTGGCCAGTTTCGCAGTGGGAATACGAGATCCAGTAGCGGTTCTGTACAACATTTCCACAGCGTAAGATATATGCACTTGGGCTTCAAAAGCAAGTTAACGGCCAACCAGGTAGCGGAAGAGTTCCGAAATATAGCTTGTTCCTGTGGTAAAAGCCTCAAACGAAGTGCAATAATGGTTCAGGAACTCGGGCTCGCCGTTGATCGCGTTCAGCTCCATCAAGATGGCCTCCACGTGCTTCACCAACAGCCCTCGCAGCCGAAAAAAAAGCATCTCCGCCTGTGGAGCTCCCGGATTCGTACAGATCTTGTAGATGCCACTACCAAGTCAAGCGATAACGTATGTCTTTCCACTTCAAGTATAATAAAAGCCAGATTGCCACGTCACGTACGAGTACATCTTGAGCCACTTCTCATTCGTCAGCGTCTGGGGCGTCCCAGTGACCAGCGATGCCAGTCGCGGTTGCATATCTTTCCATTCGTTTTCAAAGTTCACCTGCCCAATTTCAATGGATGCATGCGTGGTGTTCGCTCGATTAGACAATAGCAATGCGGCTTTATGCGTCCGCGCGGGGAGCTCTAATACATTTAGAGGAGCATTGTTACCGTTGAGGCCTTGAGAAGCGACATCTTTCTCCTCCTTAAGCGGCGTCTGATGCTCACTTCGATCCTACGTGCGTACTCCGCTTCCTCTTCAAGATCCGATACAAAGTTGCAGTGTACAGGCGACTACTCAGTGCGGAATGGCCAGTTGCAACTTGAGAGGGAAATACTCCTTCATCTTGCAACTGACTCGAACACTGGACTTTGACAGTCACTCTTCAAAATCATGATCGAGTCAGCGGAGCTGGCGCAAGTTGAGCAGGAACTGCGAGAGGTGGAGGAGGACTTGAACGTGCTTTTTCTGCGACAGAGTGAGCTACTCGAAAGGAAGAAGGAACTGTGTGAGCAGATTGAAGACAAAGCAGCAGTAGCGAACAACACTGATGAATCTGCACCAGAGTGGAAGGCACAGTTCCAGTGGACCGAGCAGATCCACACACTGCTCACAGACACCGTAAGTACATACATGTATACTAAGCAAACAAATAATAATAATCGAAGCTAACAGTGCAGGCTGCTGTAGTTTCACTTGCCGGGGTTTCGCTCGGTACAGGAGGAGGTGATCAACGCGACACTATCCAACCAAGATGTGTTCGTGGTCATGCGATCCGGAGGCGGCAAGAGTCTCTGCTACCAGCTACCTGCGCTGCTTGATGGGGTACAATAACAGAATTGTTAGTGGTGGAGTTGTAGCAGAATTGACGCACAGTATGACGTTGCAGAATTCTGGCTTCACTGTGGTTATTTCGCCGTTGATCTCACTCATCCAGGACCAAGCGCTGCTGTTCAACGACATTGCCGGGAGAGGGTCAGCGCGCCAGTTGTCTGCAGAGCAATCTCGCGGAGAAGCTGCGGCAATTTACAAGTCCTTGCTGGACTCTGACAGTACACTGAAGATTCTCCTTGTCACACCAGAGAAACTCATCAAGAGTAAACTCCTCATGTCGAGGTTGGAGAAGGCGTACCAGACTGGGAGACTCAAGCGCTTTGTTATTGATGAGGCTCACTGCTGCAGCCAATGGGGGCACGATTTCCGGAGTGTACGTTTACACTTAGGGCCTTCAGTGATAGGTTTATCTCACGTTACTCTTTTCTCTACGTGCAGGACTACGCAAAGCTCGGTATTATAAAGCGCCAGTACCCCAAAGTACCCATTCTGGCACTGACAGCAACGGCCACACCACGCCTGGCGAAGGATGTGAAGACCATTCTCGAGATTCAGCAATGTGTATCGTTTCGGACATCGTTTCTCAGAAGCAATTTGCACTATGAGGTAAGTGAGAACGATACAAGAAATGTCGCTGTAAGGTGCATGACAGCGTTGGTTGCTGTCCCGTTGCAGGTAAAGGAGAAACCAGCAAAAGATGCTGCAGCTATGGATTGCCTCGTCCGTCTCGTCAAGTCCTTTTCGTCGAGTGATACCGGAATCGTGTACTGCTTAACAAGAAAAGAAACTGAACAGGTGGCGCAGCACCTTCATCAAGCTAACATTCGGGCCGCATGTTACCATGCACATGTGGAGAAAAAGGAAGAAATTCACATGGCCTGGATTCGCAACAAGCTGCAGGTTGTGGTGGCAACCATTGCATTTGGTCTTGGAATCAACAAGCCAGATGTGCGCTTTGTGATTCATTTTACGCTATCCAAGGTGCGTAAAGGAATTCTTCTGTTGAGTACCTTGGTGCTTATTATGATCACTTGCGTTGTACGGAGTATAGTCTATCGAAGGTTACTACCAAGAATCAGGACGGGCAGGTCGCGATGGAAAGCCAGCCCGGTGTGTTTTGATGTATAAACCGTCGGACGTGCCACGCGTTTGCAACATTGTCCAGGCAGAAGTGGGTGGTATTCTTAGCATGCGGTCAATGATCAAGTACTGCGTGGAGCTTTCACAATGCCGTCAGTCTACCATGGCAGCGTACTTTGGGTTCGTAATTCGTTTTGTCGCAGTCTAAACGCTTGCATTTACGCATATGCTTGCTCTCGTTGATTTACAGAGAGGCTTTTGAGTCTGATGCAATATGTGGAGGAGGATGTGATAACTGCAAGCGAGACATTGACACGGAAGACAGAATTGATTTGTCGGAACACTCGAAAGCTCTCCTCTCAATTACTGAGGATGCGAAGAAAATGTAAGGGGACAATCTGATAGATGACGTAGCGCGATAAGCTTATCTTTGTTTCTACTTTGGTACAGTGAGAGGCGTCTCACGCTGAAGCAGCTTATCGATGAGTTCAGGTCCAGAAAATTTGCCCAGGAATGGACAAACTTGGACCCGAGCATAAAATCGATGTCTCGAGGTGAATGTGATACTCTTGTTGTCAAACTGCTGCTGAGGTAAGCATCTACCTTGAATGATCAATGTCATGCAGTGCAATGTCTAACTTTTGCTGGCCGTACGATAGCAACGTTCTTCAACCCGAGATCGGCTACACAGCGTACAGCACGATCTGCTATTTGGTTTCAGGTCCTCAAGCGCAACACCTGAAGAAGGACAGATTTCAGGTTCAACTTCCGCGGTATCTTATCGTGACCAAGGGTTCGGAGAGTGCGGGCTCTAATAAGTCGCTGAAGAAGAGAAAGCGGTCGCCTGAGATTATTGAGGTTGACTGATCAGCCCTTTGTCTTTGAAGTTCAATAGATTGTCACTTCGTTCCTGAAGTAGCATGATGTAAGTATTGCTATCGCTGGGTAATGATCAAAACGGCCCGTCGAAGCAGAAGGAAACCTGAGAGACAGCAAGTGTCGGCTTGTTTTTGATCGTTGCGAGTCGTTCACGGTACTGAAGCCCGTAGCTTACTGGTGTACCCGAACGCGAAGGAAGAGGTTCTGGTGGGGTGGGAGGTTTGATAGATAACTTCTGGCTGGAGTGACCTAGCATCATTCGATGAGCTGCTGCCACTTGCATTGGCCCCGGCACTCCCAAAGGTTTCTTTTCAGCAGATGTCAACAGCAACGCTTTGTCCGTTCCGGAAAACCCGAAGCAGTCTCGACCAAGTTGCTCTTTTTTCAGGGCACCATTCAGCGGTGGGAGTACCACTCCATTGCTGTCTGTTTCTGGTCGACGATGCTGAAGTGGGGCCGTGAATCGCAATTGTAGTTCGTCTATATGCTTCTGGGACGCATCCAACATTTTGCGATACTTTGAATCTTGCTGTGAGCTGGAAGGAGGATATATTCGAACAAAGTCAATCAGTGGTTCTTGGTCGAGTACTTTTTCGGAGTCTTCATCTTGTGGTTGACCATTGTTGGGTACAGGGGCGAAGGCGAAGATGCTTTTACCATACTTTAGCTGGAGACTGCGATTCAGTTCCTCCTGATTGTCAACGTATTTGTTCAGAATGGTGTCAAGATGATGCAGTCGGTCCGAGTTGAAACGGGAATAGTAACTGGAAAGCGCTTCACGAAGCTGATCGGTATTCAATGGCAACTGAATTCCCTTATCCGCATCGTTTGCAGCTTTGGGAGAACTTGTCCGTGGTGATGGCGGGATCAAAGGTGGGAGCTCACTTTTCTGATTGTCACTAATTGTCGAGGTAACTACTGGAGCAGAAGTCGACATACCGCCGTAAAGCCTCTGTTGAAGTGCGCGAGCATGCTCAGTATCATGTCGCTCTTTGTCGGTGCTAGAGACATTAAGTAGATCGAAAGTCTGAGAAATTAGCGGTTCCTTCACGCTCCAATCCAGCTGCGAATCGCAGCCAAAACTTGGCAAGTGGTTGACTTCTAGCAGCCAAGGCTTCAGTTGCTCGTCGATTAGCACATCCATGCCCAACAAGGCAAAAGAGCAAGAAGGCGGTGTCGATGATCCAGCTGGAGAGGAGGACGCACTCGTGTCGCCACCAACGCTTACGCCACCACTACTAGGTCTAGCCTTTTTATTGTCGAGTCCCAAGCTCATTTCACTATTCTGAGAGACAGATCTGGATGCTGAGTTGGGGCGGCGCATATACTTCGCAAAGGTCGATCTATATTCCTGTGCCAGGGTAGGCTGCACAGATAGGATGGTCTTTAGACAGATATCACTGATTTGGTCCCAGATTTTGTCCACCTTCTCGCTTGGTAGTTTTTCCCTCAGCCAGGTGAAGAACCATTTGAGAGATCGTTTACTGCCTGTGCCTTCAGTATCGCCTCCTCTGTTCACTTCAAAGTTGTTGGAGTGTTTGTTCACGGCATAGTTGGTGAGATGCATGAATCGATGCTCAAGGTTTTCTGCATTGGGAACCACGTAGTCAGCTGTACATATTCGCACTAAACCGTCCTTGAAAATGTAGACGCGAAGTGGCGAACATGAAGTCACAAGGACGTAAATGCGTAGATCAAACTTCTTGTCGTCAATGAGCAGAGGCCGAGCAACGTATTCCTGAGCAACAAGGACGTCTCCCCGTGGTATTTGTGCGAGTGTTCGAGTGAGAAACACGCCACGTCCTTGGCACATGTGGTCGGGTTTCACGATGAACGTGCGCTGACTTTCGCCTTTCGAGTTGAAATTCTGCTGGAAATCGTACTGGTCGAACGGCAAGATCCATGTCCGAGGAACGAAGCCATACTCAAGTGGGAAAAGTTTCTTCATGCGCTCGAGATTTCGTGCTAGTTTGGACTTGCATGCCAGGTTGGCCATTCCTGGAAAGTGATTCACCTTCTGATACGGTAGCAGTGTCTTGAATGTCGGGAGGATGTCGGGCACGTCGATCCAGTGAATATTGCATACGGACGGCTTACCTTCGGGTTTGCCGTCTGTCACGAGCTTCCAACCTCGAGCTCGCGCTACACGGCGCACCACCTCGTACCTGCACAGGGTCACATTTATCCGGACACGCTTGATATGTCGCTTTGACGTTTTCTTGCCCTCCATCGTCGCTGCTGTGCAAGAAGAAGAGGTGCTAGTACGCTGTTGTTTGTTGACTCAAGAGAAACCACAGTTCTGACTTGCACACTATAAATACGAGCTCCCAAGAACGTCGCATCACTGCACTCACAGCGGAGGTAGTTAGTTATATTGTCAGCTCGAACGCAGCGTCTGTCTGTAACCTTTTACCACCTACAGCGCGCTCCTGATGATGGCGTCGAACTCGGGCTTGAGCGACGCTCCACCCACCAAAAAGCCATCGACATCTTTCAACTTGATCAACTCTTGACCCTCCGTAGATGATCCGCAGTGTCTCCGCCACGTCAGTTGACACGTTGCTGGCAATCCACTGCCTTAACTTCTGATGAGCTTCTTGTGCCTGCGCAGGGGTGGCGACCACGCCCGTGCCAATGGCCCACACAGGCTCATATGCAACCACCAGACGCTCCCACTCCTTTTCGCTGATGATAGCTGCCAACGCCTTCGTCTGCCTCGTCAGCACCTCCAACATCTGACCAGCCTTGCGTTGTTCCAGCGTCTCGCCGATGCAAAAAATGACCTGGAGACCGAGATCAAGCGCACGCTTCGTCTTCTTGGCCACAACCTCGTCCGTCTCACCGTAATACGCGCGGCGCTCTGAGTGGCCCGTGATGGTCCACGAAATGCCGTAATCCACTAGCTGTTCGACTGCGATCTCCCCCGTGAAGGCGCCGAGCCCAGTGAGACTCACATTCTGCGCGCAGACAGCGATGTTGCGCTGAAGCAGGCGCTGGACCTGGTCCAGGTGGAGCGACGGAGGTGCCACGATCACATCCACTTGGGAAGGATCCACGACAGTCTTATTGAGGATGGCTACAAGGGCATGGACAGAGCTGCGAGTCCCGTTCTTTATAATAGACAAATCAGTGTTAGAGATTCAGCACAGGTAGACATAGGCATATCGGAGACGTACGCATTTCCAGTTGCCACCGATGAAGTACTTGCGAGGCATCTTGTAGACTACAAATTGAACTGAGGATGCAGAATTTATACTCGGGAAACAATTGTTGACGTCAGCTTGAAAACACGCATGACTAGGATTTTGTATGCTTGTTTGTGGAATCGAAGGTGACTCTTGTTTATGGCAAGTTGAAGTGGTTTGAGGGAGAAATACTCGCCAAACTGCCGAGTATTCTGCTTGAAAAAGCTGTCCATCCATCCAATAGCATTATCAGCGGTACCAGTTGCCCCTAGAGAGTGCTCTTTTCGTGGGCCAATGGCTCTCAACAATTCCACACGCCGTTCTGCTTTAAGGTAAGAAACAATGACTTTATCTCAAACACGTTGCATAACTTGGTCAGGTTCGATGCTGCTCAAGTGGACCCGTGTGCGACTCAGCATTGGTTGTCACTTCATCCGGCGTGGAATCACAACAGTCGAAACTACTGCCTTCTTCGTTAAAAAATAGGCACTTGCTGCCGCTGGATACATGTAGTGCCGGATAATCACTACAGCTACATCCGCCACCGCCACCAAAACCAGCGCAACGAGATTTAATGCTCTTGAAAGCAGGACCGCTCATCACAAACCCGGCAATAAACAATAACATTGTACTAATCGCACCAGCGATCATCACCACGTACCCGACAGCCAGCACAGCATCGACGTAGACGTAGATAACTCCGTGGGTAGCTTCATCATTGCCCAGAATTTGGTCGAGTCTTCGAAGGTCGAGTATAAACCACACGACCAACACGAGTTGAAAACCTAAGGACGTTCCGAAGTCCAACACTGGAACAAAACGGAAGATTACATAGAGCATGGATGATGCAGCGCCTACGAGTAAGAAAACCATCGTTCCATCACTATAAATCTTCAGGAATTCGTAATCTTCCACTATGTACATCCGAGGCAAAAT
>NW_003303755.1:387676-531911 GCF_000142945.1 Phytophthora infestans T30-4
AAACTGGAATTGGAAGAACCTGACGTTTGTGCCGAGAAAGAACATCAAATCCGATCCATATTGCGGCCTCTGTTGCACTACATAGCACCAGAATAAACCACCTCATGATCCACTTTCGTCGTAGCCGATAGAGAAGTCCGAGCAACACAGGAAGAATGATAACACACGCAATAAGCAATCCTGGAATGTAGTTGTCAAATACAGACGTAAGAGAAGTCTTGACAGGGGAACAAAAAGTTGAAATCGCCACACAAGCCCACACGGTCAACCGTTGAAGAGCAACACATCCCAGCAAGATGCGCTTGAACGCTACGGACGAGGCCTTTGACATACACATCTCTAGGCAGCGAGTATTCAATTGCGCGTTTTGGCGGTGAGCCATCGCTCCAATTTTGTTAGCCCCGCCCAAAAAACAGTTCCGCAGACGATGATATTATCACAACAATTTCGTAACAGCGTCCTTGGGAGAACATACGAATCGTTTTAAGCTGTCAAATTTAGTTTCAGACCCAGAGTATGAACTCTGAGTATCTTTGTTATACGTCGTAAAAGTTACGAAGCTGACGACTTGTGGTTCTTCTCGAGCTCCATGAATTCAACTTGGTCGGCAAGCGAACTAATCGAGGTTTCTAGCTGCGCAATAATTTGTGCTTCGATAGGAGAGATGCCCGATTCTGCTCCTGTTCGTGGCTGAGCTTCAAGTTCTGCTCGAAGCTGCCGGTTTTCAGCCTGTTCAGCATCAACAACAGTCAGCTTCACTAACTATACCAGCACCCAAAGACTGGGCGGTTACCTCGATCCTTTTCACATATTCTTGCATTTTTCTTTTCTCCGCCTCAAGAGAACTCAGCTGCTCGATGAGATACTCAATCTGTTGTGTAGTATTCACATGTGAGTCTGTTGCTGTATCACCTCAAGTGAACACGCACCGTTTTCACGTGACTGTCTGCTGTCGAAGCAGCTACTTCATCGCTGCTGTCGCCACCTTCATCGTCTTCCGCCGATCTATCGTTGCTATTGTTGTTAGCGCTGAGAGATGCACGGCTGCCGTTGCTAACAGACGATTGGGGCTGAACGCGATCAGCTCGAGCTTTTGGAGAAGCCAAAGTAGACTTTTTTAAGACCGTTTCGGGCGTGTTGCCTTTTCCCTTCGCAACTTTTCCAAGTGTCTCCAGATAGCAGACTTCGACCACTGTGTCTTTGTCAACGCCCCACTCAAGGAGCAAACCGCCGAGTGCCATTCGTTTTTCGCGCGATTCTGTGGCCACCTGCTGAAGATAACGATTGCGGTCGTGCAATATTGAGCCTAGAGTGGAGAGTGTACTTCTTCCAACTTTGAGAATCATAAATCTACGTTAGTATCTTGAGCCATGTTGTTATACCTTGACTTTTATTAAACAGGTATCGTACCTGGGGTTTTCATGTTAGCAAGAGCAAGAACAGCTAAGGTCTGGTTGCGCTTAGTCAGTGTATCGAGAAACAACTCCGTTCCTAGGCGTGAAAGGAGGTTGCTCCCAAGGTTCAGGCCTAGACACACCGACAGTGAGTACCGTGTTGAATAAAGGTCCTTGCATGCAGACGTACCGAGCAGCCACTTGTCGTTGTGAAGTGCGTCGCAGATCGCTTCTGCAGTCTCATCACCAAGGCTGTTGCGCGATAAGTTGATCATCAGATCGGGTGACGATGCGACCGGCGGAGCTTCACCACGCAAGCTAGAGCTCCATGTCGATTCGTCTTTTATCACTCCATGCAGCTGGTCATATCATCGTTTATTGCTGCGGTAAGTATCAATAAGGTGAAAATTTAATGATGAAAGTGACGTTCTTACGGCGATGATTTTGGCGATTGGGTCTTTGGACTTGTCCGTTAGGCCACAACCCGCCAGGGAAACCAAGTGCAGCTCGGGACACTTTCCCAGCGCTATCGCTATGGCTGAATCATTGGCAAAGGGCACGATAAGCTTATAAAGGAGACGCCTAAGTAGTCAACAGTTGTTCAGATTGTACCCTCCAGCCCTTCGTCACCCAAGTTCGAGCCGTTAAGGCTGACATCTTCAAGTCGGTGACAGTGGAAGAGCGCCTATCGAAATACAATACACGTGTTAGTCCATTAAGTATGCACCTAGAATTCTTCTTGTGGACGTACTTTGGATAGAAGTGGCGAAACCTCGGGAGATATACTCACTCCGATAAGGTGGAATCGTACCAAATTTGGCGTCTTGTAGGCCGCTGCGCAGGCCGATCTAACACACAGAGTACTCCAGTAAGAATCGATGTAGTATTACATGTTAGTGTAGACAGGCAGACGACTGCTCACCTCACAACGACTGCTGCTCCTTCATTTTCGTACGCATATGCTCTTTTGAGTCCCAGACGATCAAATTTGGTTCGCAAGTCTACGGATTTGCACAAGTATATAGTACTACGATATGACAAGAAACATGGACGCTTAGTACGCACAACGCACCTCTGTTAATCGTCACAGATCCAAGTGAGAGGCTGATGTGGGAGCAAGTCTTCGTCTTCTGAAGGAACGCCATATTGAAAGCGAGCTGTCTCGACACAAACACAAAACCTCAATACCAATCTGGGCCTATGCACATTTTGACTGCGCACCTCTTCCTTTCCAAACCGATCAAGTTTGAGCACGAATCTAGCCTCCCGTAAGGCAGCCAACAGCCGAGGGTCTAGATCCGCGAGCTTCTCGACGCAGGCTTCCAGATATCGTCGTTGATCTGAGGTGTAGGATTCTTTCGGCGTCGAGTTGCGAACCCGGCGCTTTTGTGCCTTCACCGCAAGCACGTTTTGCTTGCGCTTGTAAGCTTCGATGGAGAGTGTCGTCGCCATGACGAGGCAAAAAAATCTTACTGGTTGTGCAGTACCAGTAAGATTTGTTTTAGTACTAGCCCAAGTGACCACGTCGGTTCGTACTCAGAGTTGACCTCTGAGCCTTTTAGAGGTTACATAATTGTTCTTCTTCTAACAACAGCTTAAGAGGTTGTTTCCAGGCCGAGCTCGAGATACCGGTACTTAAGTGCAAAGTAATAATTCCATCTTTTAAGGTGTCGATATTGGCAATCTGCTTTTGCATTGCAAAAGCGGTATTATATAATAGCAAAAGGGGAGAAACTAACGAGGGCCGGGCCCTCGCACAAAACGTACATTGAGATAGTCAGTAAGTACCAGTATAATACCGGTTTAAATGAATGTAGACGAACTGCAGACGAACCAAAAAGGTTGTCAAACACAAAGAGTTCACCAATGAGTAATACCGGCCCTCAATGTGTTGTCATCTTACCTCCACCCCAATCTGTGTACGCCTCGCATGACCTAGCTGAAGAAGCGTTGCATCAGTGGGCTAAAGATCACGGGCTCAATATTTCACGTCGCCGAGTTCGGTACACAGACGACGCTGACAGGAAGGTGTGGGCACGGAACTATGAGTGCGATCGCTCCGGAGCCGTGTAGAACACTCAGCTCTTGACCGAAGAGACCCGAACGCCCACCATGCGAGGTTCAAAACGCTCAGGATGCCCCATGCGCATTGCACTGCATGCTGTCAGCAAGGCAGATACCGACGGGCCTTGGAAGGTTACGACGCGCGCCTTGGAGTTGTCTCTCGCAGTAAAGCAACCAGCATAGACGCGGAGCTTCGTGCCGGGCTCCAAAGCAAAAATCATGCTGGCTGGAATACTATCCGGGCAAAGGTTACGGGCTCTCACCAAATCACTCTCTTGGTAGTCTTGGTGGGGCTCCTGTTCTGAGCCCCCAGGCATCGACCGCATGAAAGAGAAATACCAGGCTCCCACCCAGGGTGCAGCATGGCGACAACCACCTTTAGACCCTTGGTCAACTCTTGTAGAGGCGCTGACATGGTGCGAGAGCTCACGCGCGATTGCTGTCGGAAGCTGTCGCCTTTACCACTCACGCGATTGAGGACACAATTGTACGGACGCGCTTTGGCTTTCGCTTGGAGCGACGGAACTACCGTATCACGAAGGACAAGGCCCACAGGCAGATAGCCATGCGGAATCAATGGCCCTGTTCGTAGGTCCTCCATTTTAGGCTTTGGAGGGAGATCTGAGAGGGGTAGATATAACGGGAACGCGATTTGTAACGGGAACACGATTTGTAACGGGAACGGTTTTTGAAACGGAAACGGTTTTTAATACCGGTACTGTACAGGTACTTACTGACTATCTCATCTGCCTATCCCAACCGTGTACGTTTTGTGCGAGGGCCCTCCGGATGAGGGCCCTCGTTAGTTTCTCCCTAGCAAAAGTACGTAGCGTTACTGAGCCCGTTTACCAAACATCTGGCTGCTTGGGCAAAACCTCCGGAACGCCGCCAACTTGAACAAAACAGAAAGCTGAGTGGAAATCTGGTATCTTTTGGCCCTCTTCACAAACGCTCTGGAACTTCGAACCTGGAAAAAGCTCGAAAGGTCAGTTTTCAAGATGTCTTCACACTACATTTTTTGGAGCTTCTAGCTCTATTGACAAACATTTTGTGTATTAGAGCTTACAGGGTGCGCGCCCTCCTACATGTGCGCCGACCACACTGCTAGCGCTTCTCGACAGCGCTAGCGCTACTGTAGCTGGACTAAAGGTAGAGGCGCAGCTCCCGTCAACAATAGTGAGAATAGAGGAATCTAGTGCCAGCGAGAGACTAACTCGTTAAGAGTTTTAGCACCGGCCCTATGATGACCACACGCGGAGCAAGCTTCGAATAGGCTCACTTGGCTCGCCTAGCTCATGAATTAATGAAGCGAACTCATCTAACTCGACATTGACACAAACGTCCCCGCGCGCACGATAGGAGCCTAGTATCTTAGCGTGATGTTCCTACTATGAGATGCCAGCAGGCATCCGAGATTTGACAAACGCGTAGCGAGCACTCGCGGAGCTTGTGGTCGTGACACTGCAGTGTCATGGCTACGATTGGCGACGGCCAAGACGCAGGTCACCGGTCCGTCGCACGGAGGCGTGCGATCCAGGAGCCAGTTGGGAGCCTGTGTGCGTAGTGTTCCGGCACGACACTCGGGAAAATGCTAGTGATGAGAGGTCGCAGCCCTTTTGTCTCCGTGCTGCGCACTGGATTCTAGCAGCGGCAGTTGCAACCGCCGGCAACATCGCTGCTACAGCAGCAGCAGCTATCAACAAACAAGCACAACAAACACAGCAACAGCTTGTAGCTTCCCAATATCAAACAAGGGTCCCAAGATGGATGCATGCGCTGTTGCCGTGCAGCGCTTACCTCACTTCTTATTTAAACAGCTTGCGAGCATCTTGATCGTTCCCTCCTAAGTTTTAGCCTGGCAATTCCTCGCTCTCGTCCTTCTTCTTGTTGCCCTCCTTCTTCCTCGCAAAGAGCGCTGTCTCGGCCACCAGCACGCGAGCAACCTCCTACAGCGTTTCTAACCTACACACTATGCGTCCATCGCCGGGCGCAGTACAACGTGCTGCTGGCAGGCAAGAGAGGGGGGGTGGAAGGGAGGGGGATCTATCAAAAATATTTCATCTAACAAGTTTCAAGCATTAGGGACCAAAATGGCTCCCTCTAAATCGGTCACTGAAGTGAATATTTCTTCAAACTTTTACTGCTATTTTAGCAGTTCGAGGGCAAAATTATGCGATGATAAATTTCAGAGCTTCTTCGGGCGAAGCTCAACTTTGTCTGAGATTTCTTAACGCAAAAAATCGATCTGATACATACATGTATTTCTCACCATGATATTATTACATGTAATCGTCATCAATGGCTTATGCGAAGAGGGTCATTGGCCCTCTTCAAAAAAAGGCTTGGAGCCTCAAATTTAGAAAAAGGAAGTGACATTGTCAGGTTCGAGGGGAAATCGCCTTCACGTGCGCTTTTTCGTTTACAATGTTAACTATTCTCTCACTTCCCATTAGGTAGATAAAACATATTAATGATGTGAAAGTCGGGATCACTTTTCTCTAGTAGAACATCTCCCGCGCCTGCTTCGCAGCCGCAGCATCTGCCTGGCTGACTCAGCGTTGTAGTTTTACTTTGAAGTACTACAGTAGAGAGCTGTAGTTTCTGAAATTGAAGCAAGGAATATTCAAACCCAGATTAGAAGCGTGAGGGCGACGATACAGGTAACAATTGTACTTCAAGTATCCTTTATTAATCCAACACAGGTATAGATGTCCATAGCCATCACGGTATTGACTCACTGTATTCAGATATCACTCCTCATTAATTTATGATATTATACCCGGGTGATTATTTTACGGAAACTGAAACACCAGTCGGACCCCTTCCTTGCGTATTTTGCAAGACCGTCGGAGATTCTCTAAGGGGGTGGGCAGCTGCTACCTCCGAAATAAATTTAGAGCATTAGCACGTTTCGGCCTTAATTAATAAGTATACCAGTCAAGACACTGCATAATTAGAATTAGATTAACGCTACGGCAACCATGTCTGCCAAAGCATTGTGTGCAACATTAGATATAAACATTCCCTTCCTTGAAAATCCATCTAGCTATAGAAATATTTCCGAATACATATTGTATTAATACATGTTCACCGTTGTCGTTAAGCAATGCATGTGTCCCGTGCCCGATAATTCAAGTGGTGTTCCAAGCGGACGGCCGCTGGGTCCGGTAGCCCCTTCGTCGGCTAATGTCAACCTTGAAGCTCCTCAACAAGTTTCCCATGCGTAAGTACGCCGACCTCCTCGGAATGCTACGAGACTATTCGTGGGGTCCCGATGATGACGCTAGGTGTCTAGGTGCGCGGAACGCAAGGCGAAGAGTGGTTCTCGATTGCAGTGCAAGGACAAAGGACAGATGGCTTGTCCTCAGAAGAAGTTTAGGAGAGAAGTGCGTAACATCGAAGATCGTGTACGTAAGACCCCTTGGTTATCGGTTTGTTTACAAGCCTCGTATATTAGGTAGTTGAGAGGAAGTGCTTCGCGGCGCTTAGGACCTCACTCGTGAGCCCTCCCCCCCCCTGCCTCTCACAGCTCGAGCGATAGACGACTAAACAGCCCAGGAAAACTCTACGTTTAACTTCAAGGGGAGCGTCCCATTCTACTGTTTCTTTACGGCTCCCCGGCTAAGTGACTGCAATCGATAGCAACCCACGACTACACGACCTCCGGACAGGGAGGGTGTGAGACAAGTTGGTGGAGAAGCAGGTACTCGCCCGTTGAACAAAAAAAGGCACAAACTTCACGAGACACGCGCCATCGAAGAGGAAAAGGTCCAACTAAACGAGATGTCTACGCCTTCCGGAACACGCGGCTCGACACCACACTCAACGGCGCTATTCAGACTGCACCGGCAAGACCAGCGACCACCTCGCCTGGATGACTGGGCACGTACATACCATGGTACAAGGTGCGGCTTCGGAAACCGGTCGTGGCCGAGGAGGCAGCCTTTTGAGTCGAGCCTCGGACCAAGGCAGAAGCCAGTCACTACCGAGGGGAAGCTTTCCCGTCGCGGAAGACTTCGAAGTCACTGACACCACTATTGTAGGCGACATTGAACATTGGGCCAGAATCTAGAGAGGCATAAGAGGTCTATATTTAGGAAAACCTATATCGACATTTAGATATAGGGTGCAATCATGCGTTTAGATTTCGATTTTGTGGTAATTTTTAGCCAATTTCCAGCCGTTTTGGAGCTACAGTCGTTTAAAAATGCCTTCTCAGAACACTGTCATTTTCAGGGGAAAGGCGCGCCAAATACACAGATATGATTGGTCTGGAATCAAAATCATATGTCAAAAAGGAAGATGACACATCGCCCGGTCGCAGATTGCCCTTGTCGATTTAGCATTCAATTCTGCCAGCAGGATGGTGAAACAAATTATAAAGGTATCCGTCACGTCATAATCTCGCTTTCGACCTCTGTCGTTTTCACTGGGCTTTGTACAAATATTAGTTTAAAAAGGAAATGTTACAATATCAGTTATAATTGATATACCTCAAAATCAGTGTCTGGGTTATTCTTTTTCTCATTAACCACGGCGTCAACGGTATTGGGAGCACAACCAAGGCAATCAGAGACCAGTTGGCGTGTCCTGATGCCTTTGAAGAGACCTTGTTCCTTCTGGCTTTTGAAATACTCGTAGCTGTTCACAATCATCCGCTTCTCTCCTGGGCAGAACTCGTGCTTGCCGGACATTTTCGCTGACCTTAAAGGATGCTTCTGGCTAATTGATGAGTTCTACCGCCCTCTCAAGACACTAAGTTATATATAGCACTTTTATTTATATCAAACAGACAATTATTAGACTTTTTACAGTCTGTATAGTATGGGTTACAATTTCTGGCCCAATGTTCAATGTCGCCTACAATACCCAAGGAACCCTTTCGACCGCTGATCAGTCGGGAAAAGCACCCGAACTTGGCGCTTTGTCGGAGGTCAGCCCAACAGCTGCCATTCAAGAATAGACCCGGAGCCAATGACTCGTGAGCGCTATCAATTGGATTCAAAATCAGTTGATGCACTCATCCCGTGGAAGCTCGATACCGATGAACGCTCCTTTAACCGCAACCTTAAACATGCCGAGTTCCTAAATCAAGTGGTGGGGATCCCTATCAAACCGCGTAAGTTATCCTCACACTAAGTGCCCCATGCCGGTAAGTCTCCTTATCCCCCTTGCTTTAAACTGCAACAGCTTAGTCGTGCAAGTGACGAATGATTTCGTACGCCTCCTTAACCTCTCTTTATATTTTGACAGTCACATCGAACGCAAGAGTGACAAGGCTCACGAGTTGGGACTTCATTTCCCAGCGAACCAAACCAACCCCACCAAGCAATATGCCGTCTTAAGCGCAAACGGACCCGCGTTCTCCGAGGTCACTACACCCAAGGGCAACGACGGCGTACGATGAAGTTGCGGAGCGGTTAGCGCTACCTTGTTGTGCTCTCAGCCATCTTGGCGTACTATTCCTGCTGTTGGCTCCGACCTGTAGCGTCGAGAGGCCTACGTAGTTGCTAGCTACAAAAAAACAATTAAGGACAAAAAGAGGACCAACCGTTGATGACCCTGCTTGGCCTCAGTTTTGGTAGATGGTCCTGTGAAGGTATATAGAAATGTATCTTGTACTAGCTCTCTACAGCCATACAAGCAGCTCTTCGTTAAAACTACGAGTTGTTGCATGAGCAGTGTGCCGTAAGCAGGGGTTTATAGCAAATGGTGATATACCTGATACCATGGATACCGTATCCGCATGTTACTCGTATCAGTATCACGTGATACCGCTCGATCATTGGGATCAAGATCACTGATCCTTCTCCACAAATATATTGATCTTTAACGATACTATACTCACGTATCCAGTCAGTTTCTGGTTTTGCATTTAGATTTGCAACCCCCGACAGCTTACAACAAAGACGCCGCAAACGATGGCAGAAAACCCCACAGGAACGACGCAGACTGCCTCAGCAACGGCGCAGATGGATGAAGAGGGTGTGGACGAGCATGGTATACCTCGGGTAGTCAAGCATTGTTGCCAGAACATGTTCAATCCGGTATGGAGATTCATCCACAAGCTATCCCAGCCCATACCAGGATCAAAAGAGCCCACAAGACCGTACACGCACATTTGTATAGTCTGCTGTGATGAACACAAAAGCTCCGACCCAACTGCATCAACGTGGAGGAACTTTCTAATGCGACCAACTACATCTTCCAACGCTGGAAAACACATGTGGGGGCTCACAAGGAGCACTTATTCACATTGGAGACTAAGCGGAGAAAGACCAGTGATGTGGCTAAACGTATTCAGACATATGATAGTGGAGCGTCGGGTGAACAGGGAAAACAGCCAAACCAAAAGAAGCAGCGCACAATTCACGAGGCAATTGCCATTAATGCTGACCAAATGAAGATTTTGTCGACTAGATGGCTACTTTCTTCTGGGTTGCCTCACACGGTACTCCAAAACCCTGAGCTATTGGAACTTTTCCGGCGTTTGGCGCACCAACCTGCGCTATTGACCCCTGCTCAAGATACTTTTTACGAATTTGCTAAAGCAGAATGGCACTTGCTTATCAAATTGGTGTCTGATGCACTGAGCCGAGAGTTTTCAAAAGCAAAAGAGCAGCCATTTATCACGATGTTGCACGATCTGTGGACCAATGCATCGAACATGAATATAATTGGTGTGACTGTCGTATTCGTGGATTCAGAGTGGCGCTTGGTCAAACTTTCGCTCTTGGCGATGCCAAACACGCACGGCCACGCTGCTGGTACTGTTGCTGATCTTATTAAAGCACGAATGCAAGACCGCTACAACATTGATGTGGACCGGTACGTTCGATTCACAGTAAGTGATATGACGGGAAGCGCTCGAAACATATCCGACTGTGGTGTAGTAGAACACACAAATATCGTCAGATGTGGATTCCTTACACAAACCACAACGAATCGCCGAGTTAGGTCGGCGGTTGTATGGCCTGCGCAGAGGGTGGTTCCCTCGCGGTCCGGCCCTTCCGGGACAGACGAGTGGCTCGCTTCCACTCGGTTCCGACTAACCAAGTCAGATCACTTCCGAGGCTCCGCCGAGTTTGGTTCGGCTGAGCTCGTTCACAACCCTGTGCCCTCCACCAAAGGATGGACGACGGCGCGCGAGCGCTTTTACAGGTCACCGAGCGCAGAGGCAGCTCAGCTAGAAGTGTTACGGCACCCGGGCTATCCGACGTACCGGCCCGCTGAGTATGCGGGACTTTCTTTCGCGCGTAGCGAGACTTTGTCCTACCCGGACCGACTTAATCTCTTGGCGCTACCAGTCAATACCCTACAAGCTATGCCTCTCGAGTATTGACGGCAGGCATAATCCAGCCCTATGCAGGGACTTACCGGAAAAGTGTACACGTGTCTTGGACTAGGAAAATTCTGCTCTGTTATCTTCTGGGAGCCTTTTCGGCTCCTCCTATTTAATCCTATGCTTCTCATACAAATATCTAGTGAAATGTAGTCGTTTCGGATCTCTACCGACTCTTCAGGCGGCCGTTGAGCTCAGCGGCTATCCGGATAGCATATCCGGACAGATCGCCGAGTACTTACCGTGATCCTTGGCTCCTAAGTTCTGGGTTATCAGACCGAGCCGATTCTTGACCTAAAGTAGGTCGGCGTATGGTCGAATCTGGAAATCCCTACACCACAACTGCCCCGGTTATGATACGAGCCGAGCTGGTGAGTGTCTTAATCCTTCATTTTGTTCTGCCACCGTTGGTCCGTACTCGGCTGATGACGTCTCGCGGCTCCCCACCACCTTCTTTGGTACGTTCGTTGCTTCCGCTGTCACTCACTTGGCAGCTCCTTACTCTTCGCATGTTGTTCTAGCACAACCCGTGGAACCATCCTTCTTCTCCAACTCCTCGTCGAGGTGAAGGCGTGCCAGCTGAGTCGATTCCTCGACCCGTCGGTACTCGTGGGGTCAGCGACCGGCATGAAGCTAGGCTGGTCGACCTGACAACTTCCCATGAGTCTGACGCGGAGTCGGCGGGGTCTTCTCGCGTGCGCCTTCCTGGTCCACCGAGCTTGCCAGGCGACACCACTTCGGGCGCCACCAATCAGCCAAGCTCGGCTGCTCCAGTGAGTCTTGACTCCCTCATGGCCAGAATTAACGAGCAAGGGCATGATCGCCGAGAAGAATTGACCTTCTTGGCGAGGCTCATGGCTTACGGATTCACTCGTTCCGTGGAACCCTCCGATCCTGTACAGCGGCGAGCGATTTTGCATGCTGCTTCCGCGGGGGAACTGTTGGATATCCTAAAAGGCAATTACGCCGCTCTTGATTACCCCAAGATCATCGGCGATCTCCAAGCTGACAACCAAGCTGTTCAGGAGGAGAACCGCGCATTGACTCGGCGACTGGACTCGCTTGCTCTCAGCAATGTCGACTTGTCAACTCAGCTCTCGTCGGCTCAACAGCAAGTGTCTCGATTGGAGGCTGCTGCCAAGCAATCGGCTAATCTCCTCGCGTCGCTGCGGAAGGCTGTAGCTCTGAGTGAGGCGAAACTTGCTCGGGCCATCGCAGCTGAGCAGAGCAAGGTCGACGCTGCGTTGAGTCAGGCCCAGCTCCACCATCAGCAAGTCTTGGATCGGGACGCCGAGATCGACGTCCTTCTTCGATCCATTTCTGAGAGGGATGCGGCGTTCGTCACTCTTCAGGGCATCGCTTCCAAACACTTCGAACAGCTGCAGGAGTCGGTGCGGTTGTACAGTTCCACCGATACTCAACCCTTGCGGCACGCTCAGTCGGTGATCGCTGAGCAGCGAGCGGTGATCTTGCGACAGAAGCGGCTCATCCGTCGGAATGGTATTATTCCGATGCACGATCCTCACATGGCTGCTGCTGCTGCTGGCGGTGGCTTGCAAGTTCCTGGGCTTGATCCGTCCGACCTTCTCCTCAACGCCCGGCTGTGTCGTGTCTTGGAGTCTCGCTTTCCTGAGGTTCTCAACATTCCCGCTGGTGAAACTCGGCGATTGGAGTTGATTGTCCATCCTCGCCGAGATGCTCCAGTGGCGAGTTCCGTTATTGGTCCTGGTGTGGTTCCCTCAGCTAGTCAAGGGTCTTCGACGACTTCATTGAAGAAGATTTCGATCTTGCTGAACAAGCGCCTTCTGCCTATGCCCCGGGTGCTCCAACTCGGCTGAATCGTCAAGGCATCCATATCTTCACTGGGTCTTCGATCGGTGAGCTCGGCTCAGATGGCGAGAGTGCGTCTGATGACGACTCGGCGGACGATGGGTTGGGTTCTCCCAATCTCCGAGGCGCGTCTCCGAGTATGTCTCCGTTCGGCACCCCACTCCCCAGTGGAACGGATCCTCAGCCCACTTCCGCCGCGTCGGGTCCTGAGGCACCTTGTTCGGCGTCAGCTTCGTTGGCTAGCTCGGCGATGATCCTTCTTGCCACGGCTGCGAATGTTGCATCTCCTTCCGCAAGTTCCCAAGGGATGACGTCTGCTACGACGCCACGCCCCCAATCGTCGAGTCCGCTGAGCTCTTCCCAGTTGTCTCCGTCGGGTTCAACTCACTTGGAATCCGGATCGCCGACTTTTTAGTTTTCTTCCTTTGACTGGGCGTCCCGTAGGTATCGTTCCGGACTTCATTTCGTAATTATTCAGTATATGTAGTTTCGACACAGTAGCATTCCATCTCAACTCGGCCTGTGTCGTCCGCCGAGTTGGTGTAACTTTTGGTGCAATAGCTGTTAATCCTCATCTGCAACTTGCACCATTTGCAGACGGTTTTCGCGCTTCTTCTGTCGTAGATAGTCAAACAGGAGACCTCCGCATGACAAATTCGACAGTGGTTCCCAAGTAGGCTCATCGTAGCCGACCCACTTAACTTTAAACTTCCGTTGTGATCGTGACGTACTTGTGGATAATGGTAGCTCGTCGTCGAGAATTGCTTCGACTTCATACTGGTTTGTACTTGTGTCTGGTTCCCAGCTGTCTTCAGGCAGTAATTCTTCATCAAAGTCAAATCGCTGAGTCTCTTCGAGGTCGGCGATCAGCCTCGTCTTTGGTCTTCCGCCGAGTTCGGTGACTGCCTTCAGACGTGATACATGGACCACTGGGTAGAACCTATATCCACTCTTGTCGGGTAACTCCAATTCATAGGCGAATTCTTCCACCTTCTTCTTCACCCTGAATGGTCCATGCCATCGGTGGGCTAACTTCTTGGTCAGGCCCGACTTGACTCGCTCCATAAACAACCCGACTTGATCTCCTTCTTTGAACAAGGATTTGGTGGATTCATCGCCTGGTTCTGCAACTTCATCTTCGTCATCTGCTGTGTTTGGAATGGATCTTTTCTCCTTCTTGCTCAACGCTTCGTTGTGCTCTCGAGCTCGTCGTGCTTTCTCTCGCACTTGGAACTCAGCTGCTAATCGAAGTGCCACTTCTCGTTGTCTGTTCGCTTCTCGGCGCCACTCGACTGCGTCCGCCGAGTTGACTGGGCGTCCCTGTCCACGTCGTATCGAACTCGTCATAGCCTTGAGTGTAGACTTGGCGTCCCAACCATGCACCAGATAGAAAGGGGTTTCTCGCCGAGTCGAATCTCTTGAGTTGTTTATAGCGTGTACCATCTTCTCGGCGATGTCATCCCAGTCGGCTTGAAGTGGGTCTTCCACGTAGACCCGTATAGTCTGAACCATTGTCTTGACTGACCTCTCTTGTTGACCGTTGGCTTGTGGTCGGTAACTCAGCGTAGCTCTTGATCTCGACTGCATCATCTCGGAGAACTTTTGGAAAACTTCACTCATAAACCTTGGATCTCGGTCGTGCCGTATCAGAGACGGAGCCCCGAACTGCCTGAAGACGCATTCCTCAAATACCTTGGCCACTTCGAGTGCTCCGGTGTCATTCATAGCCTTAGCGATAACGAACCCCGTGAAGTGGTCCTGGAACAGCAGCAGTGCAGTATTGCCCCGCTGAGTTCGAGGAAGGGGAATAACGAAATCCATTGACACGACTTGGAATGGATGGTCTGACACCACATTTCCCGGCGAATAACCTCTCAACTGTGGCTTGCTCTTACTAGTATTGCAGTCTTCGCAGGCTCTAACATGTTTCACCACGTCGGCGTACAGACCAATCCAGTAGTAGTCGGCTTTGACTCGGTGATAAGTTCTGACGATGCCTTGATGCCCTCCTTCGATCGAGTTGTGGCAGTTATGAAGTATTTCGTCGACCATGGTTGACGGTATCACCAATCTCAATGAGAGGTTCGGTTCGCCGAGTTCGCCTAGTCGGCGGGCTTCATCTCGGCGGTACAACAGGCCGTCTTCGCTGAGTACAAAGACTTCTGCGACTTTGCCGGCATTCTGAGCTCGCCGGTGTGTAAGGTTCTCCACTTCACCTCTCAGGTACGCCTTCAGATCGGCCCACCTGAATTCTTCATCTTGTGCCTTCGCGATTCGTCGTCTCCGCTCAGTCTGTACCGTCACTGGATCAATGTCGTTGGCATTCTGAGCTGTCTGGACTGACTCCATCTGCGACCTTGTTTCGACATTCGGGGTCGTGTGGTTAGTCCGCCGAGTCGACGCCCCGCTGACTTGTTCGAATTCATCTCCACTACTTTCAAACGCGGATTCTCCAGGATTTGTAGACATGGCTTCATGATCCTGACTTCCTCCTCTTGCTCTAGCCGAGTCTACATCCAGCTCGTCCTCAAAGTGAACTCGGCGTACTCGGCTACGAGTGACTGCCGTGACAATCGGTGTTTCCGCTGGGTTGCCTGTGACGTACAGTTCTTCGGCTACTCGGTTAATCATTCTCAGCTCTGCTTTCCTATCCGCCCCGAGAATTACTCGTCCAGCTTTAGCTTCCAGTGCTTCTGTAGCGAGAGAATCAGCCGCTGCGTTATAGTGTCGCGCTATGTGTCGATACCGGACCGAGTTGAGTTGTTTCGTGAGATCCTTGTGTCGAGCTAGCTCCACTTGCAACGTTTCCTTCTTGCATGCTATCACCCCCATGGATTGCTGGATTGCAAGCCGGGAGTCACCCACGATAATCAAATCAGTTATCCCTCGGTCAATCGCCGCCAAGACTCCATTGTTCATGCCGGTGTACTCGGCGATGTTGACTGTGGTGGACGACAGGTACGCACTCGCAGCGATCTCAATGTCCCAATTCGGAAGGCGCCACAGTATCCACGAACAACTGCCATACCCGCCGTATTTAGCCGTCTTCGCTGAGCCATCAAATGACAGCACGCATCCTGCAAAGTCAGCTGGTATTCGGGCATATAGCAGCGCTGGGCTTATTCTTACTGTCGCCGAGTTCTTGAAGGGAGGCGCGAGGTATTTCAGGGACTCGTTGCAATCATCATCCTTCCAGTTGAGCTCAGCGGTGGCAAGCTTGGTCACGGTCTTAGGATCTGTACCACTGAAATGACCTGCGTTCTGCGAAGCTGTTTCTTCATCCACAGCGCGTTCTAACCTGTAGCCAGTTCTGCCGGGGTCGAACACCATCGTCGCCGAGCTCGTTACTCCGATCTCAGTTCCAGTACCTCTCAACAGTGATACCTCTGATAAATCATAGGTGTCGCCCGCGTCAGGGCCCGTATTCGCTGAGTTCACTGCGATGGCCGATCTGGCCCCTGCGTGCTCAAACTTGTCTCCGAGGTAGATGGTATCATCGTCGTGCTGTCTAACCACTTCCGAACCGGTTTCAGCCTCCATAGTCTCCAACGCTGAGTCCGCCGTAGCTGGGTCGTCGTTCGGCTTTACTCCTTCAAGTAGTAATACCTCCCGACTATCATGGTCCTTCGTCGCGTTGGAGTGCTCATCCGCTGAGTTGGTTGTGACGGCAGAGCTGACTTCCGTGCGTGTAAACGCGCCTTCAGTATAGCTGGCATCCTGACGACATGCTGTAACCATGTCCGAGGCACTCTCAGTGTTTAGATCTTCTGACGTCGAGTCTGCCGCCGCCGACTGGATAATGCAGGCTTCCGGTGTACCCATCGCTGAGTTCACCACGGCTGCAGAACTTGGTCCTATTATTCCGTACTTGGCTCGGTTGTCAGCAACGGGTTCAACGTCACATAGGGCTTGTTCCGAGCGTTCTTCAAGGCCTCCTGCCGTTATAGCTGAGTCTTCAGTCGCCGACGCGTCTTCCGTGGCCCTTACTTCACCTGTTCCTTCGACTGCTGAGTTCGTGTTGACGTCAGAAATGGCGCCATCGTCTTCAAACTTGGACAGCTGATAGGAGACATCTTGGCCATCGTGTAGCACCGACGTATGGTCCGCTCGGACATCTTCCAGCTTGAACGCTGAGTTTATAGCCGGGTCACCCCTTGTCACCCCTGACGTCGATATGACGTCTGCGTTACCGCGACGCGTCTCGTAGTCGCCGGCTTCAGTGTCGGCTTCGATCCTTCCCCAGCGTTCGGCGCATGTTAACTCTGGTCCACTCTCCACTGGAGATCGTCTTTCCACCGCCGTCGGAGTTGGGTATTTTCGTCTTTCCACAGCTGGCGGCTGGTGTGACAGCCAGTCGTCGTACAGTCGTTGTTCTTTCTGCAGCAAATCTTTATCCATCGCCGACTCAAAGGCCAATATCTGCCAGTCACGGTACTTCGCCGAGTTCACGCGGACATATCCCTCGTTGGCCAGCACTCCGTGTGGTTGCCATTTTATCACATAAAAGTGAGGTGGGCACCAGACTGACGTCTGTCGTACGTTCGTAATCAGGACATGGGTTGATCTTCCTCGGCGATTAAAAACAACCGTTGGAATCCAACCCTTCGTCCGTCGCACCCATAGGTCATGCGTCGACTCACTGGGTTGTCGCCTGGGTAATTTGAACTCAGCGGTCATTCGACTTTCGATCGTCAACCCGTCTGGTGGCCCGCATGGTACATTTGGTCCGAACTCGGTCTTGGTCGGTGCATTACTTGACCGGATGAGTGGTATCACCATCTCATCGGGTAGCTTGACCGCCGAGTTGTACAGATCCAGACGTATTCCAGCTGGGATCATAAAGTCGGTGCCGAGAATCAAATCGACTCCGGCATGATGAGGCATTATCCATACTTCAAACTCGTATGCCACTTCCCAGCCGAGTGTCACCTTCACCACTGCTCTTGACGTTGTCACCATCCTGTCTTTACTTATTCCTTGTATGTCAATTCGCTTATCTCGGCTGGCCACTCTCTTGAGACGCAGTTTCCTCGCGAAGTACTCACTGATCGCCGAGACATTTGCTCCGGTATCCAATTATATCTTGGTCCTTCGGTCGTTCACTGCACCCAATACGAGGGCTCTCATTCTAACTCGGCGATCAAACGTCTGTGCTGACCACCATCCCAGCCGCTCTCCTGGAAGCAGCTTCATTATCCTGGTACGATGCACAGCCTGGTCTGACTGCCGAGTTACACTTGCAATCGCTCGGTTGTTATCATCTAACTCACCGAGCTCACGTTCAATTCCGTCGATTTCACACATCCGATTGCCATCCCCGCTTCTTACCTCGGGCCGTCCTGCTTCGCCTACGAAGGCAAACAAGAAGTTCGCCTCAACTGCAGGTTCAGCTGACTGTGGCAGCCCGGCATATTCCAACCCAGTCAGTGTTGGCGGGCCGCCGAGTTTAAATCACTCGGCGCGTAAAGGTTTTGCAGGTCTTCTGGCACTTGCGACTTGTCGACAGAGTTCTTCACGAACGCGGCCAGCTTCTCATATTGACGGAACAGCTCACACTGGCCGCCTTCATGGACTTGTCTGCAGAATTTGCAGCGTCGTCGACAGTAGTGAGCCGAGTGCCCCATTCTTCCACAAGCTGCACAAGGTCCTCGTTGGGTGTTGTCGCGTGATCCATCTCCACGATTCGACTGTTCTCGTTGGTTGTACGGTCGCGGAGGTCGGTTTGCTGAGTTTCCCCAGCTTCGGTTCGAGCCTTTCTGGTCTCCCGCCGAGTTCTCTCGGCGGTCCGGTGTATTTCCCTTATCATTGGAAACGCCGACGTCAATGTAGTCGTCGTCTTCCGCTGAGTCGTTTCCTCCGGACTGGTCCTCATCATCCCATTCGTCTTCGGAGTTGTACGGACTCGGCGGGTTCTGATCGATGAGTTCCTCTCCGTCGGAGTCAGCGTCAACGACAGTGACTCGGCGGTCGCGGTTTTCTTCCTTGCGACTGCGCTTCTCATCTCGGCGGCTCTGATCCTTCCGCTTGTCATCTCGGCTTCGTGTGGTCACGAGTCGGTCGCGTTGCTTCTTACGCTTCTCGCCGAGGATCCGACGATTGATTATCTGTTCCACCTTACTGATGTCTTCCAACTGCAAGGGGTACATTAAATCCATCACATCGTCATCACCACAATGCAGCAAGAAGTGTTCGACATGGTCAGCTGCGTCGGCGCCACCCTTCTCGTACTGGATCTTGGCTGTCCGAGCGTACCCGTTGAGTCGGATCAGGAAGTCGCAGATCGGTTCGTTGACTTTACGTCTCGCCGAGTAGTAATGAGTGCGGGCGGATTGGTCGAACTGTGAGCAGTAATAATTCAGGAAAGCCTCGCTGAGTAGTTTCCAACGTCGCTGAGTCTTCTTCGGCAGCTGCCTGTACCAACTCTTCGCCGCGCGTCCCAAGCATAGCGAGAAAGGCTCGCACCATGCACTTTGGGGCATCCTGGTGCTCTTCATCTCGTAGATGAACCGCTTGAGCCACTGGAGCGACGCGTCAGAGCGGTAGCGCTTTCCTTCGAACTCGGCGATTTTGTCGAGCGAGGCGTGGGTTCGGACTTCTAGGTACTGCGTCGAGTCCTCTTCAGCCGCGTCAAAGCTCAAGTTTCGAATATAGTTCTTCACGGTTTCTTCACGGTTACCTCTCACGTCGAAGGCATCGCCGTCTTCTTCATCCTCCTCGTAAGCCTCAGCCTCATCTGCAGCGTCATACAATTCACGATAACGACCTACATTTCGCTGCCCACGACTCGGCGCTCGCTGAGTCGGGTTTAGCTTTAATGGAGTCAGCATGTGAGATTCTTCGAAGTACGGAGTCCCTTGCGTAGCGCGGAACACTTCACGTCTCTTCGTCTCCGGGGTTTTTGGCAAAGGAATCTTGCTCGGGTCCTCGCCGAGTGGTTTGAACTCGGCTACTCGGCTGTACACCTTCTTCGTTCCGCCAGGGGCCTTCTCCAATCCAAACGCCACTCTGAGCTTCTTCTTCCATTGCCAGAGCTCGGCTCCGCCACGGGTCAGACTCCAGTCGGACAGAATGAGGCTGTTTGGTCGGCTGTTGCACCGATAGCCCATCGCCTTCAACAGCAACACAGTTTCTTCCACCAACTGATTGATGTTGGCTGCACGCACCGGCTGAGTTAACTCGGGACCCAACATCGGCCACTTCGCCTGCGCCATCGCCACAGGCGCGAACATCATCATCCATTCCGATCTCGTTCTCATCTCCTCGCCGAGTCGAGCCAACACTTTATTGGCGCTCGGCGTATCGGCGTTCCTCGTCGCTTTTGGAATAAGGGGCGGACGGTCCCCTTGAGCAACGCCATGGTCTTCTTCATCTTCTTCATCGTCCGCACCTTCGTCGAGCTCGGCGGATAAATTGCGCTCGACAGGACGTGGGGCTCCCATGCGTCCCACCTGCAGCGTCAACTCTTCCACCTCGCCAAGTAGCTCGGCGGTAGTCTTCGTTTCTCCGAGCTCAGCGGTCTCGGCCTTCTCTTCATACTCTCCTTCACTTGCGTCTCCGTTCTCGCTCTCCTGGTCTTGGCCATCCTCGTCGAACTGGACGGTTCGTCCCACCTCCATCGTCATGGCGATGAGTCGTTGATCCGCCGGGTCCGACCCCACGAGAGGCGATCCTCTAGCCGTCGCTGGGCTTCCGTCGCTCGGAGTTGCTGATCCCTTGACCATCTTCACTCTTCTCTTTCTCTTCTCTTCCTCTTAACTTGGTTAGCTGGCACCTTATAAAAACAAGCACACACTCCTGTTCCCGGGTCGCGGCACCAGTTGTGGTGTAGTAGAACACACAAATATCGTCAGATGTGGATTCCTTACACAAATTACAACGAATCGCCGAGTTAGGTCGGCGGTTGTATGGCCTGCGCAGAGGGTGGTTCCCTCGCGGTCCGGCCCTTCCGGGACAGACGAGTGGCTCGCTTCCACTCGGTTCCGACTAACCAAGTCAGATCACTTCCGAGGCTCCGCCGAGTTTGGTTCGGCTGAGCTCGTTCACAACCCTGTGCCCTCCACCAAAGGATGGACGACGGCGCGCGAGCGCTTTTACAGGTCACCGAGCGCAGAGGCTGCTCAGCTAGAAGTGTTACGGCACCCGGGCTATCCGACGTACCGGCCCGCTGAGTATGCGGGACTTTCTTTCGCGCGTAGCGAGACTTTGTCCTACCCGGACCGACCTAATCTCTTGGCGCTACCAGTCAATACCCTACAAGCTATGCCTCTCGAGTATTGACGGCAGGCATAATCCAGCCCTATGCAGGGACTTACCGGAAAAGTGTACACGTGTCTTGGACTAGGAAAATTCTGCTCTGTTATCTTCTGGGAGCCTTTTCGGCTCCTCCTATTTAATCCTATGCTTCTCATACAAATATCTAGTGAAATGTAGTCGTTTCGGATCTCTACCGACTCTTCAGGCGGCCGTTGAGCTCAGCGGCTATCCGGATAGCATATCCGGACAGATCGCCGAGTACTTACCGTGATCCTTGGCTCCTAAGCTCTGGGTTATCAGACCGAGCCGATTCTTGACCTAAAGTAGGTCGGCGTATGGTCGAATCTGGAAATCCCTACACCACACGACCATTTCAATAGTACGGATCAAGTGGATTGTTTAATGCACTTATTAAGTTTGTGTCTGTTGTATGCTCTCGGTCTGAAAGAAAACACACGAAATCGTGGTCAGAGTATCATAACTCCGGGAGGGGAGTTCCGAAATGGTCTGAAAGTTATTCAGAAGCTTCGTGATTTGGCAACGTTTTTCAACACTCCTCAAAGAATCACTAAACTCAAGCAGATAAAGAAGGCCCTTAGCCTTCCAGCTGTCAATATTGAAGTTGATTCGAAGACACGAGTTGGATACGCTGTAACGCTAATGCGTCGCAGTGTACTAAATCACTATGCCTTTGCTCAGTACTTTGAAGGAGCGCTAGACAGTGAGACGGCTGTATGGTCAAGCATTTCCAAGGATGATTGGACGCTTATTACCGAGATGGAAGGGCTGACTAACCAACTCGCACAGTTTAGTCTGGGCGAAGTGCAAAAGCAGGGCGTGGCAAGCTCGTACGTCTTACTTTTTCGCAAAATGTTGGTTTTTGCTGGTGAATCCACTATAGTTAATTGTTTGGTTCTCGATCGCCCTGGGCCAAAAGCAACTGAGCATTCGCAACGCCGAGCACCAAAGTCTATATCCGAGTTTTCTTGGGATGGCAAACGTTGTCGCGACCGACTTCGTGAGCAACTCGCTCTTCGGTTTCCAGTTGAGGATCTCAACGACATAAAAGCTTTACTTCTGGATCCCGCGGATTAAAGGAAAAGCACATAGTATTGTCAGTGATTCATCAGTTCTTGCACAAGCCGAGACCGAACTTCAATTTGAGCATGCTCTCATTTATCAGAAATTGTTTGCAAGGCAAGCAGCAGACGAGGAGTGTAAGGGTGAGGAGCCTTTGCCGTCGGGATTCCTCAAAGCAGCTCTGATCTCATTGACACTGCACTGGGTGCCTTACTAGAGATCGACGCCCCGGCTCAAAACGTGGAAATGTCTGATTTCCAGGCTGACCTATCCGCCCAAGCGATGAACGCGTGGAACGAATGGAAGAACTTGAATGTCTCGTGGCCGTGTTCAACATCCCAAACAGGCAAGTACAATTTACTAGACTTGTATCGGAACGTGGATATACTAGCATGGTTTAAAGAGTCTGGACAACTCCTGTTTCCTGGAATTGCCGTCCTAGCAAGGATCTATCTTGCTAAACCTCTGTCAACTACAATTCAGGAGCGCTTCTTTAGCTTAAGTGGGTACGTTGTGAACGATTTGCGTACCCGTTTGGATGAGGACCGGGCAGAGATGCTTTGCCTGATGAAAGCAAACTGGAGAGAGTACCGGAGCTTGCAAAAGCAAACTGAGGTAGACAGCAAGTAGCGACTCATCTGAATATCACATTATTGATATGATATTGATACGTTACTGATACGCCAGCGTCAGCGTATCAGTATCATCGGATATTGGTTTCACCGCTTTTTAAACTGTATCAGGATCATAAGTATTGCCCAAAGTGCCGATGCTATTAACCCCTGGCCGTAAGGCGTCTGGAATGACCTCCCGGAGAGTGTTTTGTCCTTAAGTTAAGGCCAAAGTCGATAGTATAGTCAAGACAAAATGGCGTCGGGTGCTCCGCTTAATGGGCTAAATCCAAAGCGTCTTTCTTGTGTGTGTGTTTTTTTTTCATTTCGCCCAGGAATTGGGATATTTGGATATTTTACATGTTAATAAATGTCAAATCAAAACAAGCAACCTTCACGTCACCTCCAAAAAGATCCTAAAGCTAGGGGGAAAACCCACAACGCAAAGGAAGGAAGCGGTAGAAGCAGCATGAAGGAGACTGCGCAGACCCCCGTGCCAGCCAAAGACCCTGCAGCCAAGGACGACAAGTCGCCCGACGCCGTCAATGCCAGCAACCCGACAGATGACGCGCCTGTAGAGGAAGAACTCGTACGTATTGGCAGAAAGCAAGATCGGTATTTTGATTTTTTAACGAAGCATTTTTGATCGCTTTCCTAGTCGGAGGAGGATCGCAAGCTCAAAGAGGACCTCAAAACAGCCGTGAACCGTGTATGTGGCCCGCAAGAAGAGATCGGCGTCAAGCAGCTGGCCTTGGAACTGCTGCGTCGCGAGATCCGCACAGCCACATCGTCCATGACGTCTGTGCCCAAGCCTTTGAAGTTCCTGCGACCGTCCTACGACAAGCTGAAGGCGGCTTATGAGACGTTCCAGCCTGGCGAGACCCAGAAGCTTATGGCCGACGTACTGGCCGTGCTGGCCATGACGATGGCCAAGGAAGATTCGCGCGAGAGTCTCAAGTTCAAACTATTGGGCAATAGCACAGATCTCGGCTCATGGGGCCACGAGTTCGTGCGTTCGTTGGCCGGAGAAGTCGGCGAGGAGTACAACGCCCGCCTCACAGCCGAGAACGTGGTAGACCCGGACGTGCGCGACCTGCTGGAGATCGTGGACGCCATCGTGCCGTTCCACATGCAGCACAACGCAGAGCCCGAGGCTATTGACATTCTCATTGAAGTACAGCAGCTGGCCAAGCTACTGAAGAGTCCGGATATCGACGAGAAGAACTACCAGCGTGTGTGTCTGTACCTTTTGGCCTGCGCTGATTTCATGTCGGACGCCGATGACCTCGTCAACTTACTGAACACAGCATACGCGCTGTTCCTGCGTCTCGAGCAGTACCCTGATGCGCTTCGTGTGGCGCTACGTGTGGGTAACGACGACTTTGTAACTCAAGTTTTCCAGAAGTGCAAGGACGACGTTGTGCGCAACCAGATGGGCTACATTTTGGGCCGCCAGCGCTATTTCTATGAGGATGAGAGTGAGGCGTCGGCCAATGAAATAATCGGCAACTCCGACTTGAGTGACAAGTTCCTCGCACTGGCCCGTGATCTCGACGTGATGGAAGCCAAGACACCAGAGGATATTTACAAGTCTCACTTGTCAGAGACGGCCAGTGTGGGTCGTGGCCGGGACTCGGGCTCCCAACCTGCAGACTCGGCGCGTGCGAACTTGGCCTCGACGTTTGTGAACGCTCTGGTGAATGCTGGCTATGGAACGGATAAACTGATGACCCCAGAGGGGAATACGTGGCTGTACAAGAACAAGAAGCACGGTATGATGAGTGCTGCTGCGTCGCTGGGTATGATTATGCTGTGGAACGTGGAAGAAGGTATCACGCAGATTGACAAGTACCTGTACTCGGGTGATGAGTACGTGAAGGCCGGCGCTATCCTCGGAGTCGGTGTGGTTAGTGCAGGTATCCGCAATGATTGCGACCCTGCGCTTGCTCTGCTGTCGGAGCACATTGACTCGGGCAACTGCTCTATCCGCTGCGCTTCGTGCTTGGGTCTGGGCATTGCATACGCCGGTTCGGCTCGTGAAGATGTGTCGGAGCTGCTGATCCCCGTGGTTTCGCACGCTGACGAGAATGCTGACATCCAGGAGGTTTCGTACGCTGCATTGGCGCTTGGGATGGTGGAGGTGGGCACGTGTGACGAAGAAGCAGGAAGTGTGCTGATGCAGAGATTGATGGAGAGCTCAGACGCAGAGTTGGACTCGTCCTGCGCTCGCTTCCTTGCGCTTGGTCTGGGGCTGCTCTATCTTGGGTACGTTGTATACTCTCGACGAGTAGGAATTGGGTATCTAATGAGAGTTTATGTTGTCAACTTGTAGCCGTCAGGAGCGTGTCGAGGCCATGCTGGAAGCGGCTAAGACGATTGAGCACAAGATGTCCAAGTACCTGGCGATTACGTTGGAGACATGTGCATACGCTGGCTCGGGCAACGTGTTGAAGGTGCAGCAGCTTCTGCGTACCTGTGCCGAACACATTGAAGACCCCATGGAAGCTCAGCACCAGAGTGTCGCTGTGCTGGGTATCGCTCTGATCACGATGGGAGAAAACATCGGCAGTGAAATGGCCATGCGCTCGTTCGACCACTTGCTGCAGTACGGTGAAGTGGCGGTACGACGCGCTGTGCCTCTAGCGTTCGCGCTGCTTAGCGTGTCCAATCCGGAGTACGCACTGATCGACACGTTATCGCGCCTTACACACGACGTGGACTCGGGCGTGGCTCAGAACGCCATTCTCGCGCTTGGACTCGTTGCTGCTGGCACGAACAACTCGCGGGTGGCTGGTCTACTGCGCCAGTTGTCGGAATTCTACAGTCGCGAGGCCAACCACCTCTTCGTCGTCCGTATCGCTCAAGGTTTACTGCACATGGGCAAGGGTCTGATGACTCTGCACCCGTTCCACTCCGACCGATTGATCATGTCTCGTGTGGCCGTGAGTGGTCTGCTGACGATCCTGCACGCGTCGCTTGATATGGAGCACACGATCCTGGATACTTCCCACTACATTCTTTACTGCATCGCCACAGCAATGCAGCCGCGTATGCTGATCACGTTGGACGAGGAGCTGAACCCGCTGCCCGTTTCCGTCCGAGTCGGCCAGGCGGTACGTTGCCTGGTCCGTTAGAGTGGAGTGGCTGTTTGTGCTGACGTTGGTTTGTTGTGTTGCTGTTTAGGTTGAGATTGTGGGCCAAGCTGGTCGGCCGAAGTCTATCACAGGGTTCCAGACGCACACGACACCTGTGCTGCTCAATGTCAAGGACCGCGCAGAGCTCGCGACTGAAGAGTATCTCCCGCTCACGAACGTGCTAGAAGGCGTTGTTATTCTCCGAAAGAACCCGGACTACGAGCCGGAGACTTAAGCAAGGAGTAAAAGAGGCGGTTGGAAGCTTCTCTGGCTAGCGATAAACAATGCCAACACACAATATTCCTTTAAAAGGCGCTACTATTGGGTTGCTGTAGTGCATCGAAATACTGCTTTCTGGTCACTCTTAGACTGTTTCGTTGTGCCCGTTCGTTCGGTCTAAAGGGACAGTACTAATAATTCGAGAAGGGAATAATGGACACGGCGTACTTGACCGGATCGTCGGGCATGCTGGCTACAGCTACGGGAGGAGGCTCAACTGTCCCCAGACGCAGCGACGGGAACGTGTCGCTTGGATTGTTCAGCAAGATCGCTGCAGCGCGCAAGGAAAACCTCTCGACTTTCGTACGGTTTTGGTAGTTGTGGTATCTCTCTCATGGTTGTGACGATTGCTTTTTGCTTTTACTCACAGAGTAAGGCCGTCGCTGGAGACGTAGGAGGACAGTCAGGACGGAATTTTGAAAAGAAGTCGATCGCAGGGACAAGTAATTTCCCCGAACTCAATGACCCTAGTGGTGAGAATATAGGTTGGAGATGAAGAACTGATCTAATCACTTACTTGTCTTTGTCTGTAGCTCGCAAGCCAGTTCTGCGGACACCAGGAATTCACGAGCGGAAGACAAGTTCGCGCTCTTACTCTCAAAATGTATGGACAAAGCAAACACTACCTGAAGAGCCATCACGACCAGTAAGCTCCCAAGCTCCAGTCAAGAGCTCCATTTTCACTGCACCAGGGGCAAATCGAGCAGTGTCTGCTCAACCACAGTACTCAATACCTGTGGGAATAGTGTCACCATCCAGTCGAAGGCGACATGCTCTACCTCCACATCAGCAGCTTTATCACCAACGGAGACCCACAACTGACTCGGTGAGGATGCCAACGGATGCCGTACTCGAACATTCAAGCTAATTCTCACCTACTGCATGTGGTTCAGCCTACAGAATTGCCAAGAAGTGATCGAGAGATGCCCATTAAGGAGTCACCGACACGACCTGCCACTGCTAGTGAAGTACGTGGAGCTGTGTTGACATTTTGACCAAACAAAACTGACCAACACTTCTGAAATCATGAAGATTCTAGACACCAGGTATCCAGGTTATCAGGGCAATGTACGAGGCTACGTCAGGTACGAAGGAATGCTGCTACTGACCGCAACCGACGACAACTCATCGCGTCTCTGCTCTAGGAGGTCGCCTGAAGTGCTATCGACCTCGTTAGATCCATCCAATACTGTAAGTAAGCGTCATTGATTCATTTGCATGTAGCAGGCCCATAACGATTAAGTATTTCATGGACAATCAGGCACATGGGTGGCATCGTCACTCGTATTCGCTCCAAACTGGCACTGCTGATCCTGGTGGTCGGTATAGGACCCGGACAGAGTCAATGGTAGCTAATGACATGAAGTATACTGGTGCGGGAGAGCTCCCCGTAAATGCTCCCAACCAAGAGGTACGCAGAGAAGGAGGATTCTTCTACAATAGCAAATGGTATGGCCGCTGACCTGACGAAGGATAGGTGCACTTTGCAGTGACTGAGGAGATCCCAGGAGTCCCGATCGTCTATCGGAATCAAAAGGTAAGGCTGTCAAGTGCTCTCTCGCATGCGTTTCTAAAAACATGTTATGATCTGCTGCATATTAGACAAAAGTATCGAACCCCGAGCGACTAAATCTCGATCGTCGCAACCTGCCAGTGATTCCTCTTCTTGAAGGTGAGCAGATTCTTCGCCTTCTCAATCTTCAAAATAATGTCATCCGGAGGATAGAGAATCTACTGGGACTGCCGAATCTAATTTTCCTCGACCTCTACAATAATCGCATCGAGGTACGTGGTGTAGCACTTTTTGTCTCGGTCACTTGTCAACTTGATGACTTATTCTTCGTGAAGAAACTTGAGAATTTACACTTGGTGCCCAACCTACGAGTGCTTATGATGGGGAAGAATCGACTTCGTACCATTGAGAATCTAGACTGCTTGAAAAAACTGGACGTGCTGGATCTACACAGGTACGTTGATGTCAACCTAAAAAGTGGGCGTTTTCGACTAAATCTCTGGTCCTGAAGCAACGAAATTGAGCAGATGCAGAACCTGAACGAGCTCAAAGAGCTGCGTGTCTTAAATCTGGGTGGGAATATGATCTCCGCAGTTGAAAACATTGACAAGTTGATGCTCCTCACCGAGCTGAATCTCCGACGAAATCGAATCCGTCGCATCGGAGCAATTGGCACTCTGCCGTCACTTCTAAGACTTTTCTTGTCCAACAACAAGCTCGAGACATTCGAGTCGATAGCACCACTATTTCAGGTACGTGGATCAATCATGTCAACTGTCGATAGACACAGCAGCTAACAAAAGTGGCTGCGGGAGCTGCAGGTCTCGTCCATCAGCGAGTTGCGCTTGGACTCGAATGGAGTCTGCGCTCCTGACCAGATGGAGTATCGTGTGCGTATGATAAACAGCTTCCCGTCACTGAAGCATCTGGACCTCAAGCCTCTAAGTGATGCTGATAGAAAAGAAGCGTTGCTACGTGCCAATTCCCCCAGCAAAAGCGTTGATACAGCGGAAGCGGCTGCAAGAGTGCAAGCGATTTCATGCGTCAAGGCGAACTGGGAACGGCGTTCTCCAGTGAGTAGCGAAGACTCGCGAGATTCGTCGTTTGTTTCGTCTTGGGAGCTCTCTACCAAAGCCGAGTTGAGTTCTCATGGCGGGTATGAAGAACGAGCGAGCACACCGATACATCGGGAGGAATCAACCGTGTACAGCAACAACGCGGGCTTTTCTGAGCTTGAGGTCTACGGTGACTACCGTGTTCTTGTCATCTATGGTGACGCGCTAGACGCCCTCGAGCAGACCAAAGCTCACGCGTTGGTAAACGCAATTTCGTTTCGCTATTTGGGTATTGCCAAGATCGTGGCTGCTGTCAGTAGCGCTACAAACGCCAATCTCAAGCTGTTTACAAGATTGAGGAGATTTTTTTTCGCGTACAACGATCTCCAGTCGTTCGATGAGCTGTTGTGGCTGAATACTATGGGGTTGAAAGCTGAAGAGGTTGATGCTAATCAGGGTGTGTAGCCTACTGCTTCGAGTGCTAATTGTGTGACGCTGTGGGTTTCCAGGTATACATTTCCCAGAATCCTGTCTGTGCCAAGACTCTTCTCAAGAGATTCATCGGTGCTCGAATCAGTGTGCGTTCGTTATGTGCTTCTTTGGTGTGGCACCTCCCTCAGCTTATCTATTGATGTGTGTGTGTCCTCCGGTAGAATATATTGCGCCTCAACGGCGAAGAGATCAACTCAATCGACAGACATATGGGCAAGCAGCTCTTCCCAAAGCCCAGTGTCCCCCGTACGCGAGCAGTAGACGCTCCAGAGCTTCACCCATTGCTGCCCTCAAAGGCTCGTGTGAAAGAGGGCAGGGACGCGAAAGTGCCCCGATCATTGTCAGTTCTGCACAGTTCTGCCACACCCTCCGCAGTCACCGAGATATTCGACGCAGCATCCGACATCGAAATGAAGTCCACGGTATGTCATGTGCTTGTCGTCCTGTCCAGTCTCCGGTCACCTCACTGCTCTAACTGATGTACCGGTAGGCGCTAGACCAAGCGTGGAAGGACATGCTCTTGACAATCGTCAAGGTACGAGCTTTCCTCTCATCACTATGGACGTGCTTTAACAAACCGCTGTCGTCTATAGGAAACGCTACAAGACATTGAGCGCCGCGACAGCTTCATGTCCGGTTGTCTCGACAATCTGTAGCCATTATTCAAGGCCAGCACCAGTTTTGAAGTCAAGAGCAAAATACAATATCGAACCGCCAGACATCTATTCCTCCGTGTCAGCTTTGTCCGCCTTCTTGCTCTTCTTCTTGTCCTCCTTGTCCACGTCCATCTCGCCGCGTACCTCCTTCTCCATCTGACGGATACGCATCCGTCGCAGCACCTTGTTCGAGACCTTCTTCACCACTGTTTTGCTCTCCTTTTGAGCTTTCTGTAGTCGTTAGCAACACATTGTTTAAAAAAACTGACCTGGTTTCTTCAACTGCACACAATGCCACGTACCCTCTCGCGCTTCTTCATGAGTTTCTCTTTGCGTAGTCGCTCTTTTTCGACTTCCAGCTCATACTGGGCCTTGATCTTGTTACGGTTGTTCTTCCTGGACATGGCTGTGCTCTTCGCTCACCCTACAGACGGCAACAATGATGTGCAAGTACTGACCCTGTGTCGCTTGAGACCACCGACTATTGCACCACACCATATGTACGCAAAGTTTGTGCATTTTCCGCCAATCCTGATAAGACTCAGTTTTGCATGAGTGGATCCACCAGGAAGCTTATCAATTGTGCGGCGGAGAGCTATGAAGGGCCGACGCCAGCGCGCCCAGACGCGATCTGTGTACAGCATGCTACCTGCTAGCATCCGGTATGTTCGCCTAGTCGTCGTAGAATGATAAGAGATGAGTTCTACGCCTGTATATTTGTTGTGGTATCCGTATTTACGAGTGGACTCATGGTGGACAACCAGGCGGACGCTGGCAGGTGTATCACTTGGCATCTCCATTGGCGTCGCAGGGACTTTGATACTGCTAAGAGTTGAAGAGGAAACCGAGAAACCAAGTCGACGCGTCCCAATTCCGACCGATCGCAAGCCATTCGATCCTAAAACGCTACCCAAGCATGAAGCACTTCGCTACGGAATGCCCTCCGACTCGAATGTGCATGTGCGGTCGGGATACGTCGTGTCGTACGACTATCGGTGCGTGCATTGAGTGCATATGTAGTGTTTAGTGGATAATCTGACGGGTTTTATGTTTTTGCTCTGTCAGCACGCGTAATGCGTCGTGGGTGATGGAATACTTGACGAAAGACTCGCTGCGAGTTGAGCAAGAGACGGATCGAGCGAATTCCAAGTTTGTTGTCGATAAAGATGTTCCAGAACAGTTTAGGGTGCACCCGAATCGGTATCTTAAGAGCGGCTATGACAAGGGCCACCTCGCTCCAGCTCGTAAGTTCTCCCCCTTATCCCATCAAGAAAAGTTTTAATCCCTGCTCATTCCTTATGCCGTTGATGGAATGCAGGTAACATGAGTCACTCCCAGGAAGCCATGGACGATAGCTTTCTAATGACCAACATGTCGCCGCAAGTCGGTGTTGGCTTCAACCGTGGCTATTGGTCACGTCTTGAGGGCTTCATGCGTCATCTAGCTGGACAATACGACGCACTTTACGTCATCACAGGGCCACTTTTTCTTCCTAAGGTAGATAAGTACTTTACGGTTGACGATTGATGAACTTTCCTCTGACGCGTTGCTATTTGAGCAAGCAGAAAAACAAGAAAACGGGAGAGTACGAGGTGTCATACCCTGTGATTGGCAACCCACCGGATGCCATCGCTGTTCCGACGCATTTCTTTAAGGTGGTGCTTGGGGAAAAGCGAGGTGGAAACGGTTTTGCTACGGCTGGATTTATTTTGCCGAACAGAGCCATCCCGGAGAACAAGAATCTACGGGACTTTCAGGCTCCGCTAGAAATCATCGAGAAGCAGGCCGGACTTCTCTTCTTCGACAAGGTTGGACCCCTGCTTGTTTCTTATTTTTTTTCTGTCTAATGATTCACCTCCGCTGTGGCGGTGTGTACAGCTGGAAGGTGTTGAGAAGGTAGACCTGTGTAGCGAAACCAAGTGCGGACTTGCTGCAGCTTACCGCAGAGCTTCGTCTATCGAGTCGAAGTGAGATAGATATGTGCTTGCATAATGGCATTTGAACGCTTGACTTCTGGTTTGCACATATGATAGGGTAGCAGCAGCAACAGTATTAATAGCTGCACATACACACATTTGCTTCCACATTAGACGGCATTTGCATTATATTCACTAATCATATATAATACATAACATTTCTTCTCCTTTTAGCGAATCAATCAACGAGTTGCAATTGCCATTGTGATTTCTTGAATTGAAGTGTCGGCATGAGTCTCAACGAGCATGACGCCGCCGCGTCGGGCCTCATGGGCGTGGAGGAGACACCGCCACCCGCGCCGCTAGTGAGGGCATTGGGCCCCCAGCAGGCCGAGGTGGTCGTTAAGCGCAACCAATCCAAGTACGACTTCGTGAAGGTTCGAGTATGGGTCGAGGATCATGTCTACGTGTTGTCCCGCTACCTGCTGTGCCGCGCGCTGGTCAGCGCTAAGGTTAGTATCGTATGGCCTCAATGGTGGTGTAGAATTTTTTCATGACGAAAGGGCTCATGCGTGTGGCTGACGTCGCAGATAAATTCGAGGGACGCAGTGCAGATTTCGCTGGATCTAAAGAGGGTGAGAACGCTGGTTAGAAGGTTAAAGAGAGGAAGCGTTACTGATTAAACTGCGTTATAGACGCTGGTGGACCTAAATTTGACGGATATCGTACAGGAACAGTTCGAGGACTTCCTGTACAAGACGATGCTTGTGTTCGGATATGGAGAACCTCAGATCTCGTGCTACAGGATGATGTCCAGGTTGGGTCGAGTGAGACGGGAGTGTGCGATATATCAGCTATGGACTGATAGCAGATTTTGTGTGTGTGTGTGTGTAGTTTCCACCGCAATCGGGTTCCACTGCTGATCATGCTGGCAGGTACAGCCTGCATCGGGAAATCCACACTGGCCACCAAGGTGCGGCATTCTTTGTCACTTTTGAAAAGGTGAACTTTACTCTTAATTTATTATTTTAAAAATATGTGTAGTTGGCCGACCGACTCAATCTCTCGAGCGTACTGCAGACTGATCTCATCTTCGAGCTCATGTGTAACTTTTCAGGGTATGTTTAGAGGAATACCTTGTCCGACACTGCATTTTTAACACCATCTATTTGTCTCTCAAGGCAAGAGAAAACTTCGTATATAGCGACGAGGTTTCAATCGACGGATGGCCTTGTCGCAGAATACCAGAAAGAGTGTGAAGTTGTCCGCAAAGGAGTCAAATCCGACATCGACAAGTGCCTTAAGGACGGCAAGTCGCTCATAATTGAAGGCTTCCACATCGATCCTCGCCTGTACCAGAAGACTATTGCACTGGAAAAGGATAGTAAAACCAGTTGTTCAGGAATCGTAGTGCCGTTCCTGCTAACGCTGGACGAAGAAGACCACCACAACTTTATGACGAACTCTCCTGACCCAAGATACCGTGGAGACCAGAACGCAATTGGCTTCCGCAACTTGCAGGATGTGCAGAACTATTTGGTCTCTCATAACCAGGAGAAGGATATGCTTCCGTTCACCGAAATTCGGATCAACCTTCACTCATTCCACGACACGTTGGACCACCTGCACGATGTGGTGCTCAAGCGTATTGAGGAGGTTTTCGTGAGTAGTAAGACAGCCACGTAATATTTTTTTCTTGCTTTTTCTAGATAATATCCTTCTCGTTGTCTTCTCAAACGAATAACTGAAATAGAAGTATATGATATGCGGATTGGTCAACACAGGCTTACTCGGCTCTTGCATGCTCGGCCACACTTTGTGAATCTTTACTCGTGAGGCCAGAACCCACTCACCGTAAAGAGACCACAGAGAACTCCTCCTTCCGTGACGCCCGCAACAAGCCCCTTGTATTTGCCGAGAAGACTCAATTCTCGACGTGAACGACGACGAGGACGTCGAACAAAACGCACAAACGAGAGATCTCTCTCCAGAGCTGCTTTCAATGGTCGATACAGCTTCGCACAGTTCGCGCGAATACGCTCGACTTCTCTAGCTGTTAAGTCAGCGTACTTCTTGAGCTCTCGTCTTTTGTCCGGATCGATCAGACTTTCACAATACTCACAAGACGAGCCATCGATTCCACTCCAATGTTCCTCCAAGAAGTCGACAAAATACGGTTTGGGATTCAGTTTAAACTTGTAGAAGAACCGTGATCCAGACCCCGGACTCGTATCATTCATCGCACGAGTGACTGCAGCCATCGTAGAAAGTTTCGGATTGTCTTTCGACATTAAAGGACACAAAACCGGCTCAAACGTGGCATCCCGATTTCTCTCCGCTGCCTCAAATGGCTTCATCAACTTTTTGGTCAGTAGAAGTGCGTCCAAAACGTTTTTTGGTCCTCCTGGCAACTGGAAAATGGGTAGCATTTTGTCCACTGTGAACGGAGCCTCCCTTCTGCAAGTGTCGTCGGTATTGTAGCTGAAATCCAGGCGCCGCATCCAATCGCATTCACAATGCCGACCCAAGTGCGTCTGATGCTCCACTGCAAAGTTTTCCACCGCCTTTAATGACACGGAGTCGATGAAGCCCCGCGAGAAGACATCAGGACAGGCTCGAAGCGTGTTGTAGGCGCTTTGTGCATCGAGGTAGTCCCACACCGACGCGGAGCCCAAGTCCAAGATGTAGCAGAAGCGATTCACTACAGAGGGGGAATCACCGAGTGACAGTCTTTGCTTCTTGGTCTTAGCGCTGCGTGGTGGATTCCGTCGTGGAGTCATAGCGACGCTTTGGATGTCGATTAGATCGCTGTTGATGAGTCACCTAACGTGCATAGAGTCTGCTATCCAGGATTGTCAATCGGTCTTAAGTGATCTGTTAACATGAAATCTGCTTCAAACTAAGTTACTACACTGTTAAACTGTGGAAAGATGGAAACGAAACAGCATAATTTAATATTGATTTACGTTTTTACTACGACTTTCACAGGTCACACGATCTCGCTTCACACGGACCGTACCATTGGTGAAGATACAACGCACTCGACAAAACCTCAATTCTCGGAGTCGAGGCGCAGAAGCGAGAGAACTCGAGGTACATCATCACAACCTTCAGTGGTCGCAGCTCCTTCTTGCAGCTCGAGCGAGAGCAGCCGTTCCTTAAGCCTTTGGTCAGCACCAACGCGCTCGAAAGAACTCGTGGTCTTCCCGGAATATGGAGAATTGGCAAGCTTTGGACATATCTATCCGCAGAAGACGTCTCCAACCTGTTGTCGTATGGGCTGGTATAGCCATGGAGAACAAAACGCATTTGTAGTTTTGATGAAAAGAAATTCGCCAAAATTTAAAACACCATTCGATTTACTAAATGAATCGTCCATTTCTATCCATCGTAAAAGCTGGCCACACTGGCTCCCTCTCAATTCTGGATTGTTGCAAAATGACGTCATGTAAGCAGCGGAAACGGAGTGCGACAGCCAAGTCCGGGAAAAGCAAGAAACAGAAAAATCTTGATACCCTTGATGCGTCCGATGTGGCAGTCCTTCCCGTTCACCTCTTCTCGATAGTGTTGGAGCTTGGAGCTTCTTTTGTATGGAAATATCTGGGTATTGAAGATGTTTTCAACCTGCTTCAAGTGTGCCCAAATCGGCTCTCGGATGATTTCGTTCACTACGTGGCGCTAAAAGCCATAGACAGCTTCACTCTTGAATACAAGGTTCATTTGAGGCGACAGTGTGGCTGCGACTGGATGCGTAGCCTCGACTTCGTTCCGCGTTCGGATGACAAGTGCGTCGTACGCTGCGACTGAAGAAGTCACTACCTTCATATCACAATCGTGGAGGTGGGGCTGCCAAACTTTTGCCTTTGGTTTGCCCTCTAATAACAAGGAAGAAGAGACTATGCCCATGCACTCAGAAAGGTATGACTCGAGTGATGAATGATATTTGGCAATCGGCTGGTACACGCTTTTTTCACGATTATAAAAAAGGTAGGGGGCGAACCATTTTGGATTACCTTGCCCACCATTGGAACGGAATGGAAGGCACTTCTTGTAATAACTGCAATAATTTGACGAAGCCCCATAAGAACTTCACGGTGTATACCAAGCGCAAATTTGAAGAACTTCGTGCACACTGCACCGATGTTTATCGTTCCCTGAAATCTGGCCTGATGACGAATCTACAATTTGTGCGCTTTGTTCCACGACGTCGTGGCTTGTACAGTGTACCGAGCACGCTAAATCCAGGTCAAATGAACCTTCCCTACGAGGGACTAGCCGCAGGAATTACAGACGACGGAGTTCTCTGTGGGTTCTACCAAGAAGGCGGATTCAGGGGTCGCTATTAGGGAGTCAGAATTGACCTTTTTTTTTTGCATTTCCCGGTACCATATTCTTGGATGGTAAGTACATTTCGAAAATGGGTGCCTTACAAAAAAAACCTACATAAAAAGTCGCTTTTTTTTTTGAATTTTTTATCACGATGAATTGTTTGGTTGAAACCCCTTTTTCGTCTCATCAAACAATAATAATCCGCCTTTTATTAATGTCACTCGTTATTTTGCCCGAATAGGCAACACGTGACAGGACATCCGTGCCAGAATTGACCCGCCGATTTAGCTAGAGCCGGAGGGTCATCTAATGAAGTGTCCTCGAAAATATACGTATAGCCGGAAGCTCATTGAGAGAGCAGAGCAGCATGTAGAGAGAAGAACACACGTGTGTGGCATTCTGACATTTTGCTATTGCATGCATAGCATCCAGGTATCCATCAAATGAAATTGCTGCGAACATCCAGCACTAGTCTGCATTAAAAAAATGAACTAATTTGTTATCGTTAAATGCACATGCACAGATATCTAAAGCGCAGATACTGAATCTCCTTTTTACTCAGCAAACTAAGACATTCGGCGCCACAAAATATCTCGAAGGCTACTAGCATGTAAATCCCACAGTTGTAGTTATCGACTTGCACTCCGAGATCACTTTGGTAGGCACGGGTTCGATATTTTCTTGGGACGAAATCAGGTAGCATCGCCACCAACTTCTCGGCAAGTGGTCGAATGTTGACCCCGTAGGTGAAATTCATCGGGTCGTAGATAAAGACTTCTTTTCGTGTAAGATCCATCATGATTGAGCACCAGTGATTCTTTCCACATATCACTGGGATCAAAATTTTCTCCGTGGTCACGTCAAGGAAAATATTGTGCATGGTTTCAACAGAAGCGTAGCCATTCATGACGTTCCCAGTGAGGCCTGTGTGTACCGCAATCACTTCGGCCCTTAATGCGAACAGATTCGACATCAACATGTCAACTGAGTTGTCGCCCAGCGCAGATTTCCCAACCAGTTCCAGTGCTTCTGCCTGCGTCAGTAAACAAATGCACGTCTTAGAAAATAGTATTAATAAAGGCGTGTCATACAGAACATTCATACCTGAGTCGAATGAAGCGGGATGGACTTCAGCTTCTCAATAAGATTGGGGTCTTGATTGACTTTGAAGCACGAGGGCATATGGAGAGGGAAGTCGACCGTTTCGATCCAGCTAACGGCCTTCTCTACAAGTATAGTCATCTTCTTTGCCTTATGCCACATTTTCATCACACCCAGTGTCTTTGTAAATAAGGTGCCGACACCAATAACTTCCACCACCACCATTTTTTCACCTACGTTACCCGCACCCTTGTCCGACCGCTTTTTTTGGAGAGCGGAAACTTTGTCGAAACACTTCTTAATATAATCGGCACGAAATATGCGCATGATCGACTCGTCTAATGTCACCTGTTTAGCTGGAGGTAGCGTCGCTAACATTCGAGCAATCGGGGCTTTAGGACTTTTAGTAAACTCGAACAACTTGAATCTGGATATAAGTGCTGCTGCTGAATCGTATGATGGCTGGTTGTCAAATGTGTACTGTTAGTTTGCCAGGCTAAGCTGTGATGCGTACATTTCCGAGTCATCTTGGACACGCGCGACCGCCTTACTTCGTGCACCCTTCTTAGCTTTCGCTGACTGTTTTGGGCGTCCACGTGATCTAGGAGGACTTGCAATTTCAAAGTCGCTATCCTGAGCAAGTTGCAGTGTTGCCGATGGTTCGTTTGAAGCAGCTTCTGAAACAGGTGATTGAGTGCTCATATCACCCGTCTGGTTACCCGACTGATTACCCGACTCACCCGACTGATTACCCGACTCACCAGAATGGTTACCCGACTCACCCGAATGGTTACCCGACTCAGTGACTTGGCCTGATTGACTGAGATCATCCCACTCACTATTTAACTCGACATTTGGCGAGACAGACGAGCTGTTAGCTCTCGGTTCGGGCGTATGGTTGGTTTGTCGAACCTGCAGCTCCGCCAGTTGGGTAGAGGACTGCGACGAAACAGACGGTAGGTTCGGTACAGCATCTTCTGGTCCTGACGGAATCGCCGCAGTTTCAATAACTGCACTGGAAATCAAATCGTTGAAATCCCCCCTTTTAAAGCGCCGAGCCACCTCCAATAAGTCCGCCATCGCTTCTCGATATTGACGCATCCCCAGCCCTGCCATCAAATCACATATCTCGCTTGCAATAGGAAAAGCCTCGTGATATTTACGGTTTGAATCCCAGGGACGCTCATCGACAATCATTACCCGACGCACAGCAAATGATTCCACATGAGACGCACTGTCATTGGTGCTTTCGAAATCAATTGCTGACCGGACAGACGAAAGTAGCCAACGCTGATGCATTAACTGCGTCGGGATAACTGTTTCCATCTGTAGAGCTCTACGAAGAAAAAAAACGTGGCGACATGGTAATAGGCGCGTACTCATGAACAAACATGAGCACGTCCAATCACGCTTTGATACAGAGTACTCCGTGTATAGTTCATCAAGCGCGTCGTCATCTTTGCAAGTGCTCTTCACGAAGTATACACCAGGGCACCCTTCGTAGAACGTGTACGAGGCACGACCAAGCGCGTACTAATACTGAGTATATATCAACTCACACGCGTGCTCGCTGACGAGATTCGCAACCAAACTCATCTCATTGTCGTAACCGACGTGCTGCACATTGACTTTCTTGTAGACCTCGTCCATGTATCTCCTCTCTTGCAGGCTCTGATAGTACATGATCGAGGCTATGCACTCATCCACAGCCATGAATGAATTCACCCACTCTATCAGCTGTTTCCAGGACGCCTCCAACCTATTGTTGGTATTATTTCCAAGCATCACCGTGTTTTGCCGCTTATGAGCACACCACAAATCTCGGCATTCGTCCCGATTCTTGACAAAGTAGACAATAAACGGGTGTCGGTCACGCCTCGGTAGTGTTTCAGCATCGTTTGAGTGCATACCATGCTCTTCCAGGTCTAATCCCGACTCTTGCTCAAGTTGCCCGTCTAAACCCGTCCTGTGCCCGACTTGCCCGACTTGCCCAACAGAATTTGGCGCCGCATAGTCTGAAATCTGCTTCCCCATTTCGACTATGATCCATATACTGGAAATGTTTCACGTACTCGGTCTCTGTCTTTGCGTAAACCAGTAGGCTTATAACACCTCGTAGCTGCTCCTTCTGCCATGAAGTGAATCCGTAGTCGGACGATGCGATTTCTTCTCGCAAATATTTAAGAACGTGGAGCTGGCAGAGCAAAATAGCAACGTTGGGGAAGGCCTTCTTCAACACTGACAACTCGGTGAAGTCCTTGTCAATAAGGATACACTGCAACTTTGTCCATACAGGGTTGTTAGCCTTAAATTCTTCCAGCGCTGTTAGCAACGTCGGCCATCGCTCGTTCTGTAGCAGAGAGTGCTGCACAAATTGACCTTTTCCGAACGTATCGTGGGCCATGAAGGAGAAGACCTTGTACTTCGAGCGATTTGTCCCGTGCGTCGCGTCAATCAGAGGGACTTCTGGAAATTGTTTGAAGAGAGACCGCATGTGTTTCGTTTGAAGAGTAATGCACGTAGCAATTTTCTACCATGCCAATTGCACAATTTTCAGACAATAGTTAAAACCAATTATAAATGTAATAGTACCTTTCCATCCACTTCATCAACGAATATACGACCGACATTCCCGGGCCGGTCACCAAACTCTGACATCCACGTCTTCATCCGTTTTGCGATGGAAGATGGCCCCTTTCCGTTTTCACGATCCTTCAATTTGCGAACTAGATTTTGGACGTCCTGAGCAGTTGGGTTGCTGTCCGAATTTTCCTTAATAAATTTCAAAATACTCGTCTTCTTAGCGCCCGCCTTTCGGAGTTCATCGACGGTTTGCAAGGTTTTGTTGGGGATGGAAACGCGAGTAGAAGAGTGCCCCGTGAATGCATATTCAGATAGCCGGTGGTTATGCTCCAGACGACACTTCGTTATCTTGACAGCAAACCTCTTCGAAACTTTGTCGACCACTTGGACGCACGTATTGATCTGTGGGACGTAAAAGACACGAGATGAGTCATTAGCGCTTAGTGCAATGATTATGATTCCAAACGTGGCCAACCAATTCCCAGCATGCCCAACTGAACCGAAACTTGCCCGACTCAGCCAGAATTGCCTAACTCAGACAGAAATTGCCCGATTCAGCCAAAATGAGAGTGTTTTGGAGTGTTAAGCCAAGGTCTTACCTGTGCATTACAGCCTTGGGCTCGAGTTTCTTGCCGTGGTCGTTTGCTAGTCGCTGTCGAGAAATATTTGCCATGATGAGTACAAACAAAAGTCCGAGCGTACTGTACCCACTCAACGGGAATTCGAGGTGCCTTAGATCTCTGTACGTCCATTTTGGCGTTTCGATCAGCCGCAGTGGTGTTTGTCCGCATCCGAAAGATCTACAAAATATAGTGAGTATTAATGCGCTTTGAATATGGCTGTTAAATGTGCAAAGTTACCTGGAACGATTGCGCTTGGTACACCCTAAGATAGTCCTCAAAAGCTTTCCACGACTCGAATTGGATCTGTTCTGGAGGTGGAGCTATAACAAGCTGTTTACCAGGTATACGCTATACGCTCGACGGATGTGATAAAAATCAGCACATCGGAGAGGAGCAAAAGATCGGCTAGGTGTAGGTTTGAAGACAGTCCCCATTCGGGCAAAATACTCACTTCCTTTACTAATAAGTAGCAACGTGATTAAACACATGACTAAACCTCACTATGGTGCGGATTGAATCGATCTGTAATTAATTTTATATTACCGATTAAACTTATCAAACAACTTAATAGTTCACCAAAACAGGTACAGAAGTCCCCATAAATAAGCGTAGCTTGCACCCCATATACCCCTTTATATCAAATCACATAGATTGAAAGTACATTTGACAAATCACAAGTTCGCTGTGATTTCCATCTGAAAAATTATCGGACGGCACCCTGCGCTTATTGAGGGGGACTTCTGTAAACCACTTTGGAGATGGTCAACGAAATCTGAAATGGTCAACCATTTTCGACTGACCATCCCTCTTTTAATCTTATGAATTGTATTCCGATCCTCAACTTCGACGTCTAGAGCCTGCATTTGTACCTTTCTGCAAGCTTGGTAGCTAAGTGTAGCGCCTTACAGCATCACTACACCGCCGTGTGCCAGAGCACAAGCTACATCTTGTTCGTATGCTTAGAGCGACGCTAGGTGATGTAAAGGCCCTTGAACGCTGGATAGCCGCATGCAACGGTGCAGGTCACCGACTTATATAAACACCTTCAAATGCTTTGAGGAAGCATGTAGCAGCTACCTTGACACTTCTACATGCTTTGCAAAAGTACGGAACCCTTTGTAAGTGCAAAGCGTCTTCCGCTGACCCCATACAGCGAGTCGGCACTGCCTCGGCAGCAAAGAGAAAGAATGAAAATGGTCATCCATTTCAATTCTGACTGGTGCAATATTTGGAAGATGTCTGATCATTTATTGTCGTCCAAGTGGTTTTTTGTTTGTGCCATTTCTTAATTCTGACTCCCGTATTAGTAGTAGGTGTTTAGCATTTGAATGAAGCTTAGCAAATGGTTTTGCATTGAGATCTTTCAGAAAATAGGTTAAACTCACACCCATTGCTAGGATGACACACACCGGGCTGGTCGACGTGAGTACCCATAACCGCGGCGCCAACTAAGGTGAGCGTGTAACCTAGAGTGTCCGTTGCTAGCTTACACGTAGCAATGAGGAAGCGTACAAGCTCCACGATAGTTAAACCAAGTGCTTAGTCTGAAGAAAAATCAACTCTGTTTTTATTTAGGTCCGGGGTAGCTTGCCCTGACCACTCAAATACACGTCAGCTCCTTACTGGTTGATAATGGGCCTGGCTCCCCATATATCAACTAAATAGGATGACGGCAGTTCAGCACACGCTAGCCGTGTGCTGCTGCACCTGCTTTTGTAATATAAATCTACCTACTTATGTAATGGTGTGGCTCACTACATCACCCCCTCTTAAAGTTGCACTTACGCAACATAAACGACGGGCGGAGAACAAATCAATCAAAAGGGAAGCAAAACGGAAATCGTGGCCAACGGGAACGAGCGAGGCGGGGACGAGACAGCTCCTGCGCCGCGCAGGAGCAGCACAACACAACTTGCACAGCAGACAACAGGCGCGGACGATGGAACAGCAGCAGCAGATTTCAGCGACGGCGACGTCGCTGAGGAGCGCGACGACAGCAGCACGCGGCACCCACGTGATGTACGAAGCGCTGAGACCCTGGCCGCTGTACGACATCTCCGGAGCGCGAGATCCGGAGCCTCTGGATGAGATGAATGACCTCTTCCGGCGTTTTCGTGCGCTGCGCCAGAAGCCGGTGGACGGAGTCGACCACAGCGCGCTGCAGGAGTCATGGTGCGCCTTCATCCGGCGCTGGAACCGGGCGCAAGAGCAGGAAGAGAATCTCGCCGACTGGATCGTATATCGGGCAGAAATCATCGGGGAGCATTCCTTGAGCGAGCTGCGTGAACGAATCTGCGATAGCGCTTGGAACGCCGACGACCGTATTTGCTACGTGCGAGTTGCTGAAGACTGCGGGGGTGCGTGTCGTCTCGCCCGACTACGGACGAGTGAAGAGCCCATGCCGCCAAGCATCCGCTCAGTGATCGCGAGAACGCCTGAATCCAACGTTACCGTCGCTCGCTGTCCGAAAAGACCAGCACCACTACTCGTGCCGGCTCGCGCCGCCACTCATCTCGACGAAGAGCATCTCCGCCGCTCCGTTGGGATTACGAGAACTCGGGTCGTCGTTCTCGGTCGCGCTCGCGCGATCGCCGCGTGGTTATTCGCGGCGCTATCCAGCGCAGGAAGACTGGAGTCGTACTTTTGGATCACATCCGGGACATCGCGAAGGAGATTCGCGCGGGGCTCCCACGTATCTTGGTCCGCCGGAAAGCCAAGCCATCGTACCATATAGCGGCGCGCGGCGGGGGCCGAGCGACTGGTGGACGCATGGTACTGCCCCGACCGACGGGGCGGGTCTTCGGGATCGACAATCTTCTCGACTTTCCAGCGGATCTCGCCTGCTGAGTCGACAATCGGCGGGGGACCGTCCTGCTGATACGACTGACGTTCTGGTCGGGAGCCGCGAGGAAGATCTCGCGGGGAGCTTTGGGACGGCGCACCAGGAGGCGGAGAAGGCTCAGGACGCGGCTGCAAAGGCCGTGAGGACTGCGACTGAGACTCGTCAGTCGAATCGGGAGCACTTGGCGCGCGCGAGGCTTCTTGAGCGCGCGTTATATGGTTGTATGCAGAGCGGGACGGTGGATCAGGCGCCTGGTGTGAATGGCGCGAGGGCTCGGCGCGCGCATCGGGTGGGGCGGCCGCTATATGCGCCGGCGGCTCAGGAGACTGAGTCGAAGCAGAAATCGTAGCGGACAGGTATTTCTGGAGTCGTTCGACGTAGAACGTCGGATGTAGCAGCAGCGACGTAGGGATATCCAGCGTGTAAGCCTCGCCAATAACCTTAGACACCGTAAATGGCTCAATAAAGCGCGGTGCGAGCTTACTCGCGTCGAAGTTGGTTACTGCAGAGTCTCTGAATCCTGAAGTCGACAGGTGCACTCGATCTCCTGTCGCGAACTTTACTGTGTGTTTGCGGCCGCGCTTGTCCGCGTTTTCGTTCTGCTTGTCGACCGCCGTCTGCAGCGCGTCGCGGACGTAACGGGTGACCGCTTGGCGCTGGAGGAGAAAGTCCGAGACAGCGGTGATGTCAGCCGGACGTGCCGGTTGCTTTGGCGCGTAGTTCGCTGATGGAGAGACCGCGTTAGCGGTGCCAGGACTGATCAGGGCACATTTGTCCACGAGGCGAGAGGGGACACCGCGTCACGCGGTGTCGTCAAGGCCTTCCTGGCCTGGGCGTGTGTCACTGCGCTAACAGTTGCTGAAGGTGAGCCTGCACTCGAGGAGGAGTCGGCAACCGGTATAGAAACCGGTTGAGGATCCATTACCGGTGTTGGCGCAGAAGGCTTGTCGGCAACCGATATGGTAACCGGTTGTGGGTTCGAAACCGGAGTCGTCACAAAATGGTTGTCACTTTCACCCCCACCCAGAGTGGAGCCACACGGCGCCGTGGGACGGCCCACGGCGAGGAGAGCTGGAACGCGAGGGTGCCGAGTGCTGTTAGCGAAGAAAGGAGTCAGGCCAGTCGACGCGTGAACCGCGTTGTTCAGCGTGAACTCAGCAAGCGGAAGGAACGAGCTTCAGCTCGTGAACGACGTCGCGTAACTGCGAAGCACGTCCTCAAGGACGCGATTAATTCGCTCAGTTTGGCCATCCGTCTCCGGATGAGCAGTCGTCGACATCAGCAGCTTTGTCCCTGACAGCGCGAAGAGCTTCGTCCAAAAAGCAGACGTAAACCGCGAATCGCGGTTCGAAACGATAGACTCGGGCATGCCATGATGACGGAAGACTGCATCCACGAAGTGCACCGCGGTGTCGGCCGCGGTGATCGTATCCGGGACCGGGATGAGGTGAACCATCTTGCTGAACCTGTCGACGAATACTAGGACACCGGAGCGCCCAGTGGAGTCGGGTGGGAGGCCAAAGATGAAGTCCATCGACACCGAGCGCCATTCCTCGGTGGCCACTGGTAAGGGTCACAGGGGAGCCTGCGACGACGCGGACGGTTTCACGCGTTGACAGATCTCGCAGGTCCTCGCCCACTTGCGCACCCACTTATACATGTGGGGCCAGTAAACGTCGCGCGACACCGCGGTGAATGTCTTCTCACGGCCCAAGTGAGCGCCAAGCGGGATATCGTGGAACTCATGGATGATCCGTGAGCGCAAGTCAGGGTCGTTGGGGACCACTACACGCGAATCATCGAAGCGACCGATGCTGTACGTTAACAGGCCGTCTTCAATCCGATATCTATCGATCTGATTGCGTGTGGAGCGGGATAAAGTACTCAGTGTCTTCTCACTGGGCGAGCGGAGGTGTTCCAAAATACTCGAATAGACCGAATCGAATTCATACGCAGTCCGGATTTCGTCGCGGAGTGGGGTTTCTGGGTTTCTGGAGACACGCTCGTCAGGTTCAATCCCGACGCCAAGCACGTAGCACAGTTGTCTTCGTCGTCTTCATCATGCAGTGGTTGTCGACCCAGCGAATCGCGTGGGTCGTAATCTGGACGACGAGACAGAGCATCGGCAAGGATGTTGTTCTTGCCGGGTTTGTAGTGACCCACGAAGTTATACTCGGAGAAGGACGACAACCAGCGAGACATTCGCTGGGAAAGATGAGGGCTCTTCACCGCTGTCCTCAGCGATGCGTGATCGGTATACACTGCGAAGGTTTGCTCGCCGAGTAAGTACACAGTGAATTTGATCAGAGCGTAGCGCATCGCGAGAAGCTCCTTGTCGTGGACAGGATAGTTGCGCTCCGCTGGCTTCATCTGTCGAGACTGATAGCTGACGACCCGTTCACGACCTTCGTCGTCAAACTGCATCAGCGCACAGACGATGGAAAAGTCGCTCGCGTCGCAAACGACGTGATATGGTTTCGAGTCGTCGGGAAGAGCTAGGATCGGCGCCTCAGCAAGGCTCTTCTTCACTGGTTCGAAGGCGGCTTGGTGCGCGGGTGACCAAGCCCATGTGGCATCTTTCTTCAGGAGTGATGAGAGGGGCTGGATCAGTCCGGCGTATTTTTCGTGTACTTGTGGAGATAATTCGCTAGTCCCAACCACTGACGCAACTCCGTGGGGTTCTTTGGTGTCGGCCATGCGCAGATAGAGGACACCTTCTCCGGGTCGGCGCGAACGCCGGCCTTGCTCACGAAGCAGCCCAGCACCGGAATCTCCGGCGCGCAGAAGATACACTTCTTCAGGTTTGCGTACAATTTGCTCTCGCGCATCACTTGGAAGACCTGCTTTAAGTGCTTCAAGTGGACTTCTATCGCGCTGAGACCACCCTCAGCGCGGCTGCGAACGAAGATGGCGTCGAAGTAGCTCGGTGCGAGGTATCGAAGCGGACGCAGCACATGGGAGACCATGCGATGGAACGTGGTGAGTGCATTCTTCAAGCCTTGTGGCATCATAAGCCACTCCCAGAGCATACCGCTGGGGGGGGGAGGGGGCTGACCGCTGTCAGCGGAATGTCGCTCGATCTCATCAAGATCTAATAGAATCCGTCGGTCAAGTCGATGGCGCTGAAGATGACACTGCCCGACATGGTGTCGAGCACCATGTCCTTCCGTGGAATTGGGATTTGCGCAGGGATGGTCGCATCGTTCAACTTGTTAAAGGCATGGACGATGCGCTATCCGCGTGTGGCCTTCTTCACACAGAACGTTGGACTCGAGTGTGGAGAGACACTCTCACACACGTGACCCGCTTTACGGCGATTCTCGATCAAGTCGTCGATGGCCTTGACTTGGTCTCGCGGCAGCGGCCACTGCCGCGTCACACAGTTCTTCGAGCCGGGCGTGAGATCGACCTCGTGGCGGACGCCTCGATCGGCAGGCAGTTCGGCTGGAATCTAATTGGGGAAGACGTCCGCGTATTCGCGAATGGTCTCGTACACTGGATTACCAGACTCGCGCAAGTGCGCTGCGAATCGCTCCTCGCGAGCGGACTTCGGTTCGGCGCTCTTGGGACGGGTGGATTCATCGTCATCACTGACGGCGTTTACTTCGAGTGGCGTAGACGCAGTGTCTGTAATCAGGCAGACCTGCTCAATCTCGCCAACCTTGAGACCACGAAGGAAGTTCTTCCAGGAGAGACCTGGAAGCCGGGTGATGGATTGAGCGTCGCGGGGTGGACACGCAAGCTCGACGGTGCGCTGACGGCCCATGCCGCCGTTTACGTGCTCAATGACACAGACCGACTCCGTCTGTGAGGTATCGCTCGGTGCAGTTTCACGTCGTGGCTTCAAACGACGGCGCTTCGAATTCTTTGCCCGGCACCTCGATGCGTACTCGAGGAGGAAGAATTGCTCTCGCTGGACGATGTATCACCCCACTCTAGGCACAGGAGCTCACTCTCGACTGTGCCGGTCACACGCGGGGGCCACTGCTCGACCGCGTGATCGTTCGGCGGGATCTCCAACGGCTCGACCACCGGCTCGGGTGACGGGAGCCTCGACTGCTCGACCGCCGTGTTGCGTTGCGGGAGCCCATGCTCGACCGCCGTGTTGCTTTGCGGGAACCCATGCTCGACCGCCATGTTGCGCTGCGGGAACCCATGCTCGACCGCCATATTGCGCTGCGGGAATCCATGCTCGACCGCCATACTGTGCTGTGGGAACTCATGCTCGACCGCTGTAGTGCGCCGCGGGAACCCATACTCGACCGCAGTTGTGCGCTGCGGGAACCCATGCTCGACCGCTTGCTCGTATTGCACCCCTGCTCGACCGCCATCGTGTTCTTGTCCTCGCCTCGCCGCGAGGGCTCTTCGTGCAACAGCACTGCGCAAGCCGTGCAGAGAGGGTCATCGCTCACTCTGCGTACAGCCTGCGTCGTGGACGACCGGTCCACGACGGTGACGTGAGGCCAGTCCTTCTGGGCAACCAGGAGGTGGGTGAACACCTCGCTCACGTCGAAGCCGCTGCGGTGTTTAGACGAGCGGGCCAACCAGTCAATCTCTGTTTGATACCGTGACAACCACGGGATACCCAAGATGCAATCAAACGCGTAGTTCATCTCAATCACGAGGAAGTCGTCATTGCTGCGAAAGCCGTCGAGCGTATACGGCAACGTAATCTCGCGCCGCGCGACGTGGCGCAGCTTCCCGTCAGCAAGCTTGACTACAACCTGTCCGCGACCATTGCGGACAGCGATTTTTCTGGGTAGCGGCGACAAACACGACTCACGGAAAAAGTTGTTTGTCGCTCCTGCGTCCACAAGCGCGCGTAGTGGACGTCGGGCGCCGGCGACATGGTGGCCGATGATGATCAGTCTTGAGTCGCCCGACGTTGTGGTGGCATTGAAGTGTGCGTGTAGCACACGTAGGCTAGAAGGTTGGGTTGCCACCGGGGGACCCGGACCCCCATTCCAGCCAGTAGGGCGCCCCGCACCTACTGACCCTGACCAGGTTTTGGCTGAACGGTAGGAGAGGCATCGACAGTATGCGCGAGCACTGGCGCGGGCGCGCAGCACTCAGCCGCGCGATGTCCAGCCTTCCGACAGCGGAAGCAAATGAGGGGTCGACTGGGACGACCACCCTTTTCACGAGGGGCCGCACGACGGCGGTTGCTCGACGCGTCGATCGCGTCGATCTTCATCGGCTCCGGAGCTGACTCGCTAGCTTCTGTGGACATTGCCCGCGCGTACGACGCCGCCATTACGTAGTCTTCACGAAGCGCGAGAGCAAATGCCTCCTCGAGAGAGGAGGGTTCCGCTCGAGTCAGACAGTATCGCGTCATGCCTTTACGCGTGCCGAACACGAAGACGTGGACTTGAGATGCCATGTCAATAGGATTGGTGACGATGCAGGATGCGAGGTGGCGTGTCTTTTGGACGTAGTCATCTTGCCTTGTCGCAGAGCGAAAAACTCTGCGTGCACTCGGGACTCGTCTTGTGGGGGCACGAAGGCGAGACGAAGATCACTCTGGAGGGCGTCCAGGGTGGATAACGCATCGTTGTTGACGACCAGTTTGCCGAGAGCCCACTCCTTGGTTTTCCCGGCCAGTCGGGAAAGTAAGAGCATAACTTTCGCTCCTTGCGCCTCGATCGTCCTCGAGGCGATAGCGATGTCGATTTCGCGGAAACAGCGGTTCAACGGAAGACGATTCGCTCCTTCACCGGAGTAGGTTGACGTCTACAACTTGACGATGTCATTCTTCGAGGAACGCGAGGGAGCTGTCGCTCGCCGATTCGCGTCGGCGAGCTCGCGTTCCATGAGCCCTTGGGCTGCTTAACGTTGTTGATCCAGGGTCGCTGAGCTTAGCAGCGACGCGACAACAGCCTCACCGGATACCGCTGCAATGCGGTGTTAGCCTCCCCACTCGACACGAGTGAGATGAGGGAAAGCAGCATGCTTCAGGGTTGGCCCTGAAGCTTCAGACGTCTGGCCTTGGCTTATTGTGAACTTGGTCATGGGAAGGACTACAAAGTGCTACCAGGTGTAACGGGCCTAGAGTGTCCGTTACAAGCTTACACGTAGCAATGAGGAAGTGTACAAGCTCCACGATAGTTAAACCAAGTGCTTAGTCGGAAGGAAAATCAACTCTGTTTTTATTTAGGTCCAGGGCAGCTTGCCCTGACCACTCAAATACACGTCAACGCCTTATTGGTTGATAGTGGGTCTGGCTCCCCATATATCAACCGAATAGGATGACGGCAGTTCAGCACACGCTAGCCGTGTGCTGCTGCACCTGCTTTTGTAATATAAATCTACCTACTTATGTAACGGTGGGGCCCACTACAGAGCGGGTGCGAGGCGGGCTCAGCGTCGAGCTCATCAGCGAGCCGTGCATTGCACTCTTCAGGTCATTTTATCTTTAAATCGCGAGCGTAGCAAATAGCGGGAGTTTCCGAAGCGGCACCAGCCAAGCGAAACGCGGCTGGTCCCTTTTCTGCTGTGACCTTAATCCTCGATTATGTCTTATTGCGACACTCAGATGGTCAATTCCTTACACAAGTCAAGTCAATCGATTTGTTGTGGGCTGATCCAGTAAATGCATGTGATTGGCATGTTCTGTCAACTCTTTTTATTCTGGCATTGGGTGCTTTCGATAAAAAGTACATCTTTTTTTTATCCCCCTATTTATTTCGCCAGCGATCCGATAAAAAGTCACCATAAATTCCGGATAGAAAACGCCTTCCATAATGATGCAACTATCTGTAGTTTTGTATGTCAGTTCAAATGCGACAATTTGAAATAGAACATAATGCAGAAATGGTTTTTCTACACGTACAGATATTGAAGGAGGTCTTCCCCTCGAGCGCAGCTGATACGAGATCATGTCGGGTTTAACACGTCGTTCCCCCTTCCTAGAATAGCCTACCGCCATTCAATAAGATCCAACCGCCTTTAGCTACACTATCCCAAGCTTCCTGCTCAAAACGGACGATGAGCGTTGAGGCCTTGTTTCTTCTTCTTAACGCCAAGATCGAAGGGTGCCGCAGATCTGATGGGGGCCTGCACGACCTTCGAAAATGCTTGCACCAGAACTTGATCAGATATGAGTGGCAAATGCTGGTGAGGATGCGTCACGATGTGACGCTTGACGTCTTGAAGGATCCGAGAGACTATTCCTAGAAGGACACTTGGCAGAGAGGGAGCGACAAGAACGTTTTGGCAACAGCTAGTCTTACACGGTGCGATCCTGCATCCTCAGAGGTCTTAAAATTTATCTACGTTTCTCTAATGAATGTACCGATTTATGTAGTGTGTTTGCCAGGGATTCCACAGTTTCGTCGAAAGGGTGGGCACCCGTGTCGGCTACAGGAACACCGCCAGGTCCTAGACCTGTTGTTAATTTCTACAAGGATTTAATGAGAGGATCTCTCTGCAAAGAATTCAGCGCGCCTCCTTCTACATTGGGACGCGTACTGAACGCCGGCAAGGAAGCTGTGGTGTAGGGATTTCCAGATTCGACCATACGCCGACCTACTTTAGGTCAAGAATCGGCTCGGTCTGATAACCCAGAGCTTAGGAGCCAAGGATCACGGTAAGTACTCGGCGATCTGTCCGGATATGCTATCCGGATAGCCGTTGAGCTCAACGGCCGCCTGAAGAGTCGGTAGAGATCCGAAACGACTACATTTCACTAGATATTTGTATGAGAAGCATAGGATTAAATAGGAGGAGCCGAAAAGGCTCCCAGAAGATAACAGAGCAGAATTTTCCTAGTCCAAGACACGTGTACACTTTTCCGGTAAGTCCCTGCATAGGGCTGGATTATGCCTGCCGTCAATACTCGAGAGGCATAGCTTGTAGGGTATTGACTGGTAGCGCCAAGAGATTAGGTCGGTCCGGGTAGGACAAAGTCTCGCTACGCGCGAAAGAAAGTCCCGCATACTCAGCGGGCCGGTACGTCGGATAGCCCGGGTGCCGTAACACTTCTAGCTGAGCAGCCTCTGCGCTCGGTGACCTGTAAAAGCGCTCGCGCGCCGTCGTCCATCCTTTGGTGGAGGGCACAGGGTTGTGAACGAGCTCAGCCGAACCAAACTCGGCGGAGCCTCGGAAGTGATCTGACTTGGTTAGTCGGAACCGAGTGGAAGCGAGCCACTCGTCTGTCCCGGAAGGGCCGGACCGCGAGGGAACCACCCTCTGCGCAGGCCATACAACCGCCGACCTAACTCGGCGATTCGTTGTGGTTTGTGTAAGGAATCCACATCTGACGATATTTGTGTGTTCTACTACACCACAAAGCTCTAAGAGAAGCTATGTCAGGGTTCGCGCCCGCTCGTATCGCTTGGCCAAGACTGGATCGTCATAAGGCCCTAGCGTGCCTGGTAGGGACGGTGTTAGAAGATCAGCACATCGATGTAGGATCACTCCGGGATCTTACCGGGTTTGCTAAATGGAGGTATCGATGCCTGCGTGGCTTGGGACAACATTTACATTTGAAATGAGGTAGCAAGTTTCACGCCCAAGAACCTTTGAGGATACGCAGCTTCAGCTTAAACCCCAGATCTCTATATGAAAAGATTGATTTTGGCTCATAGTCAGGCCAAGATAAGTTTTCTCTACAGCTGCTTAGTAAGGATCACATTAAACTGGATAAAAAGCCGCTTAATATTTTTTAAATGACCATTTTTCGAAAAGATCAAATAAGTGCAGTTTTATATAGGTAATTTTAAAAGGTTTTTTTTTTAATTTTAAACCCTAGTGAATAAGCTCTTTTATGTGGGTTATGAAAGTCATCCATTAATAGTTTTAAAAGGCATCCAATAATAGTTTTAAAGGGACCTTAATGAATTTAGGGTTTAGGATCGGGTACCTTTCAAAAAGTCATAAAAAAACAGTTTAATCAGTTTAATCTGAAATTTTAAATAGGTTACAAATGGGTTTAATGCGCACCAAAACGGTTGCTGGAACTCGACCTCCGCGCATTAGTGAATTTTAGTCATGTGTTTAATTATATTGCTACTTTAAGGTCGCGTTAAAATGCTTGTTGAGAGCAAAACGTGGTCTCACCAAGCAATGCGACGTGATTAAACTTTAATGCGGGACTTTTAATCCGGGTTTTTGGAAGGCACCCAATAGACCCTTTATTCCACTATATATACGATGGACAGAAAGTGGCGTGTACAGGGTTATCTTCAAATCAGGGTTCACAACCATTTCTTAGCTGCCGTTCGATCAGGATTTCAAGCAAAAGACGAAGAGCAAGGAGAACAGACAGGGCGTGACTGCATTTAGAGAAAGTAAGCTGGACTCAGTATTGGAGCTCTAAACTGCGTAGGTAGTCGATTACTTGACAATAACAGATAGAGAAAATATTTTTTCATGTCTGAAACGGATGTATTGCACTTGCCTCCAGTCAATGGCAGTTTTGCACTTATGAGAGATGAATTTCATGTGCGTGGCATCGTCAAGATGAAACAGTTGGCTGGACCCCGGGGACTCGCAACAAATAATGTCGGAGTCCAGAATTATTTATTTATAATGGGCATGTACCATAACCTATACAGTATTCTTTTGTGACTTTTAGCTTGTCCAACATCCTATGAAAGAGCATTTAGAAGCCGTTTTATGCCATATTTGCCAGTAACACATCAGGCATTGCTGTGAACCACTGGGCTTTACTGTCGAGGCATTTCAAAAGACCCCGAAAACCCTTACGCTGACAGTGGGCAGCATCTCGGCTCTACAAATCTAGGCCACGATGTATTGTGCATTTCAAAGCATTTGTCGTTTTCACTTGGCTGGACGCTCGATTTATAGTAGATAAAGGCCGTATTATTAAATCGTGGTCAATAAAAAGTACGAATCGATCAATTTAGACTGGCTGAAGATCGAGTTACGGTAGCCAAATTTACCGCTTGAGATCAATCTACCGTCAAATCCACATCAACATTCTGTAAATCGCCCTTTTGGTTTTTTAAAAAGGTAATTCGATCACAGATAAAACAAATCGACGTCTGCCCCTGGTTTTTAAGCTCCGGCCATGCTCGATCTACGCTATAAAACGGAGGACATTCCATCTGCAAAGCACAATATTTCCCAAAGTATCGGGAGATCGTTTAGGACATCAGTAGCCAAAACAGAAATTGAAACTGTTTCATTCCGATTATTTATGAGAGTCCCGGCAACTGTTTCCGACGGATAGAAGATTTAAACACGAGCACGTAAAAAATATTCTTAATATTATTCATGCTCAGATATGTAATAATGTCAAAAGAAAATGTATGATGCGTTTAAAAAGTAAGACCGAGTTCTGCGGTAACTTGAATGACTTCACGGCTTGAGCTAACGGCAATGCCCTATAGCGAACTTACCACGCTCACGCCAGTAGAGTCGGCATCCTCCGGTTCCGTGGCTAACTATTGGGCCTTCCGTTGTCAAATTACTATTTCCAGTGGTAGATCCCTCCGCGGTTGCTCCTAAGAGCTTACCTAGCCTTGGGCGCTCTCGAATGTTGTCACTTCGGCTACTGTCGCATTAAACGCCGTGGGTTACAGGCCAGACTAAGACGATCGCCGGTCGGTTTGGCAAATCTCTCAACAAGTGTAAAGCAGAAAGAAAGCTTCTCCATCCTTGTTTAAGTCGAGTGGTGGTGGTGGTGGGGGGGGGTATGTGTCGGGGGCGTCCGGGTGGATTGCACGTTCGACATATAGCACTACATGGCGGTGTATGGCTGCTTCAAGCGTAGCGGGGTGTGCTGCTGACCCCTTCTCTACATGGCGCCAATGATCAATGAACCAAACGATTGTTTGAATGCTGAGACGTGTATGGTCTCGCTTGCCTCGTTTCTACCGTTTTTCGGTAAAACCAACCCTGTCTAATTTGATTTCTTAATTTGGCGCTAATTGTGCAGTGAACAAGCGCCTCGCCCGACTTATCGACCCCGCTCGTCGGCTGCGCCAACCATCGGCGCAACTTCGCCGCTAGCTGCTTCCTGTCACCCAACGAGGAGGACCTCGGCCAAGTGCAATTGCACATGAAATAGCTGCACACGATTAAGCAAGCTGCAAAGCAAAAGTATTTAATTGTTTTTTACCTGCCGTATTTTTTATGTTGGTAACCATAGACTGAAGACCATGCTGAAACCCAAGCTGCGTCAAGAAACGTGATGTTGGCCCGCTTACTCAATGCTCGCGCGCTACTTTGAGCTGCGTGTATTACTCAGCGCCGGTGACGAAGACCTCGCTGACATCTTGCCCCACACCAGAAGTCCACCACAAGCTGAAGACGCTCAAGGAGCTGCTATCGGAAGTAAAGTATCTAACACAGAAGCTTCTGTGCGATGACCTCAGCTTGTTGGATGCTCGCGGCCTGCTCGATGGTATGTTCTAGATCCAGTCATCATTTGCCAATTACCTGGGTAAGTCAATTGCTTGCTTTTTTTTGTTTATTTATTTGTTTGCTAATTGAGAGCCAAACGCTGATATTGTACAGTCCTCTTACTTGGAGTCGGGAGTGGTGAAAGTACTTTCGGGCTAGGTTAATTAGCTGTCCCGTGGCGAGCGCTCGGCGCTCCAACCTCGAAAGAAGACATCGAAGGCTTCTGCCCCAGCACCGGAGCCGACCAAGATGGACTTTGCTGACAGCATTCTTAATGGGCGTAAGACACAGAGCACGCCATATGAGTACGAGCTGTTGAACATCACCACGCCGACGTCCACCATTGTTGAACGGTTGTTTAGCTCTGCTCACATGGTGCTACGATATGAGCGCAACAGGCTTTCGCTGCTCACGATGTAAATTGTTATTTGCTTGAGGGTCAGCGACACGTACTGGGATGTGACGACAGTGGATGCTGACAGCTACAACAACTCGACGTAGTTAAATTAACTGATAATCTACTTTTACAATGTCTCCGCTCCAATTAGTATTTCCTTTGTTCTAATGTTGCTGTGCGTTATTTATTCGCTGGTGCCCTCTGAAATAGATATACATTATATTCCCGGTTTCCCTGTCTAGGATACAATAGATGGATCGACATGTGCAAATTGTGACACCATACCACACCTCCAAGGTGGAAGCTCTTTCCGTATCGCGAACAGCATGTAGTATAAGGCCAAGGCGGTTGTGCCAACTGCGAGAGTGCTTACCGGCCACTAAAAGCGGCAATGCAAAACGAGCTTCAATTTGGGAGGTATGTTTCCCAGCCCCACGCAAGCGATGATATTTTATTGATGGAAGTCATTCTCACCTAAAACTACTCTAGTTTCTTAAAACCCGACTGAAGTAATCTGCAGTATGCACCTGATGAGCGGACGTAGGCCTTACCATCGCACGTGACACCTAGCTAAATCATTCTCTGGGTTTTATATCCAAATTTTAAGAGGCGAGTCATACTGACCTAAACCTCCTCTAGTTTCGTATACTCATATCCCAAACAAAGGTTTTCAACTCAAAATTAAATTGACTTAAGCACTTGATACACCTGTTACAAAAGATCTGCATTGAACTGTCATACTAAATAAAGTAGGGTTTCTCTCTGAGCCTGAATAATGTATCATTTCGGCTTGTATCGGAAGCAGCACAATTACTTTAATCAAGTTGTTTGGTGTCTTAAATTAAATATACTTGTATCAGTGATACTACCCAGGTCAATGATGCTTCTGGCGGTCAAGCGTAACATTATTGTAAATTACGCCTAGCCGGTGTAATTTAATCCGCGCGAATGTTGCAAGAACAGACTTCATCTTACACTGAGTGGAGATGATGCTACACTCTGCGACAAAAGTACATAGACACTCATTGTTTTATCTAAATCTCAGGACTACCTAGCGCTATTGGATGCTGTTTTAACAGAAGTAGCCAAGCACTTTAAGCAATAGATTGCATATGGCGCGATATCGCCGGTCGTGGAGTGTAATGGGGACCTTATTAAGATAATTACATCATTAAACCGCCAATGTATTTCTTGTGATTGCAGAGCGACTCGCACAGTATTGTAACAAGTCACGGGTAGTCTGCTTGCCTGCGGGTCGCGTAGCCGTTCGTGTCTGCTGCGCGACTCACCAGGGACCGTGTGACCGAACGTACCGTATGCAACTAAACACTATGTAGCCCACCGTATAGTGGCCGCTTTCCCACCCTATTTAATAATACCCAGTGCACTGCACGGTCAATCGCACTCAAGATCCACCCTCACAAAGACGCGGCTTGCACCACAATCGTCAATCCACTCGGGAATACGCCTGTGATGCCTACCCTCTCAATACGCAACCACCACAGCGAAAGTAGGAACCTCGTACCCCCTTACCGGTTGTAGCTTCACGCATCCATCCGCGCTTGAGTACTCTTGCACCGACTTGTACAGCTCTTCTTACTCGCTGTATGTCACTTTAACGTCACCCAGGTTTGGCGTACCGCGTGTGCTGTTCCAGATTAAGAAGTCGTTGCTGCCCTCCAACGTGCACTTCGTCTACGCTCATACTGCTGCCAACACTTTCGCATGTCACTGGAGCGCTGAAAAGCGCGTCCGCGACCGGGTTCGTGCGTCCCCAGTCGAGACTCCACTGCAAAAGCGCACGCATGAAGAGGCAACGCACATCGATGCAAATTACCAGTCAACTTTGATCCAGTCATTAGCCATTTGATTGCGGCATGGTCCGTCACAATAGTGAGCCGTCTACCGTAGAGATAGGGTCTAAGCAGTTTGATATATCATACGACTGCTAAACACTCCAACTCAGTAATGTCGTAGCTCGCCTCGCTATTAACATTACTAGCACACACCACAGGTTTCAAGCCCTTACCTTGGTCTTGCATGAGCCAAAATCCAAACCCCACCTTACTCGAGTCCGGAGCCACTCTGTAAGGTAGCCGAAAGTTAGGGTAGATTAGCAGAGATTTTGCCGCGGATACAGCTTTAACCCCCTGTGCGTGAAGCGTTTTCGGCGCCCCCATCGACAAAAAAACTTGTATATCCGGGTAAGGGTTACGATACTCAAATCAAGACGTTTTGGTATCGTGTATGCTGGAAAGGCGTAATAAAGCTACGCCTAGACCTCCCGACTCGCTCTAAACAGATGTATACAAGATTTTGGATGCATTATGTCCGTGACATTGCACTAACGTGATTATTTTCTTAATAACCAGCTAGACGGCTGCAAAGTCGTGCCGTTTGCATACAGAGACGCGTAAATGCAGTTCAAAGTCAGTCTAGTACACTGTACACTAAGCCGTCTGCTAGTTTCAGGAAAGGCACAGTGATCCAATACAAGAAGACAAAAGAGCTACGGACGAAACACTGCCAACATCGACTGCTCGGCCGTGCGAGGCAGCTTTTCTTGCTGGGTCTTGGGCTCATCACTGGGGGGAGTTGTCCTGCTCCTCCGCCTGCGCCCCACATTCCCTATCGTCATCTGTAATATTCGCCGGCGTCTGCAATCGAATCATGCGCTTCCTCGGTCTATTGGGCAAGGCCTCAACATTTCTCCACGCATTGTGCCATATTTCAAAGCATGCTATGGCCTGTCCGTTGTACTTCCAGCGCACTTTGACGCAAAGAAGACGTGCCAGACTCTCGGCTTCTTCGCAGATGTCAATAGCCTACCGTCGCTGCAATTTACGGAGGTGCCACCTCCACGGCTGTCATCGGTGCCCTACCGCAATGAAAACAATTTGCATACTCATGTCCTGCGCTTCCTGCCGGCCTCGTTGTTACCGCCGTGCCATTCATCAATGTGCAGCGGAGCGTGTTCGGCCTGCTGTGGCTTTGAAGATGATTTTGATGGCGCTGTTCCGACGTTCTCGCTGGCTTTCAGCACGTCCTAGGCCTCCTCGTGCAGTTGCACGAGCTCTAAATGCAGCTGCTTCATGCACTTGACGTGGCTCAGTTTGCGCATCACGTCCGCAACACGGTGAGCATTGTAAAAGATGTAGGTTGACAATGGCGAGATCTAGAAGACCGTTAAAGAGACTTCTGTAATACGTTTTGTACTTGATACCAAGTTGTAGAGATTATTTGCTCAAGTCTTACATACAAGATTAGCATAACGCTTAGCATGTACATATATTTTTACAACACTTGTCTTTGAGGTCGGTGTGGGTCGTGACAATCCACGCCGCCCACTAGCGTCTGATGATCTTTCAATGATCGGGAACACGCGACTTTCGGTTTGCTCTTCACTGAGCTTGTCACGGCGGAACACCGTCCAATGCCACGCTACCTCCAGATGCGATCCTATAGACGGCTCGGTTGTCCCATCTGGGTAGCGCCTAGAAGCCAAGGATCTGAGCGTATGCAACAATCTCAAATATTTCACGTTTGATTGACGCCGGGCGGGTTTTCACCAGCCTTTTCTTTTTATCCCCCTTCTTAGCATTTTCACTCACGACAGCTGCCGGTAGCCACTGCCGACCCGTTTGATAAGTTCCGACCTTGTAATATCCCAGCGTTAGCATCGGCAATGTCGGAGCGACCGAGCTGTAGAAGCGGTCGGTTACAGTCAAAATTGTCGCCCCCATTCTGGCCTTCTCTGGTCCAATACCTCACGCAGATTCCGGATGACGGCAGCCGGTCCGGAGTACCAGTCGGTCGACGCTCCTTGTTCTTTCATGCCACAGTATACTTTAAACCAGGAGGGTAAATAAATGCACCCAAAGGTGCACTACCCTTACCGAATACAGTACGCTGTCGTCGAGTAGCACAACATGAAGTCCCCCCCCCAACTTATGAGGCTTATCCTCTATGAAGACTCTCATGTGGTTGAAGCTTGAGCGAGAAGGTAACATGGCTTTGTCACACGCCAGATTAGGTGGCGGGATGTTTGCCTCGTTGTAGATGGTCTGTAGAGCGTTGATGACTGGGCGGGGCTTCCATGCACAGTCACGGCGAGCCCTCTCGTCATTACTGCTGCTGAAGTGTAAATTCCACGTTATGTGTATGAGCCGGTCTAGGGGCATGAACCGCCCACAGGTCCCGCGCGGTAAAGCGCATTTATCGGTTGTCTTCCAGTGATGCTTCAGCGTTTTTCTTGCTGGTGTGATGGCTCAGGCAATAAGTAGACCAACAAAGACACATAGCTCACATGGAGTAACTACAGCTGTCCTGCCAAGAGCAACATTTATTTATTCTCGGCCCTTTTTCTTAAGCTAAGGGTGCTTCTTTTCGTGTGCTACTTGCCCTGTGTAGGTGCCTTCCTCTCGCTCATCAAACTGCTCCAAGAAGTATCCGCTAATAGCTTCAGCGATGCCCTCCAAAAATGAGGGAGGGGCAAAGTAGAAGAGAGCCCCCAAATGTGTCGCAGCTGCCTTCGGCGAGTCTAGCGTCGGGACATAGTCACCGGTGTAGAGCCTAGGATAGCCTTGATACATTGGTGTAGCAGGTGGAGGCTCGTACGGCTTCATGCGATAATCGTACGGCGTTTGTTTGTAGGGCGCATTCCAACCGGGCTTTGCCATCTCCCTTGACCAGTCCTGTGAAACTTTTTCGGCAGCCAACTGCACAACACCTTTAATCGCTCGTACAAATGAGTCGTCGAATAGTATTTTAGGATGTTATGAGCCATCATCATCCATGCCCAAAGTTGTTTCGTCTTCATGTAAGCTCATCCGGAGCCTATGCAACCCCCGCATTATTCATGCTATCCGAATTTAGGACCGCATACCACTCCTCATCACCACCGCTGTCCGCAGAAACATCATCAACTACCAAATAAAACGTAGCAAGTATAGTATAAGCTAGTCGTAACTCGTTATCATGTATTTACAGTTTAGCAAACCTTGGTAGAGAGCTGTGTCTCCCTCGGCATCGACCCCGCTAAATTAGTTCAAGTTTACATCGTTGCAGGCAGCGACGGAAGGCGACAATGCATCGACGTCGTCGTGTGCCACTGCAGTGGCAGGTTAAATAATGTGTTCATCCTCAGTTGTCTGTACGACAATCGAGTCTGTACTTGATATCAACTACATACACTATTATAAATGTGCCTTGACTCACCAGGGCTATCGACAATGCGTTTGTAGTGTGTATCGGTGGAGAAGGCTAATCGTCCTCAATTATCAGGATAGCAGTCGACCCTGTACACACTGTCCAAGCCACACACGGTTAGCTTTGCGCAAATGTGGTCATACACGATTTTAAGTTTACATTTTCTCTAATGTGAAGCAAAACTTTATGCTGGCGGGGGAGTGTGTGTGTGTGGGGGGGGGGAGGCGGAGGCAGCGCCGCGATACTCCATCATCCTTGTTGCCCCTGCGCTGCTTTAAAATCACTTCGGCACTGTTCTTCGTCTCTCGGAGAAGTGCTGAAATTGAACGGCGCGGGATGCCTTGGCTGGGGCTTGCTGACCTTCGTTTTGCTGAGCAGCACGTAGATCTACTACATTTCATGCTGAGCAGCTCGTAGATCTACTACATATCATGCACGTATTAGCTCCGAGAACGATAAACCATCAATACAAACAAGCGTTAACGCTACCCAGATCCGGCCGATCGGGATATGGCATCAGGGCATCTGTGCCGACGAAGAAGTCCTCTCCTTCGATATCTTTGTTAGTCTTTCCAGGGAAGAATGTACGTAGAATGGTTCAAGCGATCGGTCGACCGCTTAACTATCCACTCGAGCTTCCTTAGCTCTCTCCAGCACGCTTGGAAGGCCATCTGCGCACCATGCGGTCATATTAAAAAGTGCGAGAGCGAAATATGTGGCGGCGCCTAGCTACCTGTAAAATCAAATGCGGGATGTGGTTGAAACAGCTTACAACCTCTTGTCTCTGATAGAGAAAGGTGCGCTTCGTGTGACCATACTATGTCCAAGTGTAGTTTACTGCGGGAATGATTGTGAGTACCCCGCCCCCAGCTGATTAAAAATTTGTAAAGGCATTTACATACGTCAAGTAAAAAAAGGTTTCACGTGGACCGTAGACGCTAAGATTTTGCGGATAACATGTACGGCCCACTCTCTCGAGCTCAATCGGTTAACGTGCTCAAACATCGATTCCTGTGAGAGTTCATTCCCATTCCGCGTCCTTGCGTAGCAATTTCGCCATTGGGTGCCTTCCAAACCCTATAAAAAACGTTTTAATCAGATTAATGGGTAATTAGAAATAAATAACAATTTTTTTTCTAATGCGCACCAAACCGATTGCTACAACCCGATCTTTGGGCATAGAGAAGCTCAGTTACATGTTTAATCATGTTGCTACTTAAAAGTCGGATAGGAATTGTTTAATGATGCAAAAAAGTGGTTTCGTAAAAAATCACCGTGATTATGCTTTAATGCTTGACCTGTTATGTAGGTTTGGAAGGCACCCATCGGTGCCATTAAAAACCGAGCCCTTCTAGAAATCGACGATAGTATTCTGCCAAATGCGAGAAACGTTTTACCTCCACCCTTTGGCGTGGAAAGTCGCGCACATTGATACTAGTCGTTCCATCAGTCTCACATCATCCGAGCTCAGCTGATGCCCCAAGTACTTAATCGTCGTTGTAGCATAATCCCACTGTGTCGGGCTTCAGAGAAAGCCCAGCCATTGCCAATCGTTCCAGCACGCAAGTAAACTTTAATACATGATAATCGATACCTTCTCTTGTGTAGATTACCACGTCATCAAAATATTCTAGGCAAGTACTCCGTGTCGACCCTCACAGTACGCTGTTCATTATCCTGAAATGTCGCCGACGCTTTAGTCAAGCCAAGTGGCATTGTGACGAACTGGTAAAGGCCCTTCTTGGTGATGAACGCAGTTTTCGCCTTATCCACAGCTGTTATTCCTTTCTGCCAGTAGACCGCTTTTAGGTCTAGCGTACTAAACAAATTGCACCACCCAATGCTTCCAGTATTTTATCGGTTCTTGGCAATGGGTATACATCGTTTTTCGTTACACGGTTTAATGCACGTTTGAGCGGGCTTCGCTGCCCTTCTTTTGTACAAGCACTATCGGAGATCCCCATGCTCCATTACCTTCTTCGATCCCACCAAATGGTACCATCTTATCCACGTTTTCTTTTACGACTTTGCCCTCAGCCTGTCGTCTTTGCAACATAATGCGCACCACACCCGTGTCAATATGATCACCTGGTGGACAATCACCAACATTCATAGTCAACTGTCGATTCGTACGAGGTAATTGTAGGATCCGTTGTCGGCTGCCGTCATCTGTACTGCCAAAGTTTACTGCACTTTCATCATCCAGTGGATCGGCACGGGTCCCTAAATCATTCAACCGCGCTTTGATGCGCTCACGCTGCAGCAAATCGTTCATCTCCAGGACCTCCATGTCGTCGTCCAGCGGTTCTCACTCACCTAGTTCCTACTTAGACGGCTATCTCGCTTGTTCAGCCTTCGCATATATCGCCGGTACGCAGGCAGGACCGTCACGCCCAGTCGTCACTGTCGCCCCAGCATGCCCGCACCTGTATTCTTTGCAGCGTCGTGACAATACTATTTGAAGAATTGATTCGTTGTCACTTTTTACAACAATACTAGTATTGTAAGAGCTACTTTTCCAAACACTACGGCTGGCTTTGAGGCAGACCAGAAGTTCTAAAGATGCGGGTTTGATCCTCGCTATTCTGGGCGTCTTAAGGCTTCGGTGCCATGCATCCACGGCCCCGAGCCCGAAGTAGTCGGCTTGGAAAAATATGAGGTCAATAGTTAGCGTTAGAGGGCAAATCGGGGCGCAAAACATAGCTACGCATCAAGACGCTGTATGGGCCTTATTTTTAAACAACCCAAACTACTATTTCAAAGCATTCCCAAATAAAGTACTATGGGTTTGGGGGGCGTTTACGCGTGGCACTGGGGCCTTAAGACGCCCAGAATAGCGGGGCTCTGGGGCCGCATAGGGCCATAGAATGAACGTTCATTGAGATATTCTGCTCACATATATTGGATGTTGGTTGCGCTAAGGTGGTGTTGATCTACGCATCTTTCGGTCCGATCCGAGGGCGCTTAAGCGCTTGCTGGGCAAGTGACATGGGCTTCTCGTCACTAGTTCGAGAAGTTCCATCTTCCTGGTTGGATAATTATCGCTCCGATATCGCTTCGCTGAAGGACTTAACCTTTTATCGGACTGCAGGCTTACCAACGCACTTTCAAACGAAGCATTGCTCACGATCGAAGCACGTGCAGACAGGTTCTTACTTGTCACGGGGTAACGGGCAGCTGTGTGGTCGAATAGGGCGCTATGCGAAGCCGTGTAAAAGATTGCACTGTGAGGTCCTCGCAGAAGCTGATTGGGTGTATCTTCACCATAGTCCAATCTGCCCATATATCGAGGTTAGGCGGCCCGTGCTCGAGGAACTAGACAAACGTTACCTGTAGATAATGCGGCTGAGAAGCAAGATGGGCTTTGAGGTGAGTGATACGGGCTGCAAATAGAATAGTGCCACGAACGCTAGCGAGCGGAAAGCCCACATACCCCAATGACCAATCCCATGAAAGGGCGACGACAACCATCCGCGTGGCAACTACACTTGAAAAATACTCAATACAATTTAGGATTGTATTGATGGGTACAATACCGCAATATATTGATTTCAATATAAAATTAAGCAACGCTGTTTCTTCGTAGGTAGGGTGATACCACGCTCTCCTTCCTGGCTAGAGCAGGTATCGCTACTGGTGTCAAGGTACATCCATCTGACTTCTTAGTTAATCGCACCGCTGCTATCCTAAACCCCCAGATCCTATGTTTGAACGAAATTGTATTACCACGAGTCCTCCTGCGATGCCATATCGCACCCTGCTCCCGTAAAACAGGTCCATGGTCGCTCTTTTTGCTTGCATGAAGTCGACCTCTAGAAGAAACTCATCAGTGCCTCCTTCCACGATGCAGATATCCACTGGAACGACTTCATCGAATCCAGTTCGTAGTTTGAACCGCTACATTTAACAGGAAGCCAACGATCCCTTCAACATTGTCTACCGAAGTTTGACACGTCACACGAATTCCATTCGGCAGCCAGTCTGTTTCAGCTATGGTGTACCGCGCACAGCTATCGGTTTTCACGAACTTCTTGGCACAGTCCACCTCCATAGTTACGTATGTAACCCGTCGTTCGTACCAATATATTTTACCGTTTCGTGAGTTACCGTACACCGTTCCTTAGTACGTTTACGCAGAGGTTTGATGAGGATCACACGTGCTAAGCCTCCTTGACGTCCAATTCGCTGTCCTTCAAAACTCCTCTCTCGTTGCTGCTATCGCTCTTAAGCATTCCCATGTCAGCTTCACCTTCCGCCTCGCGTTTCTGGCGTCGCTCGGCATCAGCTCGCCGCCGCTCATTGTCAGCCTAACGTTCTGCGCTCCAACGCTTTGCTTGTAGGATCTTAATGTGTTGATGCTTGGCTTGGTTTCTTGCCTTTTGTCTCTCCCGTCTCGCCTGCCCTACGCTACATTTTTGCTCTCTCGTAGCAAAACTTTCATCGTCCGAGATCGTTACCTTGCTGCTGACCGCATCACCCTGGATCATTATTAACACCGTGTCCACCATTGACGCCTTTACTGCGTCGGTGCTCGTGCCTTCTTCGTCTCGACGGACACTCCATGTGTCTCCGTCTTGACGCCTAGCTTCGCCTTTTTCCAGATTGATGTTGACCCTTGGCTCCACCATCAGCATCACTGCTCTAGTTCATATCATCCTGATCGACACGCACAAACCTTGCCGAGGCCATCAACGGTCTCATAATTGCTACATACCTCGCGGCACATCCCATGTCATGTGAAGCTTCGTCCTCCATCATTTGCATTACCCATTCGTTTGTTTCCCCATTGGCACTGGTATCTCGTGATACCTTCGGCTCCAAGTGCTCGACGAAGCACTTCACACCACCATCACCCAAATTCTTCGACTTGTCGTCACACTCATCTTCATCTCACATTCAGATTCCCTTTCTTGTGCTCGGACTGCACGTACCGCAGTAACTTGTCGTTCTTCGCCACGCCCTTCGACGGCGCCAGTTTGGGGTCCTCCGTATTGTCTCGAACGCCGTATCCTTTCTTCCGCATTCGACGCCTGATTTCCGCTACTGGTCGTGGCTCTTGATCCCGCTGCTGTAGGTACTCGTCGCCGCGTGCCTTTTCTTTGCTATTGGAATAGTTGTGTGCATAATGTCCGAGCTTCGAGAACTCCTTACTGGTACCATGCAGTATGGTAACGACACAACAAATCTGTGTCAGCACCATTCGATCTGGTCACCACTGCACGGGTCTGATTAGAACCACACCCAGCACAACACGATAGGACACCCGCGGGAAGCACGCAAAAATGGTGCGGCTAAGGTGAATATGGCCGGAGGCCAGCGGTGACCAGTGTGCAGTGTGAGCCACATCATTCCAGCACAGCAATCACGATCGAGTATGCCGCCGCGAGTTAGCTGGCGAGAGCTCGCCGTCGGGACCGAGGTGGTGTTCGCGAAGCTAAAGTCGTTCGACATTGAAAAGTCGCAAGTCATGGGGTGTACTATCTGCCCTGGAGGAGACCATAAGATGCGCTATCGTCTATTGGAATGCAGCTCGGCTACATACAAAGAGGCGAGCCCCGTGAAGTGCCCCTGGCGGAAGAAGGTGGTCACGTGCTTGGAGTCCGAGCACGCGTCCGTCTAAGACTCGGGAGAGCACAACATGGTCTTCTCCACCTCTTCACCAGTGCGCAAGAAGCTGACCCAGCCTCAGAAGGCCTTCGTCCGGGACCTGGCCGAGAACCACCTGAGACCCATGCGCAACAGGCACGCGCTGGCCCGCAAATTTGCTACCCCGCTGGAGGAGCTCCCCGCTCTCGAGACCGTAAAAAACTTTGTAAGCCACTACGCCCGCTCGCGGTTAGAGAACCATGACCGAGTCGATGACTTAAAGAGGTGGATTCGCCAGCAAGCGTACGACCACTCGAAGGACATGACGGAGCCCTTTACGCTCACGTGGGAGCTGGACAACGAAGGTTTGCCCCTCGTCGAGAACGGCTCGGACACAAAGCCGTTCTTGGTCGGCATCTCGACGAGGTCTCGAATGACCTCAATGATGCCGCCAGCGAGCTTTATACTGCACCGGGACGGCACCTACAAGACGAACAGGATGGACTACCCCGTGCTGGTAGTGGGGGTGTCCGACCGCTCGCACCGCTTCGATTTGGTAGCTATGTTCATTATGTCCTAAGAAACGGAGTCGATTTTCAGGAATGCGCTTTTATCGCTACGGCGCCTCTACTTTTGGATGACGGACAAGCACCTGACGGTGCAATACGCAATGGCTGACGGCGACAGAGCCCAATTTAGTGCTCTGTCGTCGGTATCTGGCGAGAACCCAACGCTTTTGCTTCCTGATGTGCTTCTTCCATGTGATGAAGCACATCCAGGAGCAGGCTAAGACGCTTTCCTCGGACTCGCAAGATCGTGTCCTGACGGAACTATACGACCTGCACTTTGCCTGGGCCCAGGCGTACTATATAGGGACGCTGCGTGCTGTTCTCCACCGCTGAATGCCCGAAGCGACCCTAACCGCATTTGCGCAGTATTTCTAAGGACAATGGGTCGTGGGGCCCTTCGCGAAGTGGCAGCGCTTCGCCACGCCAAGCGGTTTTGCTTCGACGAACAACCCAGCGGAGACGTTCAACGCGCTGTTGAAGCGCGACTACACCTTGCGCCGTCGCCTAAGATGGGAACGTTGTTGCTCGAGCTCAGTGGCTGCTGCCTGGACCAATCCAGCAGCGTCAGAGCCTTCGAGTATGCCGTGATTCCAGCACCGACCCTCGAAACGAAGGGTCTCAGAAATGGAGCGAGAGGGGTTGCTAGGTCTCGCACCAGGCCAGCATGTCAAGTACGTGCGCTCAGGAGAATGCTCTATCCTGCGCGTGATTTCGCTGCCTACCCGCCGAGTTTTATTTGCCCCAAACTGGCGCAGTGAGGCGACGATTGCTGTGTCGGCGCAGATGGGCAGCAACTACGCGCGAAAAGAGAACAAGGGGGATCCCTTAGACGGCTGGCCCGTGAACATCCAATGGCAAAGCTGCCCGTTCGCCTACAGTGGTGTTGGAATTCCCACGTGAACTCTAGCTACAAATGTAGTTAGGACGTTCCCACAACAATACGTCTACTAGGATAGCAAACGATCGCTCGGGCGGACCTGAAGACCCCAGTTCTGCCCTTGCACCGGGACAAACTGGACCTTGTAGACTACTTATATAGGCCAACCAGTAAAAATAAGAACACGCTACTAGCACGAGCAAAGCAAGTATGGGTTCTGAGTCCTCGTGGTCCCAACAGCGGAAGGGTACCAGGTACGGGTAAGCCTTTATGAAGGCCACCGAGTGCTCAATACTCGGTTGGAAGAATAAAAGGGATGGAATACAAGCACTCCCAGTCGTGCAAATAGGCAACAATACACCGTCACGTAAAACCTCCCGATAGTAATCGGCCAAAATACACAGTCTCTTGGCCTTGCCGGATGAACCCTCGCTACAGAGCTTCGAGCCCACCGACAGGCATAACACACTCAAACAAGCTTGACCAGACGCTAACCTTGAAGCCGGACGTCGCTCTGTGTGCTTGAGTGGAAATTCTGTTCTGTCTTTATGTTTACCCTTTCGGATCTATTCCTAATAAGAAGTCCTAATCAAGTTTACATATATATCAAGTGAACAATGATCCGTTATAGATCTTCTTGCGCGCCAAGCGTCGTCTGCTTTGTCGCATGAGCATCTTAAACGGCCCGCGCCCTGTCCGAGACGGTGAGCGTGTCTTCCAAGGGTCGCTGAGCCTTCCGCGAACTCATATCAACCGCCACCGAGGGTTCGTACCGTAGATGGTCAGTTCTTGGCCGCTGAATGCGAATCCGGCCAGTCCATTATTAATAATAAAGACAGCCTGGATTCAGTGACATATGGACCGTATCCAATATCCGTTGAGAGTTCGGTACTGACGCCGTCGAGTCTCTTGCACCTTGGAGTCACCGTACATCACATGACCGAGGGTTCGTCGCTTGAACAACTTGGGCGGTGTCGCGTCTTTGTCGACGGGCGATTATCCGCAACAATGGAGAAATCACTACACCACACCTGCCCCTGTCGTAATGGAAACCACGGTACTGGTGCCCGTTGTGACATTGCTTCAGTCTCCAATTCGCCATTCCATCTCAGGATGTCCAAGCGCTTGAACCGGGTCGTGAACAACGCACTTCAGCGTCTCAATCCTCGCCGACGTCGTGAACGTGAACAGCTGAAGGTACGTCAGCTCATCTTCCTCTTGAATCATCGGCACCTTGATCATCACCATACATTACTCGTCTTGTTTCTTAGGAGGGCGACACCGAGATTTCGAACGCCCCTCAACCTGCTACACTTCCTCCGACGGCAACGTCATCAGCCGGACCTCTGGCGCTTCCTGCCCCGGACTCTTCACCTCCTGCTGCAGCTCCTGCAGCACTTCCTGTCGTCGCTGAGCCCACGGAGATGGCTCCTGCTGGTCCGCCTGCGCCCGCTGGTGGTCCTCCACCACTCACCGAGGATTCATTGCGCGCCATGCTGGCTGAAAGTACGGACACATCGGTCGATCACATGATGACCTCGATAATTCCGTACTTGACTGCGATGGCTCGTCACCAAGTGCAGCTCAGCGTTGCGCTTCCTCTCCACGGCGATATCCACGCTCAACGTCGCCTCGAGACCGCTGTGGGCTTCGTTGGCACTCTTGGCTTCCGCCGCCAGGCAATTGGAATCGCTTTGATCCCTCGCTGCATGTTTCATGACGTTCTCCGACATCTCAACTAGCTGTTGAGGGGTCCAGCGAGGTTTCGTTTTCAGTGGTCGCTCCTCGGTCGGCATTCATGTTTTCTTATTCTTAATCCACTTCCACAGCGTAATCCTGTTCATGTTGTTCTTCAAATGCATATACAATTTGCTGTTGCAGTAACGTTTTTCGTCTGTTACCACAGGCTGCATCGCCCTGTGGGCAGTTCACACGTGATCCAGCACGCTAGTCTTCGTCCGCCACTTGCGCCATCTGCAGCCGATTCTCGCTCTTTTTGGCTCGCAAATAGTCGTACAACAGACCTCCACATGACAAGTTGAAGGCTGGTTCCCAAGCTGGGTCTTCGTAGCCTACCCACTTGACTTTGAACTCGCGTACAGCACGCTCCGTGCTCGTCGACAGTGGTGTTCTGTCGTCGAGGATGGCCTCGACTTCATATTCACCGGCAATTTAATCTGGTTCCCGGCTGTCTCCAGGCAACAGCTCCTCGTTGAAATCGAGTATTGCTTCATTAGTCGCGTCTAGTACCAACCGAGTGTTTGGTCGACTGTTGAATTCGTTGATAGCCTTGAGTCTCGACACATGCACCACTGGGTAGAAGCGATACGCAGTTCGGTTTAACAGTTCCAGATCGTACGCAAACGCCTCCACCTTGCGCTTGATCCGAAAAGGTCCATGCCACCGGTGAGCTAATTGCTTCGTCAAGCCCGGTTTGACGCGTTCCATGTACAGCCACGCCCGGCTCCCAATCTCAAAAAGAGATCTCGGTGGGGCTCTTGCAGGATCTTTCATCTTTTCCGAAGCTTCTGGGGGGTCCGCCGAGTGTTCGTTTCCACTTGGCCGAGGTACAGCGGCTTTTTCCAGTCTACTCAGGGCATCATTATGTTTTTTAGCCCTTCGCTCCTTTTCTACAGCCTGATAATTTTCGGCCATAGAGAGGGCGATCTCGTGTTGTCGATTGATTTCGCGCCACCACGCCAGTGCGTCGGACAGCTTGCCGAGTCCTCGTTTGAGTGATGACGACATCGCCCTCAACGTCGACTGCGCATCCCAACCGTGAGCGATGTAGAACAGTGTTTCCTTCCTTGTAATGTCCTGAGAAGTATTTATAGCTATTACTAGCTTCTCGGCGATTTCGTCCCAATCTTGCTGTAGAGGGTCTTCCGCGTACGCCCGTACGGAGCCCATCACCGACTTCACCGAGCGTTCCTGCCGTCCATTAGCCTGTCGTCGATAGCTCAAAGTTGCTCGTGATCTTGACTGCAACATCTCTGCGAACGCTTGAAAAACCTCGCTCATGAAGCGTGGGTCGCGGTCGTTCCTTATCAATGATGGGTCTCCGAACCGTCGGTGCACACATTCTTCGAACACTTGAGCAACACTCAGCGCTGTTGTATCCGAAATAGCCTTGGGAATAACGAATCTCGTGAGCGATCACTGAAATAGGAGCAACGCCGTGTTGCCCCTGCGAGATTTCGGTAGTGGGATCACAAAGTCCATTGATACGATCAGGAACGGTCGTTCGGCTAGTTTATTGACAGGCGAGTATCCACGAAGCTGCGGACGGCTTTTACTCGAGCTGCAATCCGGACATGACTTTACATGCTTTTCCACGTCAGCGTACAAGCCGACCCAATAATAATCGGACTTAACGCGATGGAACGTTTTAACCACACCTTGATGTCCACCTTCCAGCGAGTCGTGACAGCTCTGTAGGACCTCTTTAATCACCGTTGTCGGTACAACAAGCCGCAACTTGGTTTCTTCTTGCCAACCGTGGTCGTACCGACGATTCAATCCAAGATAGTGAAGCACGCCGTCTTCTGATAACACGAACCGGTCAGCTTACTTCCAGGCATCTCGAGCTTCCTTATAACTAAGCTTATCTGCTTGGCCTTGAAGCACCTTCTTGATGTTAGACCACTTCTGCTCCTCGTCTTGTGCCACCATTATCCGTCTGCGTCGTTCCCGCTGTATTGCCACCGGGTCAACATCTTCCGCGTCGGGAAATGCTGCTGGTACAGTCTTGTGAGGATGGTCTGGCAAATCTTCGCCGATTGAATCTTCGTTGGACGTCTCTCGTCGTTCTTCATGCTTTTCTTGAGCTTCTGAGACCCCCTCCGAGTGTTCGTCTGCAAACCTGACGCGTTTCTTGGCTTTCGTCTGTCGCCTAGTCATCACTGCCATATTACCATAATCGCACTCTGGTGAGCTGTAATCAACCACGAAAAATTCGAAAGTTTTCCACTTTGAAGACTCGCTGCCTGACAGTACATGTACTTGACGCTCTGCTCCACGTGACGAAACATCTACCGAGTCTTCATCCGGCTCGTAGCTCATTTCCTGGATGCGATTCAGCGACGCCAATTCCGACTTGCGAGTTTCAGCTAAGATGACACGACTGATCTTTGATTCCAGCGCTTCAGTGGCTAACGAATCCGCGGCAGCGCTGTATTCTCGTACAACGTGAAGATATTTAACTGATCGAAGCTTGGCCGCGAGTTCCTTGTGAGGATTCAGCAGCGCTAGCAGCGTTTCCTTCCAGCATGCGATCACCCCTAGTGATTGTTGAATCGCGAGCCTTGAGTCACCAGCGATAACTAAATCCTCAGCACCGTGCGCAATAGCGGCCTTGGCACCGTTAATCATTCCTGTGTTCTCTGCCTCATTCACTGTGGTGGCCGAGAGGTAAGCGTTCGCAGCAATCACTATCTTCCACTCAGGAAGGCTCCAGAACACCCATGAACAACTCCCGTAGCCACCGTACTTCTCTGCCTTCGCTGATCCATCAAAAGACATGACGAATCCACTGTAATGACAGGGAAGCCTGGCGTACAGCAACGCGGGGTCCATCCGAATAGTCGGAGAGCCCTTGTTTGGAGGTACCACCGGCACGAGTGAGTCTTCCAGGTCGACGAAGCTCGTGATGCTTGACTGCAGTAGCTGCGCGAAGGCGACATCCTTCTCCTTCACGCGCTGCACCTTCAAGTACCACTGCGAGAGAAGCACTGCGAGCTGGACTGCGCGTCCGAAGAGAGACTTCGACTTATGTACCCACTCTAACGTCGAGAATCGTGTATAGACATGTAGCGTCTTTCCTGCCAGCTGGACGTAACCGATCTTCAACAGCAAAAGTAACGGCAAAACTTCCTTCTCAGCAGGATGGTAGTTCATTTCGGATTACTTAAGCACACGACCGAGGAATCGTACGGGGTGTAACTTGCCTTCGTGTTCTTGCATTAGCGTAGTGCTCAACGCCCATTCATTCGCAAAGAGCATGACATGAACTTCCTTCGACCGATCGAAGTGCCTGAGGATGGGTGAATGTGAAACACTCGCCTTCAGTTTCTCGAAGGAACGACGAGCCACAGAAAGGCCACCTTCAACGGCAAAGTCTTCATCCTTAAGCTGGTACAGCGCCGCATTGTAGACCGCGAAGTATTGAATGAAGCGGCTGTATTAATTAACCGCTCCAACAAACGACTGCATGCCCTTCTTACTCGTTGGAAACGAAAGCTCGGTAATGGCCGCAAGCTTCTTCGGATCAGCCCTGATACCTTCTGGCGAAATTTTATGTGACAGAAAGTCCACCTTGGGTTGGCAGAATATGCTCTTGGTAAGGCTAATGCTGATCCGACACTGTGCAAATCTTGCCAGCAATCGGTCCAGCGTCGCCAGGCAGCTGTCGAACTCCTCGCCACCGAAGCAAATATCATCCACAAACGATCGTCGACCAAACACAGGTACCAGCGATGATTCGTCTGGCTCCCCGTTCGTAAACATGTCCGGGACGGGGCTGTTGACGAGTTGTAGTACAGGGTCGGCCTCCACCGGTGCTTCGCGGTCTGCCGCGAACTTCGTTTGAAACGAACCCTCGGTGCTTGGCCCACGACGTTCCTTGGCCTGTTCTTCAGCTAAACGCATCTTCGCCGAATATTCAAACCAACCTCTTTTAGGTTGAGCGAACCCCCAGAGTGCGTTGTCAATCATACGCTGGTAGATCATCGGCGCGCTCTTAACCCGAAGGGCATGCGTAACCACTCGAAATGTCCGAGTGCGCTGACAAACGCCGACACTTTACGTGCTCGCAAGGTCATCATGACCGCCCAGAAGCCGCTTGCAGCATCCAGCGAGCAGAGCCATAGGTAGCACTCGAGATCGGTCAACAGATCGTCGACTAGTGGCATTGCATACTCCATGATTGCGGTGATAGCATTTACCATCTTGTAATCAATGCAGAGCCGGATGTCCAGCCCGTTCTTTTTCATCACAATCACGATTGGCGATGCTCATGGATTGTCGGAAAAGACGATCCGTCCTGCTCGCAGCAGAGCGCGCAGCAGCTCGTACAGTTTGCCGAGAAATCGTAGCGGCACGCGCCGGGCACGCGGTTTATTGGGGCGTGCCCCTGCGTGTCGGTATCGCAGACTGCGCCGTAGGCTGGCGGTGGCAGTGCGTTACCACTAGCAATCAAGATGTGCTCGTGATTCTTCAGCATTGCGACTAGACGCACTTTTCGATCGGGTGACAGCTGGGGATCAGCAACATTCGGCGCATTGTAGTCTATAGTCGTGTTGATCGCTTCGGTCAGGTCAGGCAGGTAGGCCAAATCCTTTGCGTAATCCTCCAGATCAATGTTGTTAGCTGGGTGCTCGCAGAAATCACTTCTTTTGTCCTCCGTTGCTTCATTTCTTTCGGGTGTTAGCACTCGAGCAACCGAGATGTACGTCTCGTCCAAAGTCGCTACGGGCTCTTCTCTTGACTCAAAATCGACATCCGCCTTGAGTTGAACACTCGGTACTGGGTCTTTTTCCTTCCCATCCTGGTTTCCCATCTCTAGGCCACCTGCTGGGTCTTAGTTCGCAATGTTGAATGCGCAGGCAACCGACATATTGGGCTGTTGACTCTTGTTCAGCGCCTCGGACGGTCGTTGGCTTGACAGTCCGGCATTCGCACCAATCTCGCAGCGAACACTCGGTGCAGTATTCACCACCTTCAGCGCGATGTCTGCATCATCTGGACCAACCACCGATGACTCGTTCGCAAATTTGGCTGCGTACAAGTCCGGGATAGCTTCGTCAAAACTGGTGACTTCATCTAATCCAGTGCTGTTACTTGTCGCTTCCGTTGTCACCCCAGACTTGAAACGAACACTCGTTGGCGTATGTAAAACGTTTACCGAACTCAGTCATTCGTGTGTCCGCGCTACCGAGGCTTCGTTCGCATTATTGCCTCCGCCATGGGCTGTCGTGTACGTGTCCAAAGGTTCTTCGGAAGGCTGACCGTCGGCCGAATCCCCGGCTGTCACCCCAGACGCCAGACAGGCTTCCACTCGTTCACGTTCCTCCAGGATCAGTGCCCAGAGCTCTGCACATGTCAGTCGATCACTAGAGTCCATTAGCGAGTCTTCATGAGGCCTTGCTAGCACCCCACTGGGTTCTGGATAGTCTCGTCGCTCGACGCCGAAGGATGAGCTGCAAGCCATTGCTCGTAGATTTCACATTCACGCTGAAACAGCTCGCGGTCTCTGCAATCTTCGTAAGACAGCACCTGCCAGTTTTGGTACTTCTTCGAATCCAGACGCACATAGCCGTCACCTCGCGGCAAATCCCCATCTGGAAGCCACATCGCGATCGAGTGGTGGGCTGGTAGGTACACAGTCTGGTCAGACTCATTGGTCAACCGAATACTCTGAGTCCGTCCACGTCGAAACGTCGCCACTGACGGAATTAGCTTGTTCGTTCGACGAACCCACAGTACGTGTTCCTCCAGCCCGACTTGACGCTTCGCTAGTCGATATTCTCGCCACTCGTGCGCTTGAATGTCCAAACGCTCAGGTGGCACGGCGTTAACATGGGAGCCGTACTCTTCCCTGTCGATCATGTTCTTGGTCTTGATCAGTGAGATTTGAACTTCGTGCGGTAACCGCGCTGCGCCGTGAAACAGGTCCAACTGGATCCGAGCTGGGATCATAAAGTCGGTCCCGAGTACCACGTCGACGTCTGCACTATGCGCCATTACCCACATCTCGAATTCGTACACCATCTCTCATCCGAGCATAATCTTGCCGTATGCTCGTGGCGTCGTAGACACCTTGCCTTCGTTGATTCCTTGAATGTCAATGCGGCGTCCGTGATTGGGTACATCTCGGCGCCACAACTTCTTGGCAAAGGCGTCAGTGATCACACTAACGCTCGCTCCTGTGTCGAGGAGGATCCTCGTTCGCTGGTCGTTTACAGCGCCTTGCACCAGCGCTCTCATTCTCATCCGTCGGTCGAATTTCTTGGGCGACCACCACCCCTGTCTCTCGCAAGGATTCAACTTCAACATCTTGGAGTGACTCTTGGGCTCGTCTCGCGCTGCACTCGAAGTCACGCCGAGCGAACCCTCGCTGGTGCCCTCATCAGCATCAGCACACTCCACTCTCCCTCCAACACCTCCACCGAGGATTCTACTCCTCTCCTTTTCATTTTCCGTCGCGTTCACACTTGGTACGTAATTATCAGGCCATTCACTCTGCCCCATGAAAGCAAAGATACACTCTGCTTCCGTTGAAGGCTCGGTTAGCTGTGGCAGCCTGATAGGGACCAACCCAGTTGTAGTTGGCGGGCTGCCTAGTTCAAATGACGTTCTTGAACGACGGCCTGGAGCTGAGGCGGGAGTTCCTCCTTCGTGCCTTTAGTACGCACAAATTTGGCAAGGTCTTAGAAGCTGCAGAAAAGTTCGCATTGTCCAGCATCGTGGGCTTGTTTGCAGAGATTGCATCGCTTGTTACAGTAGTGGGCGGAGTGACTCATGCCACCGCACACCGCGTATGGTCCGTACTGTGGGCGTTTGTTGTCATGGTTGACGTCGCGCCGACCGCGTTGGTCCTGATTGAACCCACGGTCACCACCTTGTCGATCTTGATTAAAGCCATTCTCGCGATCAGGCGTGTTCCCACGCATCGGACGGCTGTCTGAACGTGCGTAGGTGCCTTCAGCGGCTGCACGGCGTTCATTTTCGTTAGCCGCGGCGAGGTATCGGTCATTTTCATCCAACGAGAAATCACTATCCATACTTTCGCGCTGAAAGTCGTTGTACTCGTCTTGGACATCGCTGTAAGCGTTCGTATCTTCGTTTGAATACTCGGTGCCCCCTTAAGCAGCTTCGCGACCTTCTAATTCAGCTAGAAGGTCATCCACCGTGGCTTCAATGAGCGTCACGCTTAATTTATTTTGGTTGTCATCGCGGCGACGGTCATCACGGCGATTGTTGCGGGCATACCCATCGTCGCGTCGCGCATCACGGCTCTTGGAATATCGATACTCACTGTCACGTTTGGCCATTCTCTCCTTGCCCTTGAGAACATCTTCGATGATCTCTTCGAGCTCGTGAATGTCGGTGACACGAGCGTGATAAAGACTCTCCGCCAGCTTGTCATCATCGCATGTTGCCAGGAACTGCTGTATGTGTTCTTTCGCGTCGCGACCACTCTTCTCGAAGTGTAGAAGGGCGGTCCGAGCGTAGGCATTCAGCCTGTTTGTGTAGTCGCACAGATGTTCGGTATGTTCCCGCTTTGCAGAGTAGTACCGGGACAGTGCCGTCTGCGTGAACTGCGAGCAATAATAGCGGATAAACGCATCGCTCAACAGCTTCCACTTGCGCTTCGGCTTCTTTGGAAGTTGACGGAACCAATGAATGGGGCGTCCCTGAGACTAAGCTCAAATGGAATGCACCATTTGTCGGCATCTGTGTGGGTTCCAGTCATTTCGTAGACGAACCCACGGAGCCACTGCAAACAGTTCTCGTCTTGTTGTGAGAGCCTGAGAACGGCGTGATGCGATCTAATGGTCGGTGCGACGCCATTTCAATCCTCGGTGTCGGGTTCACGTCGTTTAGCGTCGCCAGCTCATTCATCTGACGCATTAACTCGACTTGAGGATCTTCCTCGTCGAATGTACGCACGAAAATGTCATCGCCACTTGACGAACCGTCATTGTCGACTTGACGACGTCCGGCACCACCTTTGGGAGCTCGCGCACCGCCCCGGCGACCGAACGAACCCTCGTTACCAGCGTAAACACGTTGCATACGGCTCTCCGAACGTGACGTAACCATGTGCGAGCCTTGAAAGTACAATGAAGCTTCGGTAGTGCCAAAGGCACCGCGCTCAGCTCCATGCTTGGTCGGAGGAGTACGGTCGAGTCGTTAGGGTGTATGCGGCAGCGGAATCATGGACGGATCTTCATCTTGAAAGATCGGTCGACTCACAGGCTCCTTTCCAGCGTTGATGCCAACAGCGCCAAACGCCTTCCGAAGCTTCTTCTTCCATTTCTGGAAAGCGGCTCCGGCTTGATGAGTACTCCAATCTTGGAGCGACATCGTCGATGGGTACGTCTCATTCTCGAAGCCCAGCGCCAACAGTAGCGAAACTGAATCCTCGGCAACTTGGCTAGTCGACACCAAGTTGACTGGGTATTGAAGTTCCTGCGCAAGCGCAGGCCAGTCGGCCTTTCGCTTGGGGATGGGCTTGCGCAGCTGCATCCACACATCATTCTGCATCAGCGCTTGTACGCGGTCGAAAACGCGCTTGGCGGCTGGTGTATCACCGTTGATAGGTGGGCGAGGTGCCTTCAGCAATACTGAATGCTTGGCACTCGCCACCGAAGGTTTGGAACCCTCGGTCACTTCCTCATAATCTTAATAGGTCGGTTCCGGTCCCGCAACGTCATCTAGATCGTCGGCAAGGTTCCTCGAAAGGGACTTGGTCGCCCCGCTCAGCCCCGATGATTGCGTGGCCGTCACCGGTGTCGCTGCGCCTGGCTCTGGAACCGGCATCTTGTCTTCGTAATCTTCATAATCGTGGACGTCGGGACCCGTCGTCAAAGCTCAACGAAAGCTCGGTGGCGGCTGCAAAGCGTGCAGCCGGGCTTGAACTCTCGTTGGGAGCTCCGCCAGACTTGGCAGGCATAACTGGTACCGTCAGTTGTCCTTTCGCCATGTATCTTATTTTCGTTTTCTTGTTCTTCTTCTCTTGGTAGCTCGTTAGCTAAAAAGGCCATACAAACAGTTCACAATGGTCAGAATCTGTTCCCGGGTCGCGGCACCAGTTGTGGTGTTGGAACTCCCACGTGAACTATAGCTACATATGTAGTTAGGACGTTCCCACAACAATACGTCTACTAGGATAGCAAACGATCGCTCGGGCGGACCTGAAGACCCCAGTTCTGCCCTTGCACCGGGACAAACTGGACCTTGTAGACTACTTATATAGGTCAACCAGTTAAAATAAGAACACGCTACTAACACTAGCAAAGCAAGTATGGGTTCTGAGTCCTCGTGGTCCCAACAGCGGAAGGGTACCAGGCATGGGTAAGCCTTTTACGGGGGCACAGAGTGTTCAATACTCGGTTGGAAGAATAAAAGGGATGGAATACAAGCACTCCCAGTCGTGCAAATAGGCAACAATACACCGTCACGTAAAACCTCCCGATAGTAATCGGCCAAAATACACAGTCTCTTGGCCTTGCCGGATGAACCCTCGCTACAGAGCTTCGAGCTCACCAACAGGCATAACACACTCAAACAAGCTTGAACAGACGGTTACCTTGAAGCCGGACGTCGCTCTGTGTGCTTGAGTGGAAATTCTGTTCTGTCTTTATGTTTACTCTTTCGGGTCTATTCCTAATAAGAAGTCCTAATCAAGTATACAAATATCAAGTGAACAATGATCCGTTATGGATCTTCTTGAACGCCAAGCGTCATCTGCACCGTCGCATGAGCATCTTTAACGACCCGCGCCCTGTCCCAGACAGTGAACGTGTCTTCCAAGGGTCGCTGAGCCTTCCGCGAACTCATATCAACCGCCACCGAGAATTCGTACCGTAGACGGTCAGTTCTTGGCCGCTGAATGCGAATCCGGCCAGTCCATTATTAATAATAAAGACAGCTGGATTCAGTGACATATGGACCGTATCCAATATCCGTTGGGAGTTCGGTACTGATGCCGTTGAGTCTCTTGCACCTTGGAGTCACTGTACATCACATGACCGAGGGTTCGTCGCTTGAACACCTTGGGTGGTGTCGCGTCTTTGTCAACGGACGATTATCCGCAACTATGGAGAAATCGCTACACCATACTACTTGTTCGGTTTTGGCGCCTGTGTGCACGTGGTGTATGCACTGCGCGTGACTGCGCACGTCAATAGCAGCGGGCGTGAGGTGCTGGTAAGTCGTAGGAAGAAAATGCGTGGCGCAGTGGCTGTACTTCCCGAACTGGGGTGGCCTCGTGATGGGGGTGCTGTCCTGAGCTTCGAGTGATCCAGCGCACACAAAACTTTAAGCTGCCGCAGAGCGAGCTTGTTAGTATAGTATTTTTTTCTGTAGTGCAATAGGAATGTGAGCAGACACTCGAACATCTCACAGCGTGTTGATATTTACAGAGCGCTAGCTAAAGAGATCTAAAGAGAACTGCGGGCACTTGACGAGATACGCCGATAGATGTTCTTACTCGTCACCACTGTTTTCTCGCGTTCTGCTCGGCTCTTTCCAGAAACCGGCGCAGGCGCATTGGAACCACCGCTCGTTGCCGTAGTGCACGGTGATCTGAGCGCCTGTCTCCACTTTCTTAATCATCTTCATCTTCACAAGCACCCGGACGCGATAGCGCGTCTGCTGCTCCAAAAAGGTGGCATTCGGCTCGCAGGAGTGAGAGATGAAGTGTGTAATAGAGCCACATCGCAAGGCGTCAACGTAGACGTAGTTATTGTTCACTGGTCTGATGTTGTAGAGCAGCGTGTATCCTGTGTTTGTCTTTACGGCCTGTGATGGTTGAGCCTCCACCACTGCGGGGAGCTCTGACAGCTCTCCACAGTACTCACCCAGTACGTCTCCGAAATCGAGATCCGTGGTCGTGTACACGCCGAGACCCACCCGTCCGGTATCGAACAGCTTCAGCGAGCATAGAGTGCGAGGTACGTTACTGCAAATGGCGCCCAGTTTGCAGTATTGGTACATGCAGAAGGACGCCGATACCACGTTGGTGCAGGTATCCCAAAAGCCGTCACCGAAGCACTTGCATGGGTCGTAACTCCCAATATCGGGGAGCTTCACCCCGTTGCGCCTGCACGTGGTGGTTTTCTCGATCTCTGCTGGCCAGGATACAGTCTTACAAAGAGTTCGAGACTGCTTCTGTACTGGATCTGAATACATAGACCGCTTGGTGTGCAGGATCTCCAACTCCTTCTTGATCTCGGGGCTGCTCCGCAGTATATTAAACTTCACCGCCTTGACGGGCTTCGCGTGGTAAATCATGGAGCCGCTCCTCGTCACCGCACATTTCGCCAAGTTTCTGCATTTTCTAGACCTTGGAACTAGCCACTGCTCCCTTTTCGTCTTTGGCTGGTGGTGGATCTTGGCGCGGGCGTATGGGTTAGGTACCGACTGGACGGACACACCAGCGTCGGAGTCGGAGACCATGCCGCAGCACTTTTCGGGTGATACAAGGTCAATTATCTCTCTCACCGCTGACGTTCCAGAGTCCCCCTCACATGGAGAATATTCACCAGACACCGTAGATCCTCCTGCAAATACCGCATCCGGAGTAGAGACTCGCGGTGGGGCGCTGGGTGGCACGACGTGGATTCGGTTTGTCTGCGTGATCGAGGAGCTGCTTGCACTGCTCGGCGGCGTTTCCAGCACGATCTCCTCGGGTACATGTTCACGTTCTCCACGAACGGCCTCGTATGCCGCTGCGACAGCCGCTTGTAGGGCACTATTCAGCGCACTGGACCTCGTTGGAGCGGAAAAAGTTCCTGGAACCAACTCAAACGTCCGAACCTTCCGACAGTTTGTCTTGACGGGTCCCAGGGGTAGTATGCCACCTTCTTGACCATCATGTTCGTCGGTATCGGCTCCTCAGTGCTTACAGTGTCGAAAAGGTCGACGTCGTCGACACAGGTGACGACGGCGCGACGATACCCTCGGCGGTCGCCGCAGACAAAGGCACGGGAGAAATACTCTATCGTGGCCCCAGCGTGGAGCGCCTGCGGTGGCAGCTCCGACGCGCTGAGGCCCGGCATCGCCCTGTGGTGTGCGCTGGACGCTGCAGGCGAGCTGCTGGTCAGGGACCCTGGGGCTTCTGGGACTTTCTGGACAACCAAGCGAGCCACTCAAGGATCGTCATCGTCGCTGAAGTCACGACATTTTTTTTCTTTTGACCTTAATCTTGGCACCTGTTTTTCGATTCCTACTCGCCACTAGATTTCGCACTAGCCGCTGCCGTTTACGCTTAACCTTCTTGGGCTCATACCAGTTTTACCGCTCCATACGGGACCATGTGGTGGGTCCCACACTCCTGAAAATGTGTCACACACTACCTGTGGACTCGTAAAACCGGTTGCACGCCACCAGTTGTCAATGCTCCATCCTCGATATGCGTGTGTGCCACCACATCGGCTCCGCTAATGTCAGATATGTCACATGTTTGCCGTGTGGCGCCATTGACGGGAATCACATACCGACTAGGTGCCGTAGCACATGGTTGGCCAATGTTAGCCACCCTCTCGATTACGTTGTCCATAGGGTCATCTATCGCTGGGGCCTTATCTACCGCAGCCTCAAGCGTTCTTGGTTTGGGGTCCTTCTTCACCAGCTTCTTCGTCGGCTTATTGAGACACCACTAAAACTGCGCTAGTAGTACTTGCTCACTTACTCGATTCCCTGTCGCCACGTTTTGTAGCCCCGCGGCGAAGTCAGCATCTGTTTAGCCGGGCGTTATGTGCCTCTTGTAACGCTTCATTCCGCAGCTGAAAAGTCTAATTCTGCACCGTTATGCCGTAGTAAAGCTTTATTCAGATAAGACCAGGTTCGGCGACGTTCCGACAGTCGTCAAACCAAATCAACCCACCATTTGCTTGCACTTTCCTTATAAATTTCTTCTAAAGATGACGTATAGCGTCTTATTGGGGACCATGAACTGCGTCTTTCGCGCTCTTAAACGCAAACTCAGCATTATCTATCCACGTAGAAATCGACACTTTCGTGGAGGGTGTGAATGGCGATAATTTAAGTTCCTTCACATTCTTCTTCTTCCGGTGTCCGTGAGCACGGTATCTTCAATGTCCATGGTGATTACGTCGACTACGTCGCTTACGCCTCTCTCGTCGTCCGCGTTGACCACGTCATCATCGTTGATCATATCGGCCTCGCTCGTCATGTTATCCATCGGATTTCCAACTGGAGCTGCTACGCTCGTCGTCGCTCTCATTGAGTCGATTGCCATCGTGCCTGCGTCATCGTCGCAAGAAGGATCGTCCGAGATATCGTCGTCTGATAAGAGAGAGCTACAACCTCCTGTTTGCCGAGATGTCGTTCGTCGGGCACCGCCATGCTGTTCTTGGCGTTCTCCACGATGGTCACCGTCTTCTTGTCGATACCGATCTCAATGATGGCTACCTTCCTCACGTACACGTCGTTCTTCTTCGCGGTCATCACTGATCGTTCCGTCAGTCTTGGAAAGATCGCCAGCGTCCTGGCGTCCTTCCTTGCGCTCGATTTTGTCCCTTCGCCTGCAATATATTCAGCGTCGTCTTCTTGGCTGCACGGGAATGGCGCCAAACGTACTGCGTCCTGTGGCGACGGTCGTACGTTGGCAGCCACTTGTTGCCAATTGCTGCAACTTCTGCATCATGAATGACAAGCTTTATGGGCTCGATGTCGACGTACCCGTACTCGCCACTCCGCTCGACGCGGCTGGGGCCTGCGTTGACTCGCGTTCCGGCTGTGGATCTTCGGCATCTGTGGCTTCTTCGCCATTTGATCGGCAATGGTGCTCGTCGCCGCTGTGTCCCATCCTTGTCTGCATTCCAGCCACTACAGCTGATAACTGTTGCACGACGTCCGCGGTAGTAGCCGTGTTTGCCCACCCTTGTCTGCATTCCAGCCACTACAGCTGATAACTGTTGCACGACGTCCGCGGTAGTAGCCGTGTCTTCCGCAGAGATTACTGTGCCGTCGTTTCCCTTCATTTCTTCATCTAACGCCGATTTGTAGGTATCTCCTTTGACAGCTCTGTTCAGCGCGGCGCTCTGCCGCTCAAGCGTGGTGTTTTCTGCATCACTGGATAGTACCACAATTTTTACCTTGCTTCACGGAGCGCCTTTTTCGCTCCGCACTCATTCGTGTCCTTGCTGGCAGCGCCGATACTGCCCTCACAGTCGGCATTGCTGTATTATTTGCAACAGGGTCTCTGTATGCCCACCATGTAACAAGTCTCGGGTTGCATGCTTGCCTGGGAGTCGTGTAGCCGTTCGCGCCTGGAGCGCCGTTCACCAGGGATCGTGTGCCCGAACGGACCGTATGCAACTAAACACGCTGTAGCCCACCGTAAAGTAGCTGTGTTTCCACCCTATTTATTAATACTCAATGCAGTACGCGGCACGGCCAATCGTACTCAAGCTCCATCCTCGCAAAGCCTCGGCTTGCACCACAATCGTCAATCCACTCGGAAATACGCCTGTGATGTCTACCCTCTCAATACGCAGCCACCACAGCGAACTTAGGAACCTCGTGCCCGCTTACCGGTCCTAGCTTCACGCGCCCACCCGCGCTTGAGTACTCCTGCACCGCCAGGAACTTGTCCGCCCTTTGAGTAATCGCTCAAGAAAATAACTTCTTGCGTCACTCACGATACAGTCAGCTCGACCGACTCGTCAATTAATCGTATGTTGATCTGCACGTGTCCTCACCCACGTAGCTTAATTCGCCTTCGCCTTGCTCGTCCTTCTTGCGCTCGAAGTCCGAGCCACTTGTCCTTCTCGTAGTAAAACTGGAACAGAACGCCTGCCGCCCGTCACTCGCTTGCTCACTCACTCGTCGTCCTTTTTAGAATGGGGTCGCTCCGTGCGGGTCATCACCCTTCGCACAGACTCGTTGCAACTCCTCAGCTCAAGATCTTGCCTTGGCGGTAGGTATAGTCTAACGTAGCCTCCGATCCTGCGACTGGTCGCGGTCGCCAACATCGCTTCCGATCTCCACCATTCGTCTCCATCTCCGACGTCCCTGCCTGATGTTTTCAGCCGTCGTTGTTCAACCTCATCCGCGTGTTCGTTACCGACGCAGATAGACTCACCACGCGGTTGCGAATTCACTCTATTACAGTATGATCGCATATATACTGCTAAAACAAAGCATCCAACGGAATACAGAACGCTAATAATAGTAACCTGTAATGTGCGTCAATTAGAAGGTTGGGTTGGTAGCGCATTTACGATCGCTGTCATTGTATGTACATCGGCTGTTTTAACAGGTTATAATCTAGACATTAACACGGTAATAGTGCTTAGTATTGTAACTGAAATAATCCCTTTAAACAGCTCACGTTTTAGCATTTTAAAATCTTAAAACAAACACGATTCTACAATATTTTCTGTAAAAGTGGAATTACAAGCCCCTCTCTGTATTATAACGTCCCTTGTATTTAAACCCCCTTTTGAGATATGACCACCTTCTAGAAGCTCATTCTATTAGAGTTCATTTACTGAATTAGGTAATGTGAGGCCTGTCGTACTAGAACTCGGACCTAAGGATCGTCAATTTGGCGAACTTCTTTCCACTTTGGCCCTATTCACGCATTTACCATGCATCGCAGCTTTACCATCAGTACGAAGAAGAAGGGGGCACAGAGACCAGGACGATCGGCACACGAGCTACTGCTCGCAAGTTCAAAATCGTTCGGAAGTGTATCCGTTAAGCCACCAACGCGCAAAATAATGATCGCGTGGATATAGACCACGTAGGAGACTGTTGTGCCGCCGTCAATCCCGCTCGCTGATCTCGCCCGCAACGCAATCAGAAGCTCTTCAACAAGCTGGCTCAGCGCACGTCGTTCCCTTTCGTGTCATCATCTTGCAAGCAAATATTTCAGCACTAGGCGACTTCAAGTAGAAAAGCTTGTTCACAAGCTCCAAAGTCCAAAACACTGGATCGACATTCTCATCGGCTGTTTTACTTGGGGCCCTCTTGGACGATCAGAAGTGGAGGCCGTAGAGACTCCTACTGCTGCTCCTGGATGGAGGTTAATCTCATCGGCGCTCAGCAGGGTCGTCAAAGCTGTCAGCGTCGAGGACATCACGACAGAGGTGACCGGTGTCGACTGAGCGAGCTGAATGCTAGACGCAGCGGCCGAGCCACTTGGCCAGGCTGAGGGAGGGACACTCTTCCCTGCTGGCGGCGTCACAAAGACGGCCGCAGATCTGAGCCGGAGGTTGCTGGTGTCAGTACTGGGTCCAATATTGACAGTGTCTTTATTATATTTGTACAGAGAGAAAGGCCTAGTCAAGAAGTTGAGAAATATGCCCGAAACCAGCACGTGGTACACCGTGGGTGGGTTGCTCTTGCAAAGGGACTGCGCAAGCAGCGTGGAGCTGGTGTGACTAACTGACAGTGTCAGGACAAGGTTATAGAGTATCACTAGAACGTTTGAATTTTTATGTTATCTAATTATTTTATCTGAAATGGGTTGAAACGTGAAGGCTCTGGAGCAACAGTAGGGAGAGAATAAGAAGGATCTCATTTGCACAGGCAACGACACGGAGCGCCCACGTGTCAATCCAAAAAACCTTGATACAATGATCATGAATTGTGGATAATTTCCGGGAACAAACGCGGAGACGCGCTTCGATGGTGCAAGTGGGCGACCCTCCGCTGACACGGAGGCCAAGGAGTCAGATACATCGTGCTCAGAGGATGGGGCTAGCAACACCGAGAAAACGAAAGGAGATTCGTGCGGCATCAGAAACCAGAAACAAACAGCGGCGACAGCCATTTCTAGAGGTACAGCGCTGTCAGGTTTTATCAGTTTAGCATTTGAAGGCTAAATTGTGTTTGAAACGGATGGAAAGAGCTCGAATCTCTCTCTAAAGGAATGAGACATATTGGGGGGCATTAGCAGTGCGGAACACTGGGGCTACAGGCATTGTGAAGCTGAACCATGGCCATCGAAGCGCAACAAGAACTTTAAATTAGCAGACTAAAAGTCTGCAGGTGCTCATTGAGTGTTTAACTAAACAGCAAGCACATAGATAAGCTGCTTAATCTAGCAAGTAGTCGGCGATGTCATTGCGAAGCACCAGACCTCTACGGCGTCATTTCTTAGCTTCCGGGTTTTAGACTCATGACCAACAACACTGAGTATAATTAGAGCCTATTCCCTTTCGTCGCTGTCTGTCCCATCGTTCGTGGCGCTAGTGGTGTTGGCTCTGCCGTCTCCTCGGCCAGACGCTGTGCAAGCATTTTGTTTATCGGATCAGGTAGCGGAGCTACATCTCGTACGTCAATTGCAATATTGTGCAGCACCATGCACGTAGTATTTGTAGAGGAAATGTAACTTAACGATTTTGCTTCTTGTGACCTCCGCAGCATGCGCAACCCTTTTTTGTTTTGCAAACGCACAGTCCACCACGATTCTGTTCGACTGTGGTTGTAGCTGTAGTTTTGCTCTCGGTTCGACCGATCCAATTCGTTATCGAAGGTTTCGTACGGAATTAAAAGCGCATTTGATAACGTGTAGCCTTTGTCACCAATAACGAAGCCTCCAGGGGGTACGTTCTCATCAATGTGTTTCCCAAAATTTGATGCCAGCCATAATTGCTTATCACGTGATGGGCCAGGCCGCAAATTAGCCCCTGGTTTGGATCCAAAACCGCTTGAAATTTTACAGCTGGGTAGCCTTTGCGACTGTACCAACCCTTATAGTCCAGCGAGCTCAATTGGCGTTCCGTCGACTGCAGCGCAAACTAGGGGAACGCCAATGCGCAACTCGAGTGCTTCTTGAATAGCTCCCCACTTTTCTTGTGATCTAGCCAAGTAGTTATAGCAACGATAATTGTTCGCAATGGCAGCTAGAAGCTCGTTTACTGCAGTAGCTGCCCAGCTCCTCGACCCGCGGAAGGTATGTGCCGTTTCGCGGAAACCTCCCATTGAGGCTAAATAGAAAAGCATCACAGTAACTCGCGCCTCAAAGGCGAAGGCGTAAAAGCCTGCATAATTTGCGAAAGCTTGACTGTGTGAGGCGTAAATTATCCTGAAACTACTTGTTGCAGCTAGAATTAGATAGCATCGCATCAACATCGCGAGCCGGTAGCTTCAGAGTGTTGGTCTTATCCTTCTTGACAGCTACACAAATCACGGCGGTAACAGTCGACACGCCTGCTACAACCGCAGCTAGCGCGGCTTCCTCATCAATCCTCATCTAGAAATATTGAATGTTTGCAAACGTGCTCTGTTTTCCCTTGGTCTTCGCCCCGACACAGTTTCGGGGATCGTTTTGAGGCCAACATCAACGCACTGAAAATTACCCAATCAAATCGAAGCTGTTGCATATTTCTAATCCATTTTTTCAAACACTAACACCAGATACGAGTGATGCAGCAAGGCCCACAGTATGTTGCTACTCATGTTTGTATTTGATTCTTTTAAGAGGGTTATTAATATTTGAGAGGTGTTCACATTATAGCCATCGAAAAGATACCTTTCAAGCTCTCTCACAGCTGCAAATTCTTAGTGACGCACCTGCTACAGCAGCTCCGCCCAACTTAGGTCATACTCTGTCGCCGCGGTGGTGAGCGAGCTGTTGCTGTCGCTCCTTGCTACTTATCTACTCATCTACGTGTCTACACATTCGCCTATGAAACTCATCAGCGCATCAGCTAATCGATTACTGGTATGCGTACATAGTATGCTTATTTTCGATTTGCTCAGATTCTGATTTAACCAGAATTATGTGCCAGTGACCCTGCTGCAGGAGTTTTGGCTAGGTGGTAGCAGACCTGCTGTAATTAGCTGACAAACAAAAGCATACATGTTACATTGCGGCACCAGCAAACGTAGCAATCATTGCGCTACGACGCTGAATATCTAAGCCACGCAGCAACTACCACCGCGCGTCAGGCAAACTACCAACATATTACTAACCTTTTTTATAGAATGCCCAGGTAGCAGACAACATACTGAGGGATTCAAATATAAATCAACCGCCAGTTGGTAATGGCAAATCGCACGAGAGGGAGTTAATCTGAAAGGCCAAAATAGGAAGTTTACAAGAATAACAACAGCTATATATCACAAGCTCGCTACTGAATTACTTCCTCTGTCCAAAAACATAAGCGGTAAGAGCAGTTAGAATCAATTTATTTCTCGGAATGCATAAACTGGCAACTGATTGGTCTACATTACTTTTCGAATTACGGTGAGTGTTCTGGTTGAAGTTTAGATCAAATCAGTTCGAGAGTATGAGTCGCTGGTTTCTGCACGTGTTTCCTCCACCACTTTTTCTTCTTCTCGTCCACGTTCTTTAGCATTGGCATCAGTCTTCATGCGGGTCGTCGATCGCCTCCCAGGGCTCGCGCAGTGGATGGGATGGTGATGGATTGCCATCTACATGTGCTTGCTCCTCCGACAGATCATCTGCCGACACCTCGTTCTGTTCTTCATGCTCTGGCTCCGTCTTGGCCACATCGCCTTCTTTTCCTGCCTCATTAGGCCCGGCCTCATTCTGCCGTCCACTGTCGCGGCCACTAGGGAGCAAAGATATCTAGATGCATAGTTTGTGATGCCGAATGGGAAATTGAGAAGTCTTCGCTAGGTCGTTATTTTTAGACGTGGAAACTTGTAAAGATGTCAAACTTTCAATCGTCTATATAACGGTGCTACTAATAACGCGTAACCCAACCTTCACTCGGGTCAGAAGTGGTTGCCAACCACAACAGCAATTGCATTAGCGTTTTTAGCCGAAATACATCGTTATAGTAATTTAATGACTTAAATTTGTATGGAAGACGCTAATATTTTTCGGACACGGTTTAGGTAGATCGCTTATATTTCCGGATGGAGGAAGTAGCAATTACGAGCTACCACAAGCGGTGGACTGTAACGTGAAACATTATATTCATGATCGCGTTTTAAATGACGCCACGTTGCTATTAGTACAAGGAGACAATAGGCAGTGATTCGTTGAGACCTACTTCAAATACGATGGTTAAGGATATCGAAAGCATGTGCGTGCTTGAAGTGCTGGTTACGTGGCCAGATCGTCCTTTTTCACGCGCACATCGGTCTGGGGTGTTGGCAGCGGCGATATAACCTTTTTATCAGTACTATTATCACTACTAACGAAACTGAAATGCTACTAAATACGGTGTTTGCTCTTTTCCATATGCTGTTGTGGCTAAGAATTAACTGTCGCGGCACGTTCGTTATCGGTTCTAGTGCGATGACGACTCATGACGAAGGAACCAATCGATAAACGCTTTCTTGAAAGGCTGTTGAAATAATATAACCGAGCCACACACGAGCTAGTTTTGCGGCCGAAGGGAAGAAGTTCTGTCCTGTCACGACGCACCAGCGGCACACATCGACATGCTGGCATACACGTTTCACTTGCCATGCACGCTAACCGTGTTATTTTGTACCGTTGAGCTTTGGTATCACCTTCTCCCACTCGTTCGCATCAGGAATTTCTTCTTCACCACTTCCTCCCAGGTAACCCGATAGCTCAACACTCATCTAGCTCCTTAAGCTAACACCGTAGAGACGTAACATTCAAAGGTGTCATAATGGTTGCTGAGTGTCTTGTTGGGTGGTAGCGTTCCCCGTGAGAGCGTGCACCATTTCACAGAACACCGCAGTTGTCGAAGTATTATACGGCAAACCTAAGTACACATAAGTTTATGCGCTATATTCTACAGAGTTTCGTGCGAGTTCGCTGGAGGAACATGTGTATTCTCTTTTGGTACTCGATTCAGGACTTCGTGTTCATGATGGAGCTCATTTCACCCTGTGCACGGTCGATTACGGTGGCTTGCCTCGATGTTGATAAGCTGCTGGGCGTAAGCTCCTCCACATCAGCGTTCTCTTCGTTAAAGAACTTCTTTACGCACTTGGAGCTGTAGAGCCTGCTCCCATTCAATATTAGCATTATGTAGCGTTTTTGGAGCTCATTGCATTAAGTCACCTGTTGCAGAGGTCAGTGTCCTTTGTGCGCAGCTCGTTACTGCACAAATGATGGACAAGGCGACCGCGGGGACGTCTCCGTCGCGTGTTGCCTGCGGCATTCTATCTTAGCACACCGCATCAATTGTGGCTTTTGTTATGCGAATTTAGAAGTGAGGAGAAGGCAAAAGGAGAGGGGGGTAGTTGTGTGCGACCTTATAGGATTTCAAAGGGTTCGCGGTTTCCTCAGAATACAGTTGTGCACCTCCAATTCGGCAGGGCGGACCATATCAACAGTGCCAGGGCATAAGTGCACAACGTAAAGCAAAAACCAAACGCAAATGCAGTGCACTGATATTGTTCTTGTTAATTCAGTACAAAATTTACGTTTAGTTTTGAGACGATGCCCGTGTGGCACCAACAGTTTCTAATAGTCTTTGGAGATATGTTGGTCCAGCCTTCAGACAACCACTTCATGGCGGAGTAAATGTCGACCGGCGTGTAAGGAACACCCTTGTAGAACAGGTCCAGCTCCGCGGCTTGCTTCTTGTTCTAGTACTCATTCTTCAGGCACTTAATGATGCCCTAATCCATGGGCTGCAGTACGGCAGCTGTATTAGGCGGGAGCTTGAATAGCAACATTGGATAGCTCAATAGAAGGTCCGTTGTGCGACGAAGCATTGTCAACAAGTAGTAGTACTTGTCGTTCTTCCAGCTGCATACGTTCATTTAGCGCCAAGAGCCAATCACTGTACTTTACCGTATTCATCCACGCCTTCGGCGTATTTCTGTAGGTAGCTCCAATTTCGACTAGAAGGTCGCGATTTTTTTAGGGGGCGCGGCACTTTAGACCGACCGATGAAGTGCAGCGGAAGCTGCTCCGTGCCATCGGCGTTGGTGGCAACGCACACGGTGATCCGGTGCTTGCTCTGCTTCCTCCCCTTCTCTTTCTTGCTCACTGGTAGTGATCCTCGCGGCTCCCGGCGGTAGAAGAATGCGGTCTCGTCCATATTGAAGACGTCCCGGGGGTGGTAATCTGGAACAAGTGCTCGAAGATCTTTAAGTCTCTCTTCCACTGCTGTGTCGTCCACGGAGGCCCCCTCCCCATGTCGTAGCGAAAACCACAGCCCTGTGCGCTGCTGAAAGCGGTACAGCCACCCTTGACTAGGTACATTGCCTCCGGGTAGCTGTACTCTTTCACGCTTTGCAATCATTAGTACCGTAGAGCCCTGAATAGTTGCGTTTCCGTGCCAAGTCTTGAACTCGTCAATCTTCTGCATAATCTTGGCGTCAGACGCGCGAATCGCGGGCGCGCAACAGCGCTTCCGGTCGCGATAGGCATCCGGCAAGGCGGCAACGTCCGCCGACCGCTTAAGAATATTCTGGACGGTAGTGCGCTTCACTGCTTGGGGGTCCTAAAGCGCTCCGTTGCCCAACGAGCAAGTTCGGAGTGAGAGCATGCAGGGTCTGACTTGTGCTTCTCGCACAAAGACTGCTTTTGTGCTTGAGTTAGGGACATGTAGGAGAAAGGGCGATGTCCCCTTGTCTTTGGCGGTAAAAATTAAAGTGTGTGTTTGTATGAAGACGTTCGATCCAAAATTTAAAATCAGATCGATGCGGCGTGTCATCCCTCCGCGAGGAGGGGAATTACGTTGAGGTTAATTGCTAGGGTGGTGATGGGCAAAGGTAATTGCGCATCCGATTCGCGTAATCATGAAATCTGACAGGGTATCGACTGATACCGGTGCCGAATTGGAGGTGCACGACTGTAGTTCTTTTGGTGCTAATAGCACTACTAATTTCCATTTTTAAGAGTACTAATAAACATAGCACTACTAAAGCCATTTAAATAGTACTAAAGTTGAAGTAATACTTAGTATGCATAATATTACAGTTCTCTGGAATGTTTTATCCAGAGCTCTTACCAGGCTGTATGAAAACATCATTTTGCTAATATCGTAGTAATGTTAGACTAGCAGTTTGATAGAACTGTTTGTAAAACGGTCGCAGTACCTAATAAAATGCGAAACCTAATCTCGGAAGGTGAATATTTGACCCAGTCGGACAATCTAATGCGTGTAGCGCCGCTTAACGCATTCTTTGATAATTGGAACCGAGCTCCCAGTCTCTTGGACTCGGCTGAGCCGATCCGGTTCCATGAAACGAGTTTTCCTAAGTAACTGCTCGGAGCTCGCCAAGTTTTCTTTTACGTTAGCTCGCAACTTACAAGAAATACATCGATTGATGTCCATTGTTCTTAGGCAAAGCCAACTTATCTTAATTCGCTGAAATCTTCTTCTTCTCTGTCGTTTTCGTTTTCACTACCGGCGCTTGCTCCATCGTCGCTTCCTCCAGGGCTACTGCCGTTACTGCCACATCCCTCACGACATCCGACTGCAGTTGTCCCTTCACCGTTTTTTTTTCTGCGCTTCACTGTATGGAGTCTGCTGCCATACCGTCTCGAGCTCCTCCGGACTGCCACTTGAGCTAATCGATTCGTGCTGACCCTCGTCCTCCTTGCTCTGGCGACTCCACGTCGTTCGCATCTTCTTGTCGTCGACGTCTCGCTCGTGCACGGCTTTCAATCGGTCGGTTGTGTCTTCGTAGCAACGGCGTGTAGTCGTGACTCGACGGCCCTGTTCGTCCATCACCGACGAGTTGCTGGACGAATAGGACGAGAAGGTGTGGCCCTCAACGTGTTCCTTGGTTGATATCTTATGCTCAGTAGCGGAAGTGGCCTTGTACGAGTTTGCTCGGGGTTGCTTGCTGAGATTCTTGCTCTCGCTGCGTCATTTTGCCTTACATGTCGCTTCGCTTTCAGTCTTCCTCGGCTTCTTGGAAGTGTTGACCTTGTGTGCAGTCTCACTTGTATTGTCTTCATCGTCGACATCCATGTCGGTGCTGGAGTCGGTATCCGAGTTTCCGCTGACAACCCTCTTCGAGTAAATTTCGTGCGTCAATTCCGGGGCAACCTCGGGAACAACATCTAACTGGAACGCGGATGGGCGGTACTTGCGCGCAGCTACAGGTAAGTCCACAGAGAACCCGTCGTCGTTGTCAGAGCTATCTCCATATTCCGCGTACGTCGGTGCTGTCAACACCGCACGGCGCGTGCCGAGCGGGATACGCGGACGCATCACCTTGTGGATCTTCAGCTCGAGCGCTACCATAGACGGCTCCAGTGACGACATGGGGACCAGAAGCGCGGTCGCACGAGATCCCACGAACTGAACATGGTTTGTGTATAAGCGTATTTAGCTTGTTTGCGTTGTTCGAAGCAAACTAACGAATGTCCGTGCGAGGAGATCATTTGCGTCATTGCTGTACGATGGTGTCGTTGCCTACCGGCCTGCGGTGTCGGGGTGCTCGAAGTTTGATCCGAGCTTACAGATCTGCGGAGGTATCCATACTTTCCGGCGGCGAGTCTCCGCAGATGTCGTTGTTTGTCATTTACACACAACGCCGGTATCCTGCCCAGAACAACATACATTTACACATGCCAAACATGTACTTAAATACAGTATCGCCAGCCTGAGGATATACTGTACTTCTGATTTAGAGTCTGCTAAATACCGACTTCACGGGTATACGATTACTTTGGAATGATGTTCGCGCAGAACATCTTACATTATTTTGTCGGCTCTAAAATTACACAAGATAATCAAAGGCTTCAAATTCAAAATTCATTCTAATTTTGTGTACGATGCTCAAGGTAATAAGACAAATGAAAATTGTTATTCTTTGTCGGTCTTCTCTACGATTCCATCGATTTGAGTAAGGCTGTAAGCATCTCCATCAATTGCTGGTACTGAAAAGCCGAATTACACTCCATTCTTTCACGATCCCCACGTTCGTTCTCTCTGCGTTCGGTATCCATTTAAGCTTTCACGTTCAGCTGAATCATCTGGCTGTAAAGGATCATGATTGCCGCCCGTGCAGTTATTGAATCTGTTCGTGGACTGGAAAAAAAGTGCGGTAGGCGCCGAAGCTTCTAAAACCACCAAGTTTGGGCAAGAAAGAGACCGCAGAACCCAAGTCAGAGACTTCAGAAATCTGTGCAGCAGCTTTGTCGGCCTATCCATCGTTGTCCTGAACGGGCGTGACATGGGTGGCTGCGCTCACGAGAATAAGGTGGACATCCTGAAGACCGTTGCCCCTAAGACAGAAGTGATGCAATTGGTGGTTTCTAGAGTCATCTTCCATTTGTCCATGGTCGACTTGCTTTGAAGTACCGTAATAACGCTGCCACGAAATTGATTGCAATCGAGAGGTTCCTGGGGTATAACTACTGTCTTTTTAGGGGGCTTTCCATGGCGCGCAGAAGCCGCTCCTCCTTGTTGATATGAGAGGCAAGATGAACTTAATTGGCCGTTTTGTGTGTGGCAAAGTGCTTGTGACTGACTGGTTCCAGCAGAGCAACCGGTTTTGCTCAATCATGCGGAAAATGCGCAGAATAGACCTGTTTAGCTGTCGTCCGCCATACAAATATCAAGTAAAAATGTTTCATTTTTTGTGTCTGTTTCACATTTTGTCCTGAAGAGATACCGAAAGTACCGGTACCTACGATAATAATCGTTACTGTATTTAAGATCTCCTACTTCAGACCCAATATTTTTGAGGTTGTATTGCTGCAAAATACACAAGATCTGTACATGTACCGACGCATCTCTATCACGTATTATTTAAACAAAACAATTTAGTTATCAAGTTCTTCTTCGGGAACTACGAAGTTTTCTGTCGTGACGCGTATCCACAGCATGGCGCACTACGGGCACTTCTTCCAGCAACCGTCGTAGCAGCTCCCAATCAGGTTCCCTCCACAACCGAAAGCTTGTAGGCGTATGAAATGGCAACGCGCTTGAACTTCTTGGGAGGCTTGCCAGTGCCAGAAATACGGGTTCTCCCTTTCCGTTGGCCGAGCGTGAGGGGAGTGCGCGCCATTGCGAATTTCTGGGTGGATACTTACAGTTTAGCACGTTTTTTGTACTCTGAATTAGGAGATCTAGACTTGTGCGCTGTTCCATTCTCGATATGTGATTGGTTGGAGGGCAGTCTGAATTAGGAGATCACTCTGAAGTATTAATAGGAGATCTCAAATACGGTATTAACAATTAAGATTCCGCGGTATATCATAACTCTCTATGTGACTTATCTACAAGCAGGTATTTGCAGTAGCGGCATTTTCTTTCTAGTTACTGCCAGTACTTTTAAGTGAAACAATTCAAATTACTGGCAGTAACAGTAAATCAGTTCAATCCTTCTTAGCTACTGTAGTAATAGTACTATAGTACTGGCTTATGACCAACTACGCATATCGTGTGTGTGGTCCACACTATCTAGCCCTTGACTGTCGACCGCCACTTCCATCCGACGGATCTCACTCCGGTTGTGCTTATACGCACCTGCATCTCAGCACGGCGGTTGTCCGATTTGGTGCAAAGAGAGCTCATGACGAAGGCCCCCGTCGGAAACACGCGCTCCTGGTACGCGTTTGACGGACTCCGTTCGAGCCACACCCGAGCAAGTGCAGCGACGGACGGAAACAACGGTGAGCCCGTCTCACGAAACCACTTGCAGACGTCCATGTGCTTGCAGAGTCCTTGTAGACGCCAGCACACTATGTCCTGATGTTGTACGAGGAGAAGTCGGGTGAAGTCTTCTGGTGTGAGCTTGCTGTCTAGATCCTGGTCGACGGCGACGCGGACCCATTGCACAGTGTGCTTCAGCCACTTTCTCAGGACTTCGTCGGCTTGTTCGTGAAGGGTGGACACCGGCGAGCTGTTCATAGCCGAGGTTACCAGGGTGGAACCATACATGATCAGATCGTCCTCAACGGACGGCACTAAATCCAGGTTCGGTGACATTTTCACATTCGTGCTGTTGTTGGCTCCCGAATTGGAGGTGTACATCACACAGAAGACTTCCCGGTGTGCGTTGCGAAGGCGATCCTAACCTTCCACCATGACAACGTCGATTGTCACGGTGCTACTCTCAGCGGGAAGCGGCAACGCAAGGTTCTCGTCAGTGTCCGTGACTCTTCTCCTGGAAGACCGGTTGAATCAGGTTCTCCACTGTGAACTTTGTGCGGGGGCCAGAAGCAGTATCACCAACGATTATGCTGTGATTGTCGGCAGCCTCTTGGTGATCTGCCCCTTGACCCTTTTTCAGACAGACTTGGCCTTCTTTGAAGTATGCGCTGATGTGGACCTCTCGACGCGGAAGCGACTACTCGTTAGTTTTGGGCGTGCAAAGAGCTTCGACGTCGTAGAGCTGATAGTTGTCGGTACCGAGGCGTTCGAAAGCGAACTTCATCAGGACGATTAGTTCAGACGCAACTTGGTTGCTGCGCTGAACTTCGATGCACGCGAGATCAGCCAGGGACGACGTGATCTCCTCCATCTCAACCAGCAGCCTCCAGTCGACGTCCGTGAACTTGTGAAACACCTGTGAGTCCTTGTACGACTCACCGTGCTGGATGTAGGCTCTGAAAGCCGGAAAGTCCACAATCGTCCGCTGGCGCCGGATCACCGACGACGCAACACGAGTATCACAGTCCACCATTGGGCTCAGCTCCGGAAGACCGAAGAAGAGCTGCAATCGACTCTCTGAGGCGTATTGAAGTGGTTGTTGAGGCCTCTGGCCTTTCGAATCAGCGCATCCCCTTCGGGGAACGGGCCATCCAACGTGCAGACTCTACGCTCTTTTTTCTGCAGGTTGGTCTCGGGGTCCACTATGTACACCGTCTCAGTATTCTCCCTCATGCCCATGCCGTACAAGAGACATAGAATTAGAGCGTGCATTGCACAGTCGGTAGGCGTGGAGTCATCAAACAACTTCGAGACTTTCTTGGCGCTCGGCGTCGTGTCAGACATGGTGAACTGAGCCATACCCTCGATGGAAATGCCGTAGAACTTCTCAATCCTGGACGTGATCAGAGCCTTCACCTTGCATGACTCGTGCGAGCCGTTGTGCACAGTCACTAGCAGCGCAAGCCTGCAAAAAAAACAATTCCGCGTGGTGAAGGAGACCGATGTACCCACCACATCTTTCTTGAGGCTGGCAGTGGTACATGAGTCATGCAGCACGTTTAGGAAGGGCAAGCCAAACGCAGCCTTAAACTCATCTTTCAACATCGTCGTCGCCATCGTGCAAAACCACTCGAATAATGCCTCGCGTATGTTGCAGAAGTTCCAGACGAGAGAATAGTAGCGCCCGCGTTACCCGTGCGTAGATGAACGAGGTTGCGAAAGTCATCCGTCACAACCGTGTTGTACGGCAGGCCTGAAGCATCACAGATAGATATTGTTAGTGCATCTTGCCACATAACTTAAAAAACGTGGCTTACCGTCCTTGATCAGCCAGCGCGCAATGTGCGCATTGAGCTCCTTTTGGGTTGTGCTCTACAGTTTCTGTATAGCTCCGCGCTTGGTCATCTTCGACTGAGGAGGTTGCATGTCCGTGATGCGTTGTGAAAGACATCCAGAGACATCGCTCAGCACCGAGTCAATTTGGCGACGATCCCGCATGGTGCGCTTCGCCATCTCCGCCTTGCCTACCCGGTGCGTGCTGTGTATGGCGGCCATGTGGTCCTTGGTGTTAGACGTATGGCTCCAGCGTCGAAGACCACACTGCCATGAGTCAGCTGCGGCGTTAGGCTGTCTGGTTGCATTCGTCGTGCGCAAGGCACAGATGTGCGTGAACCTCTCGGCGTCGTCGTCGTCTCCGACTGCAAACGGCGTCGCAAAAATGTGCGCGACGTCCCACACGTTGTCCCGCTTGTCGACCTGACGGTAGTGGTGGACGTCAAGCGGGATTCCATATGAATCTACGCACACCGTGAAGTGGTCTCTTGCGACGACTGGCTGCAGGACAGGTCCAGTGTCTCGCTCTCGGTGATCGAGGGCTGACTGTCCTGCTGGTGAGGCGTGCCCGGCGACCAGCCCGCAGCGTCGAAAGCGTCTAACAGGTCTTCGTGGAAGGCATCACTTCAGGTGGCGGGTTCTTGGTCTTCCAGCAGAAACTATTGTAGTACATAGCAAATTAGTAACCGATTAACAATATAAATTTCAATGTAACTCACCCCACGGATATGTTGCCTGGGTCGTGCAGGTCATTAGAGCACAGGTAATGGACCTCTCTATCGCATACAGAGTACGGGTCCGTTTGAGACAGCCCAGGGTTGACACAGTTGATGAAAGCACACTTCATTTTAGGTTGAGGTGATGTAGTCTAGTGTTAGGCCTGCAAAGAAAATTGCGAAGTGGTTTAGCAACGTGCCTTCCCAGGATTGAAGCAGACAACCTTTAAAGAGCAACCGTAGCTCAAAGCAGCAGTAGGGGAGCTTGCACACGGCCTTAAAACGACTTCATGTCCTGCATCTAGCAACCAATCGCGCAATCGTGCGACGAAGAGGGCTAGAAGCGAGAGGGATAGCGTGCCGAGTAGTGAGCAAGCCGTCTTGCGTCCTACTCGCGATCCATAGCGGTGGTCAAAATGGAGGATTGTCAGGTACCCGTCTGGATTTCGGTATTTACTCGCCAGTAACTCGACAGTACTGGAGGAGCTGTAACCTGGGCTACTGGTTACTAAGTAACAGTAGAATCAGATTTGACAAAAGTACTGACTACAATATAATAGTAATAGAAGCGCTACTATCTCTAAAATACTATCTAATTTACTGGCGAAGCAAATTACTGCCAATCCCTGAAGGTTTTTACTTAGCTCAAACTTCGAAGCACTTCAACTTGTCCCATACAAATCCCCATATATGCTTTTCGATATGTTTCTAGAAAAGGAGATTTCCTTCAGTACATGTCGTTGACAGATTCTAGAAGAGAATAAAATCCGTGGGGAACTGACAGGTGCAGATTGAAGCGCATACAATTAGTAAAGCGTGAGTCTGGTTGCTTCGGACATCGAGCATTTAGTTTTTTTTTATCGTGACTTGCATAATTGATGGTTTTCTTCACGTTGGCGCCACCCTACCATCACTGCGCCGCAGGTTTGCTTTCGAATAGAAAGCTGTTTCCAGTGCCGTCTCTTATTGATATCTTGGCAGTCTCGCAACGTTACTTATACGGTGATATTCGCTCCAGTCAGCCGCGTGCGTCGGTTTTCTCACACTGGTTATCCATCTCTCGGCTGCATCACGACAATCCACATTTGACAAACGGAAACGTCAGGGACAAGAAGAAACACTTCGGAACACCTCGTGCAGAATGACCAGTACGCTGTCGTCGCCTTCACACTCGTCCATGCCCGTGCTACCGCCGCGCTACTCGTCGCGGTTGTTCCGATCCTCGTTCGCCACATGCTTCTCGGTAGTCGGTGCGGTGCGCAGCGAGCTCTGGGGCTGCGCTTTTGTTGCGCTCGTGGTGCTTCTCACGTCGCTCAACTACTGGCGCAATCCAGTCCCAGGCTGGCGCCGTACAGCCGACATGACGGCAGTCTTTGGCGCCGCGCTGTACCACGCCTACTGCTGCGTCGCCGTGTGCCAGGACCCGTTAGTGCAGGTGATGTATGCGTTGGTGGTGGCCAACTCTGGCTACTGCTACATGCAGGCGCGCAAGGCGCCCAACCAGAACGTGTCGTCTGCCTGGCACTGCGGCCTGCACTTACTGGGCAATGCCGCCAACGTGCTGCTATACCACGGGATCTAGTTGAACGAAAAGAGGAGAGAGTTAAGTATATAAGGCAGAAGAGCCGTTCGTGGCATCTAAAAAGTGAATATCTAATGGTTTCGATGTTGTAGTTTTATCATTTTGCGCGAAAAGCGCCGAAAGACGAGCTTCCAATATCCGAGAGCGTCGCTTGTGCCAACGTATTGACACGGTCTCGAGATAGTGCCAAGCTTGAAGACGAGATGTCGAGACGGTACGTGACTGACTTGCGGCCGCTCTTCTCGCATCGATACTCGTCCAGCAATGAGATGGATACATCCATTGTGTCAGGAGAGAAATGCTTGTGCACGACGTCATGCAATAGCTCTTCAGTGAACATTTGCTCGTCCGTGACCCAGAAACTCATGTCGCGCGTCCACTCGATGGGGAAACAGGCCTTGCGACCCGGAGCTTCGTGACGGAATACATGCGAGATGCCGTCTTCTGTCCAGAACGCTTTCTCCCGTGATTGATAACCGACGCTGTAGTATCCCAGCTCAGCCAAAGCGTCCACGGGGCGTCCTGGAGCACTAAACCTGCATCAGCAGCACAGTGAACAATCTGCCACGTATCTCCCACTGCTCGTGTCTTCCTCTCCAGCCTCGTGCCTCCCTGTCCTGCACACAACGTCACCCAAATTTGACCGTCGCTTGCCAGCACGTGGCTTGCACTGGCAAAAAAGTCACCGAGAAGTTGACGGTGGTGATGGATCTTGTTGCGCTTGTTCTTGTTGCCTATGCCTCCTTCCGCTGCATAATGCGGGAAGTTAAACACGATCCTGTCGAATTTAATGGGCTCGTTATCTTCAAACGAGTAGCTTTCAAGCTTTGTAGCATTCACACCATGTCGAACGTGAACTCCGCCATCGTGTAGCTCGTCTAGAATGTCGCGAGACTTTGGATACATATCCATTAATTGGCTCTTAGTGTCCAGTGATGTGACGGTAACGTCTATCTCGGATGCTCCGATGCGAGCGCTGTTGGCACGCAGGTACGCTCGCGAGTAGGAGAAGTTGCCATCGCCAACCACCAGCACTCGGGCACCTTGTTGAAGCAGTCCCAGTGTCGTCAAGTCACCGGTAGCTTCACTGCAAGTCGCAGAATATGTGGCTGGTGATACTGTAGACGACATGGAAAACTTGTTCCTGAAGCAGGAAGGTCGAGGACGCAGCAGGTTGCGTGCAATACTAGTAATGCACATCGGCAGATGCTACAGTAATTGGAGCACAATGACTTGTAATTAACACTTACTAATAACGGATACAATTGCAAAATAGTGTTATTAACGTGCTTAAATGGGGGGAGTAATTGAGGCTTGAGCAAGTACTTCTTCGCCGCTACATTCGTCGTCTGTGGGTAACCTTACGTATTGTAATGATACCACAACATGGCAATGACAAGTGCGATAAGTGTGGGTCCCAGAAATGCCACCGTGACTCGTCCAGACTGCGCAGTTTGGACTGTTTCGGCTGACACAAGATTCTGCTTGGGAGGCTTCGCGTCGCCTTCCTTCTCTTTTGTCTTCGTACCGGAGCTGGCCCTGCCCTCCTGCTTTTCGCGACGTTGCTTTAACTGAAACATGTACCAGATAGCAAGAATATGGCAAACTGCGGTCAGTAACGTTCACGTCCCCATAAATCATGTGCTGCGCCCTCACCGTCAGCTCAAGGTCGTCGATGGTCATGCGTAGCTGCCACGGCACTTGAATCTTTTGCTTCTCCAGCTCTGCGATCAGTTGCTGGCGGCAAGACAAGAACGCCTTGTACTTGGTGACCACTTCTTCGCCAAAGTCGTCGTCACGCTTGGCCTGTTGGTGAGCTGCCTGTAGCTCGTCGTCCCGTGCATACAACTCGTTGAGCTTGTTACGGATGATCTTAGACGAGCTGCCCAACGACTCGAGGCCCTGCGTCAATAGAGATTCCCCTGGCATCGTCTTGGTGCCTGCACTCAACCGAGGACAAAAGCTAAAATGAGACGCGTCGTAATCGACCCGCCGAGTCGCAGCTGTAATCAAATCCACAATCAGTCGATGTAAAGCACAGAATGACGGAAATGCAAAACTCCATTAGCGTTGTGTTAAATGAAACCATCCCTTTTAATTACAAGCTGAGCGTTGCTAACATCACCACGCCCTGGATGAGCGATTCCTCATCTACGGCACCAATACGGTGGATCTTTTCACACAAACAGACTACAGCTCCACCACATCATTGCGACGTTGGCCGTACGTGTTGCGGTCCTGTGTGATGTAGTGGTTGGCAGCCGAAGTTCGACTGGCGTCGTACGTCTGCTGACGATCATCCTTCTCATGCGTGGCCGAGCGCAAACGGATCTCGTCAGCGCTGCTGTAGTCCACAGTAGCGTTATCCTGGACGTACGGACTGTTGTTGTTGTTCACATTCGAGTACTGAGACTGAAGAACAGGCTGACCTGACGGGATCTGGGGATTGCTGGGAGCACGATCCTTGCGTCCGCCAGCGGGGGTCTCGTCCTTGAAGTAATCCTGTGCAGTCTGTTCCTCCTGGTCGTACGCAGCATCGCGCTGCAGCTTCATCTTCTGCCAGAACGTGTACAGCGATCGGACCATAAGTAGGGCCAGCACGAACAAGTTGAGGCCCACTATGGCCACCGAAATGCCGTTCTGCAGACTGGTGGGGAAGCCGTCGCTGGCAGCAGCTGTGATCAGGAAGAACGTCAGCACGAGCACAGCGATCTTCATGATGGACACGAAACTCGTGGTCGTCTGCACGAACTTGGAGTGGTGTGGCGACTGGATCTCCAAGTAGAAGAAGAACAGCACGTTCAGCGCAAGAATGAGCGACACCTGCACCTTTCCGGACATGCTGGCACAGCCAGTGACCACACCAGTTGCCAGCGCCAACATCATCTTGGCCGCGAAGAAGTAGCGGTTCTTGAACTTGTACTCTTCGTATAGAGGGCCGTAGCGCATGTTGACGGTCTTCTTCATGTGCTGCACTGTACCGACATCCGTGATCTCTGCCTCGTGCTTCTTGATAACAAAATAGCCATACACGAGGATACCAGTAGCCAAGAAGAGAATCGCAGCGATAGCCAGCAGACACTTGGGGTCCGTGATGCTCTCGTACTTGGTCGAGTAGTAGATCTGGAACGTGGCCGTCACACCGATAGTATACTGGGACAGAATCGCAACAAGCACTTCGAGACCGATCATCTTGTCGAAAAACTTGGTCAGGTACTCCTCACGAGGCATCACGAGACCGGAGAGCAGGTAGCCGATACCGAAGAGACCGACCACACCGGCCATCACGCAGAACACACCAGCCAGTGTCACAATGAACAGCATGTCTTCATTGATGTCCAGCTGGCGAGAGTACCTTTCAATACCAGTGAGTTGACTGGTGCTGCTAGAACTTCCACTGCCGCTTGCGCTTGATCCCTCCAGACGACGACCAGAGACGTTGCCACTGCCAGATTCAATGCCACTGCCGCTGCCTGAGCTGCTGCTGTCCGAGTCGGAATCGCTGAGCTTACCGAAAGGCAGGAACGTGAACGCCGCGGGTGCCATAGCTTTACCGAACTGGGCCAGAGCTGATGACTTGCCTTCAAGCTGAAGTTGGTTAACAAGCACACCGAATTGGCAGATCTCAACCGTCGTAATGGCCATCGTCGAGCCAGCGGCAGCAAGCGAAGCACCGGCAGAGCTGACGCCACCCACAGCAGCACTGGCGATAGCGGCAATTCCGGTGATTGCAACAGTCACGCCAGCAACACTCTTGGACGTCGCTGCCACCACAGTACCGGTTGTGGTCGTGTTGTCCTTCGTAATGACGCCATCGGCCTCATCCTGAGCGCGCTGCTGCTTCTTGGCAGCATCCGCCACACTTCCCGTGCTGTCTCTGTCTACTAGCATAGCCGAACATGTGCACGAAGAGAACGAAGACTCGGAAGAGTACGTACACTGCTCCGAGTCCGACATGGTCGAGTTGGACAGGAAAGTCGAGACAGTTGACGAACGTTCCGTCAACGCGGCGACGGTATCACTTGAGAGGAACGATTCAATGCTGAAACCATCGTAGACTGACGACGAGATGCCGTTGTCTGCGCCGTAGGCCCACGCGTTGTTCGTGCAAGCCGGGAACGAGCAGATAGAAACGCACGTGGATCCTGAAGTTGAGCCAACGGACCCGCTGTAAATCACGCAGCTAGAAGACGAGACGGCTGAGTCCACATCGATACCGGAACCACCGCATGTCAAGCCAAGTGTGTCCCACGCCGAGTAGAAGTTGCTATCACACGTTAGTACGTCCGATTCCGAAGAGTTGGAGCCCACTGTGCCCATTGATGAGCTGGATCCTGCCGTCGTCGTTGTCGTCGAGGTCGTTCCGGTAGCTCCGTTAGTTCCGGTCGTGCCGGTAGTCGATGTCGTTCCGGTTGTGCCGGTAGTCGATGTCGTTCCGGTCGTGCCGGTAGTCGATGTCGTACCGGTCGTGCCCGTAGCCGGGGTCGACCCCGTCGCTCCTGTAGTCGTCGTGGCTCCAGTCGTTGTACTCGTGCCGGTCGTGCCTGTGGTCGATCCTGCAGTGCCTGTTGTTGTAGTGGTCGTAGCCTGCAGCTTACGCACGCCAAGTGAAATGGAAGTGGTGGTGCCTGCCGCCGTGCCCGCAGATCCCGATGACGTCGATACTGTCGCCGTAGTATCTGTGGAAGGAGCAGTGGTGGCCGACCCCGTCGTAGTAGTGGTAGTAGTAGTAGACGCACTTCCGGTGGTGGTACTAGGAGCCGTCGTGGTGGACGGCGTGTCTGTGGTGGTCGACGGGGTCTTTGTAGTGGACGATGGCGTCGATGGCGTCGATGGCGTCGTGGTCGTCGTGGAAACGCCAGCGCTGCCAGTAGAGTCATCGCTTCCAGCTGTGGTGCTGGTGCCGGTGGAAGTACCGCCGCTAGAGCCGGCAGTCGTGGAAGTGGATGAGCTTGAAGAGCTGCCTACATCCGCATTTTGTGATCCCTGACTGCCTGCGCCCGAAAAGCTGGTGCCCGATCCCGAGCTAGAGGACGAGGATGTGGCCTCGCTGCCACTTCCGCTGGAGGTGGACGACACCACCTTGGTGATGGGGTGTGTGAGCGTCGAAGTTGTCTTGCTCTGAACAGATACGGGGCACGTGGTGACGGCCAACGCCGTGTTCGCCGCCAGGGCGGCCGCGCCCAGTAGCGCAAGCAATCGCGCGTTCATGTCGGCTTTTGGTTAGTTTACTGTTGTGTACTCTTCCTCACGCCGATAAAGTGCCGCACGCAGGGAACGAGTTTGCCTTTCTCACCGTCGTCTGTGACTTACCGAGGTAGAGAGAGAATGAAAGTTCGAGTGCGCAACGATCGTTTAGTGAATGGGGCAGAAAAAAGTCGCCCGTTTTTTCGCTTACTGGAATCAAGTCAGAAAGGTTTGAGGAGAGCTTCCCGCACGTCGCTGCCCTACACTCAGAAATTGCGTGCCGCTGACGATCGAGCGAAAAGGAGCTTGAGAGAGATTTTGTACTGTAGTGGTTGACACAAGGACAACCTTGCAAACGTGCCCGGCACCAGCGAGCGATACATGTAGCTGGATTTTTCCTATCAAGAGCGATGTTTAGCCATCAGCGTTGAAAGCGACCCGATATCATTGATCGCTCTGCCGCAGTCTGCGGGGATGGGTGTCATTGTGGGTGCCGATGTCACAGTTTTGGATGGGCGAGCAAAATGGATGCCAATGTGGCGGTACAAAAATTTGAGAAAGTGGTGTGGAATACACTAAGTCTGAAGAAAATCAATCACGCAATGTTTGCCACATAATCACTGATATTAATACTCCTATTTTTACCCCAGCACAACTTGTCCGTAAGAAATGAGGACGAATTAAGAAGCAAGATCGTCAAATTCGAAGTGATATTGTCCTTAAGACCTCGATTATAAGGACAAAATTAGAGCGCAATTGCTGTCTGATATGACAGTTGAGACACCCGACGCCACTTTGTATGGAATTAAAATTATACTTATTATACCATCGAATTTGACAGCTTTTGTTCTTAATTTGAGGACAAAACACTCTTCGGGACATCTTTCCAGACACCTTTCGGCACAGCACCTCGTGCAATAACGCGTAGGTTTATGTAAGTGGTGCTAGTATAGTTGTAGAGAGGTAATACAGGGGTACATTTCTATATACATTCACAGGAGCATCTACTAAAACTGAGGCCAAGCAAGGTCATCAACTTTTAGTCCTTTGTTTTGTCCTATTTTTTGTTGTTGGGGTTAATACGAGATATTAAATAGGAGCAAATTTCACTGGGGTTAGGCCCTAGCCCAAAAAAAATTCAGAGCCGTTCTGACAGGAGCAAAATTAAACGTTTTGATTGGCTTTCTAGAAGTGGTACATGCAACCATTTGTGTCTGGCAGCTCTTGTAGAACTCGTATCGTCATCGCTAGCGTCGCTGCGGCGATTACAGTCACCGCAGATCCGAGCACTCACAAATAAGCAGGAAAACGAGTCGACGTTCTCTACGGAGACGTTAGAGAGGGCGTTCAAGGCTCCACACACGAGGTGGTTTAACAAGATGCTGCGTTGTGATCACTCCTCCTATCATATCATCACCCGGACACTTACAGTGGTGTGGCTAGTTGTGCCGCATCACAGCGCAAAAATTAGAATTGTCCATTGCGTAGAACTGACTATGACGTATTTAGCGCAAGGGGGACAATCGAGACGGCTGACCAAGTACTGGGCATCTCGTATACTCGTGCTGTAAGCTACATCACCTCAAGGTTGATCATCAGTCTCGCGAAAACAGTCATCTGCATGCCTGAATCGAGTAAAGAGTCTACCGTAGAGGACGGGTTCTTCGCCCTCGCAGATTTTCCTGGTGTTATTGGTGCTGTCGATGGCACACTAGTGCGGATTGCCCGACCAGCATAATTTGAAGGTTGGTATTGTCGGAAGGGCTACCCTGCGTCACAAAAGAGAAAGAGATTTCTGGCATGCGTATTTGGAGTACATCAGCTTCATCGAAGGTCTATTGGAAGGCAATCAAAACATACTAGTGATGGAAGTATTTGGAATTTACGTATGTCCAGAGCTTGTCGCAACACTGTTGTCGTCTGTCAATGAGGATACCAGCGACTATGTCGTAGAAACCGATCGCATGAACCGATTATTGTACAAGCTAAAAGGTGACGGAAGGCGGATCGGAAGCAAACATCAAAGAATCATCAAAACGGGCATCGAAACATCAATTATTATGGTGATTGTGACCAAGTTCGCATTAATCGGAAAAAAAAATGATGACCTACCCCGACGTCAGCAATATCACAACAGTGAATACAATGATGCACACCTTTCAAGGCCAGGCGACGGACAGGCGCATACGGCGACTAGTAAACGCGGTGAAATACGCTGTCATGCGTGCAACAAGGAAGGCCATACAATCTTTACGTGTCCGGTGGTCCAACCTGCGAAAGAATTGGCATCTAGAGGAAGTTCAAACCTGGCAAACGCTGATGGTGATGATAGTGAGAATGACCATACCACAAACTACTCTGATGATGAAGGGTACGCTTGGATGACCGCATGCGAAACCGAGTCTGGTCCCGTTGCAAGGGTTGGCCATTGGACTATGGATTTTGGTGCTACTCACCACTTGTGCTCCGACAGAAACCAACTGTTTGCATCAGAATCCGCCTCTAGTATGTTCGCGCCGCAAATGGCAATCGCAACAACTGAGAAGGGTAGTACCGTCATCACCACAATTGCAAATGGTGTGAAAAAAAACAGTATTGTTGAAGGATGTTTACTACGCGAAGGGCATAAGTCGCAGCTTGATTTCGGTCCCCCAGCTCACTCAACGAGGCTACACGTGCGAGTTTGTATAGCAGTGTGTTGTACAGACTAAGTCCAACAAGGTTGTTGCAGAGATTAATTAATCACCGACGGACGGACTTTGGTCGCTCGGAATCGAAGAAGGGATGGCAGTTTTTGTTACTATGAGGACGTCTACTCTCCAATAATGGCACGAGCGGCTCGGTCACATAAATTTTCAGGATCTTACTCGTATGTTGGACGAGAAACTTGCCGGAGGCATGATTGTCTTCAACAAACGAATCAATTTCTGCATGATCTGTGCTGAACGGAAGCAAACACGACGAGAAAAGAACGAGGCGGACATATCTACCTCCGCGCCTACAAACGAATCCATTGCGATGCTGTGCGTCGATCTAAAGACCGACATGACTCCGGACCGGCTCGACCACAAACACATCTTGACGATCGTTGATCATGCAACCAACTACAATCGAGTCTACTTACTTCACAAGAAGAGCGATGCAGAAGGACACATCGAGAATTTTATCAGCCAGTTTGAAAGGCAACATGATGTTTCGGTCAAGGTTCTTAAATCTGACGTCAGGTGGTGAGGTTAGCAACAACCGGATTGGCCTTTTCTTTTTAATCGTGGAATCCGTCACCAGCTCACCGAACCGGGTATGTCTTCGTCAAACGAAAAGGCAGAGTGTTTTCATGAGACTCTTATGGACACTGTCCACGCGATGCTGTGGGTTTCTGCCCTGCCGCAGAGATTCTAGGGCGATGCTGTTCTCTACACCAGCTACATACTCAACCACCTACCGACACGGGCGAATGCAAACTACGCATCCTCGCTTGAGGCCTTATCGGCAAATGTGCCAGATGTGTCGCACATCCTGAAGTTCGGAGCAAAATGTACGAGCCGCATTGCCCATGTAGCAGAGAAATCAGCAAAGAAGCGAGCTGAAAAAGGAGCTATTATCTGGATCGACCCTAAGAAGAAGGCGTACGGTCTCTACGTCCCACGCACCAAGTGCATTATCTCTACCACGCACACCCAAAAATATTGACCGCCTGGATCCGCGGGCTGTGGGTCGCTACATGGACGCCGTGGACTCCAACTATTACAGTTGCAGCGCGAATAACTGCACCAGCGATGACATCTACCGATGACGAAGCAACTATCAGTAATGGAAACACAAGTGATGATGAACCTGGAAGTCCCTCTGAACATCACGAGTTCAGCTCTTGTCCAATTCAGCGCATCTTCGGACTGAACCGAGGTGCACGTACCCTACCGCGTGACGAGTTCCGCCTACCCCAATTGTTGCATTATTGACAATCATCTTGCAAAGAGGTGCAGCCTTCATGGCCCCGCTGGAGAGCGATGATATCAGGGTGTTAACTACAGTGAAAGAGTCCAAAGAGAGCCCATACTGGTGTGAGTAGCTGAAAGCAGTGAAGAAAGAGCTTCGATCTATTTCGAAAAACGCAACGTGGGAGGTAGTGGACGTCCCCTCCGGTGAAAACTTGATCAGCGCCAAGTGGGTATTCAAGATGAAGTTTGATAGTAAGGGCGAGTTGGAGATATTTTAAAGATCGGCTGGTTGCCCGTGGCTTCACTCAAAAGTACGGAGTGGACTTCGGTGAAACATTTGCCCCCGTGCTCAAGTTTACTAGCTTGCGCTTGATCGTAGGTCTTGGTGCCCTATGGCATGCCATACTCCGACAGGGTGACGTACCAAATGCCTACCTCCAAGCAGACCTTGACAGACCCATCCACATGCGCGCACCTGCTGGTCTTAGCCTCCCAAAAGACAAGTCACTACTTCTACGCAAGAGCCTATACGGCCTAAAACAGAGTGACAAGCTCTGGAACGACATGATCCACAAGTACTTACTGGAGTTGGGGTACAGGAGGAGCAAGCTTGATCCGTGTCTGTACTGTCGAAGGTTCAACGGCTTCATGGCGGTATTGGGGCTTTACGTGGACGGTTTATTCGTAGTCAGCCAGCGTGAAAGTGACTCGGACTAGACCATGCAGAAACTCGCTGAGAAGTACCAGATCTAGGACTTGGGTACAGCGAAGAAGTGCTTGGACAAACAAATTGAGCCGACTGACTCCGGCATCTATTTACAATAAATGACAAGCATCAATAGCTTAATGATAAAACTCGGCATGGTAAAACTGCCGCCCGGTGTCGACACCGATGAAGTCGACCAAGCACCTGCACAACAAGGACAACGAGCCCTTCTACGACACGAGCATGATATGGGAGATTATTGGATCCCCACTATGGCTCAGTACGTGCACACAGCTGGGCATTACAATGACCGTCAACTACCTAGCGCGCATCGTGTCAGAACCCACCGCTGCACACTGGATGCGGACCCTGCGCTATCTTCGAGGCACGCGTGAGCTAAAGCTCTTCTACATGCGACCCCAAGCACCGCGAAAGACTATCAAGACAGCCATCCGGAGACAAGGACGCGAATCAACCTCCGGTGGATTGCTCACCATGAACAACATGCTCATTGGCTGGTACATCAAGAAACAGTCCACGGGTCACCCTCTCCATCGCTGAGGTGGAGTACATCGCCGGGGCTACCGCGATACAACATTTGATATGGGTAAAGCAGCTATTCAACGAGCTAGGTCGATGTAGCGAAACAGACATTACATCGACAATCAGAGCGCCATCAAGAACATGGAAAACGACATAGCCACGGCTCGGATGAAATATATCAACATAAAGTTTCACTTCATTCGAGACGCCATCCGCCAGCACCAAGGGTAGAATTTTAACGGGGTCGTATACAGGTCAGGCCTGATTATTGGGTCAGGTTCCATTTCCAACAGGATCCTCCTACATAAGAAGAAGAATCGAGCAGTGAAGAAGATGACGAGGCTGTAGACGTCGACAGTGATGATGACAACAAGGGCGTCTCTGGTACTAGCAGCGAAGAGGACGCTGCTGCTACCAATTTGGGCGCAGGTGTGATCAGCAATGACAGTGATGCCGATGAATGCGACACTGAAGCCGACCAACCTCGTGCCGCGCAGACCATCGTGGTCTAAGCATTTTAACCCAACTGCTTAGCTTCATATCTTTCACTTCAATATGTAGCTTAGCAATTGGTCCTGTGTTTGGTAGGGCCGTCAGGAAACCCGCCTGACCCAATTATCAGGCCCTACCCGTAAACGACCCCAAAAATAGCTAACCGCACCAAGTTGCTGTGTGCTATTGCCCCACTACCGAGATGAAAGCAGATATCTTGACTAAGCCCCTAGCTGCTACGCTACACAGACGCAATTTTGCGAAAATCAAGCTGGTCTTACCTAAGCGATCAAAGCAATAAAACGAGAGTAATGATACCGTCACTATCGAGGAGGAGTGTTGCAGATCGCAAGCTACCGACACCTGCGATCGATGCAGTGGCATCCATATCGACCTGGGGTCCAAAGTTGCGACAATAACGGCCTTCTCAATCGCAAATACAATACTAAATCAGAGCTAAATCAACACCAAAGCATGTTAGACTATAGGATCAAACCAACCATTCACTACTTCAATCCACAGTCTACTCAGTGCGAGGCACTACAACACGAAGCAATCTTGTGTTCTCTCATAAACCTGCTTCGTTCACTGGCTCCCGCTTCTTCTACATCTACAAGGCTGTGCATCCCCCCCCTACAACAGTCTGGGGCAGCATTGATGGTTCGTCATGTCGGAGTTGTGACAGTGAAGTTTATAAAGGATCTAGTTGGATCCAAGTCAAGCAAATGCGGGAGAGCTGTAAACGTTTGGACCGACCGTTAAAGTCAGCAATGATAAAGAATCTCCAGTATGTGCGCTATATCCGTTCGCATCGTTACCGGCACCCCGTCTCGAATGAATCGCTAGTTGGTCAATACAAGGGCCTGGTAGCTGGATTAACGGAGACTGGGGTGCTGTGTGGCTTATGTCGGACAAAAGCCACACAGCACATTATTTTTTTTCTGCCATTGGCAAGGCAGAAAAAAAATAATCCAATTTCGTCGTAATACAGTACTGCACCGTTTTCGCGGGGGTGGACCAGATAGGATTTGCAAATACACTAGACTTTTGCTTACAAATCATTGTTAATTTGAATTTACAGTTACTACATTTAGAAGTTTATTAAAGGTCCAAGGGCGCGAAAACGGGGTGCTGTACTGTACATGTACATTTGGTGAAATAAGTTGATAAAGAAAAAATTCTTTATCCAATATATTTCGTCGTAATACATGTAATGGAAAGCAATGTTACTGCAGTTATTCTTTACTTTAAAAAAACTTTTTTCTTTTACAATTGTGATTTTCATAAAATAAAATTGTAGCTTTACACATCTTAAAATGCATGTTTTATTGGCTGTAAATGACGCGTAGGATTCTGCGCCGCAATGGGGCGCGTATCCGCAAGGCCCTCGGGGTATGCGACCTTGCTGAATATGCACAGCGACTGGTGCGACGTTCGCCGCCTCTGCGTGTGCTCGGTCTGGACGTCAACACCAACAGCACGGGTTTCGCCATCGTGACGGAACGTGGCCGCGTGTGTCGCTGGGGCCACATTCCCACGGCCCAATTCCCCAGTGCTGAGGTAATGCATATCGGTGGTGCTGTCGACGAGCTCCTAGCCGATGTCCACGCTGCCGAGCTGCAGCAACAACCCGATGCTCAATGGGTCGTTGGCATAGAAGCGTTCATGCGAATGTTCCGCTCCGGTCGCTTCCACAACGCCGGCATTTTCCAGCTAGCACAGCTCAACGGCATCGTCTCCTTCGCTTGCTGGAAGCGCTTCGACGTGCTGCCATTGCACACACATCCGTCGGCTGCTCGTGGATTCTTCGGACTCAGTGCACCGACGTCAAAGAGCAAGAAGACCAGCATTAAGCACCAAGTCATGAGCTTCTTGGAACAGCAAGAGCCTGATCTCACACAGGCAGCAGGTCAAGAATACACAGACACATCTGAAGCTCTGCCGAGTTTTGAACGTATGCGAACTGGGGCGCTAGCCGACTCAGCATTCGACATAGCCGATGCCTACGTGATCGCGGCTTATACACGCTGCGTTCACTTCCAGACGCAGCTCCAAGAGCAAGAGCCGCAACTTGTTGAGAACTTTTCGGATCAATATTTTGAGTTGGCACATAAAGCTGCAGCTAAGACAAAGAAGACCTCCCCGGAAATGGAGGCTCTGAAAGCGATGGACGAGAAGGAGAAGGTGGCGTACACGCGAGGTTTGTTCACTTTTGGTTTAGAGAGTTGGTTCAAGGAGCACAACGAGTGCTTTGTGTTGCAAGATTTAGATAAGATTGAGGAAGGCAGGTAGGTGTTAGATAACAATGGTCGTGTTGATGACTTTGCTTCTTAGTCTACTACACGAAATACTCGACGCATGGGGCTCGCACACTGCTTCCCCACGCGATAATGCGCTCAGTGGAACTCGTGTACGTCCGTCCACGCGTCCTCCACCTTCTCGCGCTTGTAGTAGTCGAACAGACTGTCCGGCTCGAGACCAAGCATGGGCTTGTTCTTGTGGATAGCCATCGCCTCCACGAAGAGCTGCACCAGACTGATGTTGGTCAGCAACGGGATGGAAAAGTCTACCGCCGTGCGACGAATCAGGTAGTTGTTCTCCGTCTGCTGGCTCTGGTTGTTGGGCAGGTTCACCACCAGGTCGATCTTGCCGTCCTTGATCAGATTCAGAGCGTTGGTCTCGCTGTCGCCGTCCGACGGGAAGTCCACCTTGGTCGATGGAATGTCGTACTTCTTCAAGTACGCATGGGTCTTCTCCGTCGTGTACAGGTTGTAGCCCAGCTCATGCATCTTGTATGCAGCGTGCACAAAATCCTCCGAGAACTTGTCCTGCATCGACAACAGAATGTTCTTCTCCGGCAGCTGGAAGTTGGACGAGATCAGCGCCTTCAGGAACGCCTCAGCGCGGTTCTTACCGAAGCATGCAACCTCACCGGTCGACGCCATCTCAACGCCGAGCAGCGGGTCAGCACCACCCAAACGAGTGTACGAGAACATGGGCGACTTGATACCAACGAATCCCTCCGGGCGTTTGGGACCATCAAGAGGGGGCAGGTTGTCGTTTTCCGTCGAGTGGCCCACCATCACCTTCGTGGCGGCGTTGATGAAGTCAGCGCCCGTCGTTTTGGACACGAACGGGAACGAACGCGAGGCACGCAGGTTGCACTCAATCACACTCACGTCAGCGCCCTTGGCCAGGAACTGCGCGTTGAACGGACCCGAGATGTTAAGCGCCTTGGCGATCTTCTCGGCGTTACGCTTGATCTGGTTCGTGTAGAACGAGCTGGCGTCAACGGGAGGCAGAACCAGCGTCGCATCACCGCTGTGTACACCGGCATTTTCAACGTGCTCAGAGATGGCAGCAGCAATCACCTTACCGTCCTTCGCCACAGCATCAAGCTCCAGCTCCTTGGCACCTTCCACGAACTTGGTGATCACAACGGGGTGGTCAGCAGACACAGCCACGGCCTGGTTCAGCACGTTATCCAGCTCCTCGAAGTTGTAGGCAACGTTCATGGCAGCACCACTCAGCACGTACGACGGACGCACAAGCACGGGGTAGCCCACACGCTCTGCGAACTCACGGGCAGCAGCGTGACTCGTCAGCTCCTTCCAGGCAGGCTGAGGCACACCAGCCTCGTCCATCAGCTTGGAGAACTTGAAGCGATCCTCAGCGCTATCAATCATCGTCGGGTGTGTGCCCAGAATCTTCACGCCAGCCTTGTGCAGCGGCAAGGCCAGGTTGTTGGGGATCTGTCCGCCAACAGACACCACGACGCCCTGCACGCCTTCACGGTCGTTGACATCCATCACACGCTCCTTGGACAGCTCCTCGAAGTACAGCTGGTCACACTCGTCGTAGTCCGTGCTCACCGTTTCGGGGTTGTAGTTGAGCATCACAGCGCGGTGGCCGAGCTTGCGTAGCGTACGGATGCAGCTCACAGCGCACCAGTCGAACTCAACAGAGCTACCAATACGGTAAGCACCACTACCCAGCACCATCACACCGTCGTTCGGGTCCTGTGCTGGCACATCGTGCTCCGATCCGTTGTATGTCATGTACAGGTAGTTGGTTTGAGCCGGGTACTCAGCAGCAAGCGTATCAATCTGCTTCACAGCAGGCACGATGCCAAGCTCCTTACGCTTAGCACGCACGTCGTCGTCCGCGCAGCTGAACATGCGAGCAAGCTGCCGGTCCGAGAATCCGAGCTTCTTGGCCTGCACAATCTCCTCGGCAGTCACCTCGTTCAGCTTCTTACCCGTCAGATTCACATCGCAGTCACAGATAGCCTGCAGACGACTGAGGAACCACGTGTCGATCTTGGTGATCTCGTGTACCTGTTCAATCGACAGCTGGCCAGTCTTCAAGGCCTGTGCGATCTGGTAGATACGACGGTCTGTGGGCTTGCCAAGTGCCTTCACAAGTTCCTCGTGCGACAACTCATCGTAACGCGGCTCGAAGCCCTCGTTCGAAGGCTCCACCATACGCAGAGCCTTCTGAATAGCCTCTTCAAAGGTACGGGCAATCGACATGACCTCGCCAACACTCTTCATGGACGATCCGATCTCCGTGCTGACGTTCTCGAACTTGGCCAGGTCCCAACGCGGCATCTTAGCAACACAGTAGTCCAACGACGGCTCGAAGCAGGCGGTTGTGCTCTTGGTCACTGAGTTGTTCAGGTCCGGCAGGTTAATGCCCAGGGCAAGCTTGGCAGCCACGAAGGCAAGTGGGTAGCCCGTGGCCTTGGAGGCCAGAGCACTCGAGCGTGACAGACGCGCGTTTACCTCGATAATGCAGTACTCCTCCGACTCCGGGTTCAATGCGTACTGGATGTTGCACTCACCGACAATGCCAAGATGACGCACGACCTTGACAGCAGTCTCACGCAGCATGTGGTATTCACGGTTCGACAGCGTCTGCGACGGCGCGATAACGATGGATTCACCGGTGTGGATACCCAGAGGATCGAAGTTTTCCATGTTGCACACCGTCAGACAGTTGTTGGCAGCATCGCGCACCACCTCGTACTCAACTTCCTTCCAGCCCTTCATCGAACGCTCCACCAAGATCTGAGGACTGCCCGAGAAAGCCTGCTTGGCCATCGTTCGCAGATGAGCCTCGTCCTCGCAAATACCCGAGCCAAGACCGCCAAGAGCGAACGCAGAACGGATCATCACGGGGAATCCGATGTGGTAAGCAGCCCTGACGGCATCCTCCACCGACTCGACGGCTTCACTCTGTGCGATCTTTTCGTTGATCTCGGCCAATTTGTCGTTGAACAGTTCACGGTCCTCAGTGTAGTTGATCACATCGATCTGCGTACCCAGCACCTGCACGCCGTACTTCTCGAACACGCCACGCTTGTCCAGCTCCATACCGCAGTTCAGCGCCGTCTGGCCGCCCATCGAGATCAGGATACCATCCGGTTGCTCACGCTTGATAACCTGCTCCACGAAGTCTGGGTTCACCGGAAGATAGTACACGTTGCTGGCCTGAGCCTCGCTGGAGCGGTCAATGTTGGTCTGCACAGAGGCAATGTTGGGGTTGATGAGAATCGTCTCGATGTTCTCCTCTTTCAGAGCCTTGATAGCTTGCGAGCCAGAGTAGTCGAACTCGCCGGCCTGGCCAATGGAGAGACCACCGGAGCCAAGCACCAGCACCTTCTTCACCTTGGGGCGTTCAATGTGAGGACGCTGCACCAGACTTTTGATCGATCCCTTCTCCTTGGTACGCACAGCGTCCAGGAACGTGTCGAAGAGGAATTCCGTGTCCGTGGGGCCACCAGCGTGCTCCGGGTGGAACTGCGCGGTAAAGTAAGGCTTGGACTTGTGGATAATACCTTCGTTGGTGCCGTCATTGAGGTTTACAAACAGCTCCTCCCAGTCGCTGGGCAGGGTCTTGCCGTCCACAGCGTAACCGTGGTTCTGAGCAGTGATGTAGCTCAAGCCAGTCTTGAGATTGTGCACGGGCTGGTTCTGGCCACGGTTACCGAACGGAAGCTTGTACGTGGTGGCACCGGCAGCCTGACTGAGCAGTTGGTTACCCAGACAGATACCGAAGATAGGCTTGACGTCGTCGCCCTGCAGAGCCAACGCCTTCTTGAGCTGGGCTGTGGTCTCCTTCATGATGGCCGGATCGCCAGGACCGTTGGAGATGAAGAGACCGTCATACCAGCCGATCTCGGACGAAATGTCGTGGTTCCACGGCACGCGCTTGACCTCAGCGCCACGCTTGACGAGCTCACGGATGATGTTGTACTTGATACCGCAGTCCACAGCCAGGATCTTGAGTGGGTTTCCCTTACCGTAGGTGATGACGTCCTTAGTCGAGACGAGAGAAGCCAGGTTAGCCTCATTGACATCCACGAGGTTGGGCTTGTCGCTGCCCTCGACAATAATGCGGCCGGCCATGGCACCATGCGCACGGATCTTCTTGGTGATAGCACGTGTGTCAATACCAGCAATACCGGGAATGTCCTCACTCTCGAGCCACTCGGAAAGCGACTGCGCAGCGTTCCAGTGGCTGTGATGGCTCGAGTAATCCTGCACGATCATACCGGCGGCGTGGATGCGGTCGGATTCGATGTTCTTGTTGAGACCAAACTCGTCCAACGCCTTCGTGTCAGGTACACCGTAGTTACCGATCATGGGGAAGGTCATATTGAGGATCTGACCCTTGAACGACGGGTCTGTGAGGGCCTCCGGGTAGCCCACCATGCCCGTGGTGAAGACGACCTCACCGGCCATGGACTTCTTGGCACCGAACGACACACCGTGGAAGCGCGTGCCGTCCTCAAACTCGAGCACAGCAGGCGTCTCGAAGCGCGGCGCATTGCGACGATCTACTTTCTCTCGCGCAGACACCAGCAGGCGGTTGCCACTGGCCTTGTGCAGCGGCACGCGGCGCTTCACCGAGTGCGATAGGCGAAGCATCCTATCCGTTGATTAAAACACTCGGGGATAAAGTGAAGATACACGGGAAGCGGTGGGACGGATTGGCCTTTTGTCCGCGGCGCTTCCTTTTGGGAAATGGCAAGATCGCGAGTCAAAAGACTGAAGCGGCGGCTATGAGCACAAGATCGCACGGGTACGTGGCCGTCGTGCATAAACAAAACAAGCTGCGGATCCTGCTGCCTGATGGCAACCTACGGTGTAATAAATCGAGGGCAGAGACTGGGCCTTGGCCACACAACATAAACGAGCCATGGGATCCGAAAGTCAAACCGGTTGCCGTGGGGGGGGGGGGGTCGGCTTCCTCTCGTCACCGAGTGCAAGGCACGCACAAGAATTTGACACAGTGCTCAATGAGTACTGCTCATATCGCTGGCGTCGCTGCACCGCACATGCGCATTGCTCATTGCTTATTGCTGGTGTATTTGCACTGCACTACTTGCTACTGTATTCTTACCGTGGTAAGAATACAGAACTCCATTGTGTGGCAAGGCGATTGACACTCCGAAATCTTTGCATTCTGCTACAGTACCATTTTAAGTGCGCGCATTCTCGCAAGTCTCTACCGGTACCCCTAGGATGATACTCAGCGGATGCCAGGTGCATAGTACTGTAGCCCTGGCCACTCGGCTTGACGCCAGGAGAAGTTTCACCTGGGAACCAAAGAATCCGGGGTTTCATCATCACAATGTTGAGAGGCAGACGAGAATTGATCTGCGCAGCTGGTCCAAAGTACGCGGCCGGGGCTTCAAAAACGAATACCACGCACCTATCTCCTTCTAGCAGCCAATCGTATGCACGCAAGGTGCTCGTCTGCGAACTACTGCTTGAGCCCCTGATGTCTGCTTCAAACCGCACTTAATTGATTTGTGTTTGCACACAAATGTATCCATCTATTTCGGATAGTATTATACAGCAGTTCAGTAGTCATATTTTAAAGGATAGTTATAGTACTCTTATTTTCTTACTTTCAATGAAACGGTATGACTCAAGCGCAGGTCTAGGGCTTATTATTTAGGAATCCTAAATAATAATATTTTTTTATTCCTCCGTCCGGAAATTTAAGTGGGCTGCCGTTCCCTTAAATCCAAGTCATTAAAGCGATAAGGTAAGGAGTCGTTCTTGCGAATCTACGAGCTGGTACATGCTGTGTGGGCTTGTGAGCCCGGTCCGAACACCAAGAGCCCCGTCATTAAGCGTGTGGCACTAACGATGATGTGCTTAGCCCAGGGGGTACTATGGACCAAGCAGCCACGGTAATGGGCATATCCAGGCCTCGTGCTGTGGTCTACATTAACGACACCCTGGATGTGCTCAGTGCCATGGCAACACGGTTCGTTGTGATGCCCACATGCCCTCGATTGAGGGTGGCTTCTTCGATGTAGCTGGGTTCCCCGGCACGATTGGTGCAGTCGACGGCACGCTCATCCGCATCTCGCGCCCCCACGATTTCGAGGGATGGTACTGCCGTAAACTTTCTCTGTCGTCAACGTACAAGCCGTGGTAGATCACCGTGGTTTGTTCCGTTCGATTTCTATTCGCTCGGGATCTAAGAACGACCAGTCTCTCTGGAATGGTTCTGGAGTGCGGAGACGGTAAGTTTTTCTTTACCGTTACTGATACTATATTTATTACCAATGGATTTTACGGTTTTAGAATTGCAAGCTACGTTCCACCAGGAATGCACCTGTTGGGCGATGCGGGCTACAAGATCTGGGGGCATCTGCTTACTCCATCTCCTGAAGGAGAAGCTTTACAAGATCGTCGGAGACGGTTGTACAATTACCTGTACCCAAAGACTCGCATCATTATCGAGTGTGCTTTTGGTCGTCTAAAAAATCGCTTCAGTATTTTGCAAGGTAAACTAGAACAGAAGACTGCAGAGCGCGTTTGCAAGATTGTTCTAGGTTGCACTGTTTTGCACAACTTGCTGGTGCTGGTAAAAGATGGAGTACAAGTCGAAGGAGCGGATCCTTTGCTACGTGAAGCACCAACACGCCCGATGAAGACCTGCATGATCGCGAGCAGGTCATCTGTCACAAGCAAGGCATTTCAAAGCGCAACGACATAGCAGACATTATGGTGGGGAGTTAGCTGTTTGAACAATACGATTGTTAGCAGAAATTACAAGCGTTAATGGGAATTGAGCTAGTTGTGGCGCTGTCTCAACACTTCACGCAGTAGTTGAAGCTGCATCTCTTGGAAACGCCGCGTCTCTTCATGATGCTGCTGTAACGTAGCTGTCAGCGATTGGACCTGACCTTCGGAAGAGGAGCGAGAGCCTAGCGATGCTGCAATCGCTTCATTCTACCCTGCAGCGCTGTCGCAAGTTGCACGTCTGGTGGAGGCTTTTGTTTGGACGTAGTGTCGTTTTTCACAGAAGACGAATCGGCGTCCTCGTTTTCTTCTTCAGGTACAGCGGAGTCTAACAGCATCTCGCCACTAATGCCCCAAATGCGTCATTCAGAATCGCCCACAAGCCTTCGTCCATTTCAGTAGCGCGTGGGTTGTTTCCGGTCTTCTACATCTCACGCTTTTCTTTCCTGTAGATACACTTCAGCTTCCGATATTTCAAGAGAAACCTGCCCATACAACACAAAAATAGTTAGAGCGCAGTACCGTACGCGTGAGAGTTTAGGCCTACCTGCTCGTGGATGAGTACCATGCCCAGAGAATCTGACAGCACACTGGCAAAGTATTGCCAGGCCAGAGCCTTTTTTAATCTTCGTGTCGGCAGTCTCGAGTCGACGCTTCACGTCTCCGTCCGAAAAGCGGAAGTGAAGCAGCTCCTCAACCATTTTGTTGGTCCATTTAGTGCGCTTCGTTTGCTTTTTGGTGTTCCCTTTTCCCTTTGTTGCGGGTATAGCCGCAGACTTGGCAGTATCAGGTGTGAGTGGGTAGAGCAGGCAAGCTCGTCGTTACTGGCTGCGGCTGCACCACTCCAAGCGATGTTGGTGGTGACGACTGGGCTGTTGCGACTGATGTCACTGACTGCGACATCAGCGAGTGAGCGCTGATGAGGTCTGGCCACTGCAGTGGCAGCGACACCATGGGCGGCGCAGTTGCAGGAGCCATGATATTCGGAAGAAGGATTGTAGGCTGGACACGTTCACCTTGATCTGGTGGCTCAATGGTGGAAAGCTGCTTGAGGCCTCGTTGCTGTTGTCGCAGCAGAGAACCGCAAGAACTGATGGTGGCAAGCGAAGTGCCCGACCTGAACATACCGGGGCACAGCGTTCTCAACTGTTGCGTCCGGCCCTAATCTGTTTGTCGACAGAACACATTATCCACCTGAACAAGGGCCTGACCACTCTTACCGCTTATATTTTCGGACAGAGGAAGTATTTCTGCCAGAATGCCCTCCAATTTGGGGCCCTACGTAGGGCCTCCGCTCCTACATAGGGCCTCGTTATACCTACCCTGGAGCCAGTAAAGCTTATGCAGTAGCATAAAGTGGGATGCGCTCTAAAGTACATAACTTTCAGTGAGGCACAACGCTCTCTTCTAGCCTAGAAATTGTCGCTTTACAGTGTGATACGAAGACTTAAGGAAGCTGTACATGTCTTTATTATTTTCTTTTGTTATTTTATGCGATTAGCGCCAGGGCGATCTCTGCATAATGTGAGTTCTGCATATTGTGCTTTCTACTCAAAACTTGACTGCCTGATTTATTAATCACCCGCGCCGAATGGCCTATGAAATCGTTCATCCTACCATACATCATACGGAAACATTACATGCGACAGGTTTCCACACACTGCAAGCTCAGGGCACAGCGCATCGGCAACGTTTCCCGTGTCAGCAAACGGTAATGGATCTCCGATCTAACGTCTCGCCTGGTTGCGCAAGAGGACCCCCACCAGCAAGTGCTGCATCAGCTGATGGTGCACGCTGTGGTGGTCGAACACGTGTATCGCCACATTCGGCCCGTGTATCTCCATATCCTGAGCGTACTCGGACGCCAACGGAGACTACACCGTCCAATACGACGGCGTACACCTCCAGGCCGAGAAGCACTGCCAGCGACCACGACTAGGCCATACTCAACCCCGGGTCCAGTGTCATCCGCAGCCCAACGAGCGTCACTTCTTGGAGCAGCAAGATCACCTGGTGAATCAGCTCAAGCTCGACCTTCTTCAGCCCCTGGTACAGCTAGACAGCCGCGGACCCCACATTCCACGCGACGTCGAACATCACCCCGAACTGCATCTCCTGTTGGTCAACCTGAGCAGCAGATACCAGCATCCCCAGCGGACGCTACTTCGCATCAATATCAGCTTGTGGTTCAACCGAAGTTGCAGCTGGTGAGTTTTGACCAATCATATCTAAGTGTTGATTTTTCAGACTATCCGTCAATCACCCTCGGTATCCAATTTTCACTGGAATTGACAATACCACAGGTACATGTATCACCGGCTCTATCCATATCAACCAGGCCTCTTGCGTAGGACCTACGAAGGAGGAAATGGCCGGTAAAAGTTACCCAATCGGATTTATTGTCTATAGCGGCCCCTACGTAAGATCGAAGGTTGCGTAGGACTTGTGATTGCCAAAGATTAAATTTTATCATTTTCACATCAAATCTTAGGTCTATCTCTACCCTCTCCTTCTTAGGACCACCCTTTTGAGGCCCGATTAACCCTTCTAATACGAAGGCTGTTCCGGATTATCCGTGATTATAACATATGAAGTAAACTATACCGGAAAATCAGTACTTTATATCATGTATGCAGCCCTTTTGTCTGACACGTGGATTGCCTAGAGAATGTGATTGGCTAATCGTTAGAGATGGGCAGTACGAAAATCGTCCTAATTACTGTCAATTGCGATCTCCCTGCAAAACCGTTGGGCATTACCCAAACGACAACACAACAAAATGTGAACATCATTCCCAAGTGCCATTCATTAGTCTTCTTCACTCTCGCTACAGACCTCGCGTCTACGCTTCTCTACAAACCGGATTTTGTGCTGCATCTCAGCAGGAATAGCCATGCCGTTGCGCCAGCTCTGGTGCCATACTTCGTTGCAGGTGAGAGCGCTACCGTGGTCTAGTCGGCGAGCCTTATTGCATAGAGTAACGCGCCCCTTCTTGACTCTTGAGCACGTCGCGCAAAAATAGCTCGTTTCGAAGCTGCGGACGCCAGGACCCGCGTACGCTGAGCAGACCTTACAGAGCCACTGGCGGCGCTTGTTTCCGTTTTTCTCTTCCGTCTTCTCGAGCGTGTGCACGCTTCGAGGAAGTGACGAGGTCTGCTAAGTCATCGTCCCCGGCAAAATCTTCGCTTGTCTGACTCAACAGGGCAAAATGTAGTCGCCGCATGAACACGGCATGCGTGGGAACGGGCTTGTTGAGACGACGCAGGGCGATCTTGTGAATGATAAAAGCATTTACCATAGCAATATCCACTAAGCCGAGAAAAATGGTATTGTAGTACTTTCGCATGCGGATGGAGCGCTGGATTGAGTACCGTTGAAGGCGTAGTTGATCATGAACGTCCACACCTCCCATCGCTTCATGGTAATCTCGAACCAGCTGAGGGCATGGGACTTGGGAGATCGATCCGCCGGGCTCTCTACGGGTGACGTGAGTAATTTGGGTGGAGCAACCAGTCGCTAAAAATGTAACTGGCTTGCTGTCCATACCACGACAGAGCTACGAACTCGGGGCGATCTCTCCATACAGCTATTCGGTAAGTTCCTCTGGCCATTTTCTTCGGTCTCTTTTTCTGCGTAAAGTCAATAGCTTTACACCACCCTTTCCGGTCCTTGCTTATGGTCCCGACGTGGTAGTGGCCCATACTGAGGTGTTTGTCCGATAACGGGATTGACGTATAGAAATTGTCTGTACAAATAAGCCTCTGAGAAGGCTGTCCTTGTAGTACGCGCGTCACATTCTTCACCACAGCTCGCTGCGCCACAGCGTCTTCGTTAGCGTTCGCTTTCCCGCAGTAAATTTCCAGTCTACACATACAAACACACCATATTGTCAGCGATAAGGCGAATACAATATGGATAGTGCGGAACACATTATGGATGCACTGAACCAAAACTACCACGGATATCCGCCACAAGTGCCGGATATCCGTAATAAACGTACAACATACCTCAAGCAATACGCGGTGTCCGCGCAGCACGTCATGTAGAACTTCGTACCCCACTTGTTCGGCTTGTTGGACATGTACTGGCGCATTGGATTGCGGCGGTGACGCATTGGCACCATCCCCTCGTCGAACGAAATTCGCGCACCGAGCCGATATCCGCGGAAGAATGTCTTCTGCAAAGCTTGAATAACAGGACGGATCTTGAACGCACGATCCGCACTGTCGTGCTGCCGGGCATTGTCGTTGAAATGCAAGTAGCGAGCAATGTCGTGGAAACGATCCCGACTCATGAACTGTCCGAATGTACCGCGGGATAGTGCACCCTCAGCCTTCGTAATCCAATGACGACTGAGACTCTCTCGGCGCGGCTCCAGCGTTCTCGCGACAAGTAGTCCAATAAAGCGAACAATCTCATGGGGCTGTATTGAGCTCTTGCGTTCCAACTTTCTTCTGTAATCCTCGGTAGTGAGTACAGCAGTCGACGGAACGGTCTCACGACGGAGAAGGGCACGTGCTCGCATCTGCTGGGCGATAGATTCCGCACTGCCTCGGCGAAACTTGTTCGTTTCATTTGCGATTTTTCGCCACCGCTCCTTCGGCAAGAAGAAATAGAAGATCGCCAATGGGTTTTCAGCGTAAGCTAATGCAGCGCGAGTTGGACCAGACGGACCTTCGTAGAGAGAAGAGCCCTCCCGCAGTACTTGACAAGACTGCTGCTCCATGTAGACGTCCCAGCCTCCTGCGCGGAGGTTATCCAAGTCTTCACTAGTCAGATCAAAGTCCACAGGCACATCATCATCTTCATTCGCAAGATCGTCACCACTCTCGTCACTGGCGACTGAAGCAATGTCGTCCACAGATTCATCATCATTTCCATCTTGGAGAATGAGCTCTTCGTCACCTTCTGCATCCGAATCTAGGGCTCGCAACCAGTCCTCTCCTCCTCTGTTGAAATCATCAGCATCGAGATCTTCGAATAAAGTGTCCCACCGCAGGGCATTGATAAAGTCATCAGAATCAAAATCGTCAAGAGAGACACCGGTTCGGAGGCCAGCACGCGCGGCATTCAGTGCTTCCGGAATTGCCACTTCCGGATTATCCGTCCTTTCATCAGGAATATCCGGACCAGTCTGGTAGGTAGTACCTGGAACAACTTGGGTGGTATCCAGAATAGGGGGTTCTGTATAAACCGTTATAAATACGTTAGTAAAGCTCAAGCAGAGGCCAACCGATATAATTACCAGCGCGACGTTGTTTCGAAGCTTGGCTTGACGCTGAAGACTTGTGTTGGCTGGCCGTTTGTGGTGTTCGTTCAACTGCATGCGACCTAGACGTGTTGTCACGAGGGTTAGCCTTTGCTGCAGGCCTCGGCTGTCGTGGCGCATCTTTCGCTGCGGCTGAAAGCTCACTTTCACACGTCGTGTGTGGATCGGGGGTCTGTGCAGCACCAGACAACGTCAAAGCAACTGGTGACACGGTGGACGGCGTTGGGGTTGGTAAAGGGTCAAACGATAGCCACCCTTGCCTTCGGCAATAGTTCATTAGACTCTTGTCACCTATTCCAAAAGGGGTTAGATAGTAAAGCAGCATGAAACAGTGTTCATAAGTAACGTACCGAGGAAATAGTCAACGCCTTCCGTTCCTTTGAGACTCCCACCCGGCGGCAGATACCTCCGATCGTCGCTCAGCCCCAACGACTTTCGAAACTTCCAGCCTTTCTTGGTAAGCTCGTTCCACATATGGGCAAACGTTTTCTCGGTAGCGTAGGCGTACATATTCTCGAAACAGGAGTGATGGTCTCTTCTCGGGCGCAGATCTCGAAATAAAAGGCTGGCGAGCGCCCCCAGTTTCTTATATCTGCAACCCTAACCACTTTCTAAATATTTCATGTCTCATCGGTCGGAGCTGCTACAGTTGGCCTGCTAAAATTTATCCTATACAAATATCAATATGCGGATTTTCAGTGCTGCAAATCTGTTGCGGACAATGCGGAACAATTTCATCTTTGAAATTACATTCCGGATAATCCGTAATGGTCGTATTAGAAGGGTTAACGAAAGTTTGAGAAAGGCAAAATAGCGTCAAAACGAATAGCATATTGGATTGCTCGCACTCACTGGTGCTCCACGCTGGGGCAGGGTTTTGCGTGAATTGTGATTGGCTAAAACAGTTATAAACTAAGATACACAGGTCGCCCTTATTTGTCAGGTCCACACTAATTGTGGTGGAGAGTCAAAAAGGACAAAAAGGAGGCAGACTGACAGTAAATTGTGTGCACGAATAATAATGGTACATGACTATATTGTGCGAGAAATCTAACTCTCTAGGCTCTCTGTTGCTACGACATCCGACGCCTTGTTTGCAGTATAGAAAGCTGGCAAATGCGTCTCCACGATGATACGCAATTTATTGCTCAGCTGTTTGCTTTCCAAATGCCGTCGCATTGTAGCATAGATTTCCAGACCCAGTTGACGCTTTTAGCGTATATCTCTACGATCACGCGGCGAATACATTTAGCAGCCGTCTCAAGAATAAAATTCTTTCCTGGGCTCGCCAACGCCCCCATACTTTGATGCACATCTTCTTTCCCGAATTGATGACAAATTTCTCGCCTCGCACAAAATGCGCCAATGCGTTTTTATACGTCGGATTGGGTATGGTCAGCTGATTGTACGAGATCAGCTGCATTGGGAGAAAAAAAATGACCGTTGCTCAAAGCTGTTTGGCAACGTGCCTGACATCTTCACACGAATGCCCGTTTGCGTTATCTAACCAGAGAGTGTGCTCTCCAGCAAGTGGTCCACCGGGACCCCAGCCTCGCACTCCCTGCAGCTATTAGCGCATTATTGGATTGTTGATTAATGCACTGGGTGTTGATCTGTACAAAGCACCAGTAACAACATCTGGGGGGTTCTTAAATAGGATATATGTAGTTTACGCTCTTACAAACATAAGCTTGGGGCACAACAGCTTAGCATCCGAACCCGTTTTAATAACACACACATTGTGACACCCCATCTTCCTGTAATGAACAAACGAGAATATTAATTTAAGCCAACAGTATTTTTCTTTAAAGTTAATTTAATTTACCAGAAACAAATTTGCGATGCTTGAACTCTTTTCAAATACAAAACGAGGTCAAGGGGGAGACGAGCAGTCCATTCTTCTGTTAATCCTCGGGATGGTCCACGGACGTTGTCACGACCCCTGCGTCACGGCGTCGCCCCGAAGCTCGCTCGGTGGGTACAGCCGAGAATGTATTAAAATAGTCAAAAACTGCCGAATAACACCACACTTATTATTTAGTGACGCAAAGGCCTGAAAAGCACAAAACCAATACTGCGAACCATCATTCAAACTGGATCGGCACACTATTTACAGTGGCGGCACACTGGTTGACGACATCACACAATTCGCACATTTTCCAGATAGGGATCAGATTATTATCCAATGCTTGATCGTGTACTGATTGCGCATCAAAATCAGCATAACTACCACTTAAATATATCTACCGTTGGCGTTACTACGCGCAAGATATACATCACCAAACATTAGCTCATAAGGCTTTTTTTTTACCGAGTTGTCGACATCAATTCCAAGAGAAGGATACGAAAGCGCATCGAGTGGGTTGACCTTGTAATTACTGAGAGAAGAAACCGTCGCTGCTGCGAGAGAGAAGCTGAAGTCGCACAAAACATCGAAATGTCAACCCATGCCGTGTACGGTGTGTGCAGATCCATACCCCCACCTAGTGATGAATCGACTCCTCACGTGCAAGTCTACATGCACGAGTAACGCCGTGCGTGGACTGATCAAGGCGCGGAGAGCAGCTCACATGTCGAAATCACCACACGGCGTCTCACTTCGAACATGGTAGACACCTGACAGGTGCCGCTTTGCCGCAGCAAACTGGGCTATCCAGTCGACACAAGGCGTTTTGCAAGGCACTTGCAGAGCAGCGATTGAAGCCGAAGCAGATTATAAATCTGCATCGTCACATTAACCTAGCAATACACCTTTCGATCGATATTCTTCTCGACTTTTGCAGCAATCGGGCGGGTGCTATGAAAGTAGTTGGACTCGAAAGCACGAAGGATCCTACGGCAACAGGACACGAAATCGTCCCTTTAAAATCTCGCATGCGTGCTGGACCTACTACCTGAAAGCGCCCAGATATCTTGTGCTGCGCTGAATGTCTCGGGTTGAAGGTTTTTTTTGCGTGCTTACTTGTGGCATAAGCTGAACTACTGAGAATAAACGTACGCAGCCCCTCGTATATGTCTTAAACTTGCAATTAGGCTGAGAGCCAAGCCTGTAAAAATTATAAAGCCCTAGGAAGCTTGTTGCTGGCCGATCCAGATCACCCTATTATGATGTCTCTAAAGCGCAACGGAGAGTCAATGGCGGCATGAAGTACTGTACGGTAGTAACCCTTTTTCGTTTCAGTACGCCCCCCCTCCCCCAACTCTGGCAGGTATGGATTTAAATTGAATATCTGGACCACCCATGTGACGGGGTCACTCAGCACCTTGCACCGAGGAAGTGCTTAAGGGTACTTACTACCCGAGTGAACGTTAGTACACGTGTTCCCGGCCTCAGTGGGAACGGTTTGCTACTTGATAGAGTAGATGTAAGACTGATGTATCTATAAGTAAGATTAGCTTGGGTTTTATACAAACTAGAGGTTATCATATAGTGGAGCTAAGTAGTCATGCCCTGACTGGCTCCGAGAGCACCTGGTACCGTGTACCAGGTGTCCACAAGAGTGACGGGTCACTCTTTATGTAGCCTGAGGTACACTGGATTGTACCCCGTTACATCCTCCTCCACTTAATTAAGAATCACCTGATTCTCCAATCACAGCTGATTCTCCAATCAGAAGTGAGAGAATTAAAACATTCAAAGGTGAATTTTCACACTGATCAGCCATGAGACTGGCGCGGCTCTCAGTCACACCCACAGTGACTTGTGCTTCTAAGTCTCACTGGGATGTGCATCCTTATGCTCACAACTGTGTTAACCGCAAAGCCTACACTCAAAGCTGCCTTAGCTCCTGCGCTAGCGCGCGTACAGTGCTTTGGCACATGGTGCAATAGCATCCGAACGTGTGGCATTCGCCCACAGCTCGCACCAGAGGACACGACAGTCCTCGCGAGCGCATCCGGGGCATGGTGTCTCCCGCAAGGGACGACACTGAGAAGGGCAACACCTGCCCCAGCACTAGAGGGAACTCTCACCTCACCTCGGGCCATGCCTTTGGCCCCAGCAAGGATCCATCCTTGCGGGTGGAGCTTCTGCCACGCTCTCTTTGCGTCTTGGTCGTCATACCAACGGCGCTTAGGTGTTCTTCATTGACACCGTGTACCGTGACGGTACACAACCGTGGCGCAGGTATCTCCCATCGCCACCATGTACCGTTCGGTACTAACCTTTGGTGCGGTACGCCCACCACAAGGCTGTCCTGTTTGGCGGCAACAGCTTCTGCTGTGCTGTCGCCTGAACTGATTCATGGCCAGTGCTCACATCATGCATGTGACAAGGCCACACAGCACCTTGCGCTAGAGGAAGTTGGCTTCCGAGAGTATACAAACTCTCAGTGAGCGGCAGTTCACAGGTCCCCTTTTTCCGAAAGGGAGCGAAGTGACCAATTTAAGGTAGATTGTAAACTAAGTATATTTATAGGTAGGCTAAGCTTGAGCTAAATACAAACTATATGTCACCTGTATAAAAGCAATGTCAGCAGCCAATGGTTGGCTTTGGACGACCTTATCAATTATCCCGAAGTATGACGTGTCACACTTCATGTAACTAGGGGTACACTTGGGGCTACGTACCCCGTTCCATCCTCCCCCCACTTAGGTTCGGTTAACCGACCAATCAGAATGAAGAAGTGTACGTCACAAACTTTCATTCTCAAAGTCGAAAACATCGACTTGGCCGCGCGAGCGCGGTGGAGGCTTACTTCACAGCTAGAGCCTCGAGCAGCAGTCTGTGCGCTCCTCTTCGTGGTCTCCACATCGACCGTTACCATGCCCCGTGGCACTGAGAAGAGCAGTGCGAAGGCACGCTCCAAGGCTGCTGCCGGAAAGGCGCAAGTCAAGAGCACTAAGCCTCACGGCAAAGGCTCGGCACTCCAGGAGGCTACTAAGGTGGCCTCCGAGGCGGTTGGCTCTACAGGTGACGCGGCTGTGGGCAAGCAACGAGCAAGCGCCGCAGTCCGTCACCCTCGGCCTCCCCAGACAACCGTCCGAACCCTCGGTTCGCTGAACGTGAGTTCGACTGAGGCAGTGAGGACGAAGCCGAGTCCTGGAACACGCACGATGCTCCTGTGGGCTCTACGGGAGGGCACAGCCCAGTGCCCAGCAGGCACAAAGACGACAGCGTGCAGTCGCGCGCTAGTGATCACGGTGATCACAGTCCCAGGACGTCGGTGCGCTCTGAGAGCCCGGCCGTTAAGGCTAAGGGCACTCCCAAAGCTGGTGGCGACGAGGAAGAGAAATCTCGCAAACGTCTCTCGCTTGCCAAGGGTCTTGCGCGTGCTAAGGCCGCTAAAGATGAAGGCGCCAAGCTCTCTAAGAAGCGTACGGCTTCGAAGTCTCCACTCCGCGAGGAGAAGGAGACTGGGGGATCTCTTCGATTTCTCGGATGAAGAGGACGAGAAGGAGGAGGAAGAGGAAGAGGGTGTTATTCCTGAGCTTCGGGAGATCATTAATGACCTCGACCAGCAGCAGAAGGACTTCCAAGCTGCCCAGCGTGCGCGTGTGGGCTCGGTGGTGGCACCCGTCAGCCAGGGAGCTGCCATCAACTTAAGAGGGTATTGGCCTCCCGAGGATAGCTCTGGGGACTGACCTCTTCCTGGAGCTTCTTGTCGCTCCACGTGGCCTTGTTGGCGGCCAAACCTCTAGGGGCGTTTACGAACGTACCCTTGTCCAGAAGGATCAGTTGATTGTTGACAACTTGGGGGCGGATCGGTGTGTGCTTCTCGCGCCATACCGTATCCCTCTTAAGGACTTTACGACGTGTCGCAAAAAGCCCGAGAACCGGGGTGGTCTCTACCCTCTTTGAGGCTACCCCTGGGTTCTTCCCGACCTCGAGACTTGTCCCAGCTGGAGCTCTTGTGAGGACATGTTCTGGGCTTGGGTGGAGTCTTTCAAGTACTCACCCTCGGAGTTACGGGAACTCCATGAAGATCAACTGCTGTCCCGCATCCTGGACCAGCGTGATCTTCGTGTTCGGTTTGCCCACATGGTCTGCAAGCTCATGCTGCCAAGGGACATTCTGAAGCGCGCGGCTTCTAGCGCTCACGATGAGCGCGGGTACGGAGTGTCGTCAACGTCCGTACCCCGTTCGGGCAAGAAGCCCCGGACTATTTATGAAGCTGCCGCCGCTTCTGTTCCCAGATTGCGACAGCCTTCGGGCCGTCAATCAGGAGCCGCTCAATCGGCTCCCACGAGTTCTCGGAGTGGACATAACCCCTCCACTTCACGAGGAGCTGTCGCTTACCGCGACGCCGTTGCTCCTGGAGGATCCTCTCCACGTGGTAGTGGTCTTCTCCATTCCGGTCAAGCAGGGGCGAAGGTGCCCTCGTACATGTACTCGGCGCCTCCCGAACGCTGCTTTCGTCCGAGTGTTTCTCCGGCGGGTCCGACATAGGCCCCTGAGGTTGACCACCTTCGGCAATGCCTCCTCGTGCTTGAGATTGCACTTGGCCTTGGGACTGGCGGGGATGCGGCCGCCCAGGCTGGAAATCAGGGCGATCTCGCTCGTCTTGCGGGCCGTCTGGACCTGTTGGAGTGTGAGGTCGCGAGCCTGCATCTGCGGGTGGACTGGCGGGCCTCTTCGTCCGATCTGGACGAGGCCTTCCGCATGATCCGACGTATCGAGACTCTGCTGCCGGCGATCTCGCTCGTCTTGCGGGCCGCCTAGACCTGTTGGAGCGTGAGTCGCGAGCCTGCATCTGCGGGTGGACCGGCGGGCCTCTTTGTCCGATCTGGACGAGGCCTTCCGCATGATCCGACGTATCGAGACTTTGCTGCCAGGTTCCGAGCCGCCTTCGGCGCACTCCCAGTCGAACGCGTATGGTGCGTACCCGGCGTACTCAACGTACTCGGCGTATGGCTCCGGGGTCCGTTCGTACAGAGCCCCTCCTGCGTACGGTCTTGACCGCAGCTTTACCGTTCAGACCGAGGCTTGGGTGCCTGCTCCGACGCCTTCGGCGGCGTCTGTGGCCGGCCCTCGCTTCGAGGAGCTGGGCCAAGGTGAGTCTGCGAGTCAGCAACCCCCTGCGGATCAAAGTACCGCTTAAGACGTCCAACATAGAACGTCGGGTGCGTCGTCATTGACTTAGGCAGGTCGATGGTGTACGACGCACCATGTCTGGCCAGGACTGCAAATGGTCCGAAGAAGCGGTGTTTCAGCTTGTTGCTGCCGACAGAGCTGACAGTGTCTAGCGGTAGGCTTCTCATGACTAATAGCACTAAGTCCCCCACTTCAAGTACACTTTAGTGTTTTCTCTTTCATGTTTGTCTGAGTACTCCTTTTGTCTATCATGGGCCGCTGCCGACAACGCTCAGCTTGGTATCCACAAAGGATTCCACTTGTTTCCGCAGTGAAACTGGCCTCACAGTCGAGACCTGGGATGAAAGGGCTGTTCGAGCCTCTCCCCCACTTAGAATAGAGAAGTCAGTGCCTTCTTGAAGAGTGAGAGGCACTCTGGGGTGACGGAAGCCGTTCAAGTAGAACGGCGTGAACCCCGTGGACGCGTGCACCGCGTTGTTGAGCGCAAACTCAACAACTGGAAGCTGCATCGACCACGTACGTGGTGCTTCCGTGCACACACTGCGCAGAGTGTCATCGAGCACTCGATTGACGCGCTCTGTCTGGCCGTCTGTCTGTGGATGGTCCGCAGTGGACATCTGCAAACGAGTTCTTAGTAAAGAAAACAGCGTTTTCCAAAACGCAGCCGTGGTCCGCGGGTCTCGGTCCGAGACAATCATCTCTGGGAGACCGTGATAGCGGAACACGCCATCAACGAGCAACCTCGCGGTTTGTTCGCCTCTGACGGTAACGGGCACTGGAGCGAGATGTACCATCTTGCTCAGCCGACATACGAACACCAAAATTCCGGTGTTGCCGTGTCTGTCGGCGGGAAGCCCAAAAATGAAGTCAAGCCTCATCGACTTCCAACAGTCAGCCAGTACAGGCAGGCTCTGTAGTGGAGTCGAAGAGTGCCCTGCGGGTTTGACCCGCTGACATGTTTCACATGTCTTCACGTATCGGGGACCCACTTGTACATGTGGGTCCACCAGAAGGCCTGAGAGACCGACAGGAAGGTCTTCTCGCGGCCCAAGTGGCCGCTGGAGGGCGCATCGTAGCCTCCGAGAGGATATCGAGCTTCAGATCCTCGTCGTTGGGTACGACCATCCGTGGCGGTTCATTGGGCTCCACCCAGTAATAGATGAGGTCATCCTTCAACTCATACCGGTGGAGCCGGAGCTCTGTCGCGACGATAGCCAGTCGGACTTCGCGCTCGTTCCTGCCGTGAGGAGCTTGACGATAGGCGCGACAGCCTCACCGACCCGATACGCCATGCGTATCCGATCATATAGATCCGTTGTCACCCGTGTGATGTGGGCCAACTCGTAGTCTGGACGCCGAGAGAGGGCGTCCGCAAGCACGTTGAGCTTGCCCGGCTTGTACTCAACGCGGAAGTTGTACTCCGCAAAGAAGGACAGCCACATCGCCATCCGTTGGGAGGGGTGAGGTGAATTTGTCGCCGTCCTCAAGGATGCGTGGTCTGTGTAGATCACGAAGGGCCGTGAGCCCAGAAGGTGCACCCGAAACTTCACAAGGGCATACTTCATTGCCAGGAGCTCCTTGTCGTGGACAGGGTGGTTCCGCTTGGCGGCTTTGAACTGCCTGGACTGGAACGAGATGACTCGTTCATGTCCAGCCGTGTCGGCCTGCAGCAGTACACACCCGATGGCGAAATCGGAGACATCGCAGACGACGCTAAACGGCTTCGTCTCGTCCGGCAGGGCCAGGACAGAGGCCTCTTGGAGACTGGCCTTGATGCTGTCAAAGGCATCCTGGTGCTCTTGCTTCCAGCACTAGTCGACGTCCTTCTATAGGAGGCTTGGCGAAGCTCGCGTACCCTGCGCTGTACTTGTGAAGGTAGTTGGCGAAGCCCAACCCCTTTCGAAAATCCTTCTGGGATCGGAATGTTGACCATGCTGCTATGGCCTTGACCTTTATTGGGTCAGCCCGAACGCTCACGTTGCTTACGAAGCACCGAGAACTTTACTCGCTAATAACGCGAAGACGCACTTGTCGATCTTGGCGTGGAGCTTGTTCGCTTGCATCACGTCCAACACTCTACGGAGGTGCCCCAGATGCACCTCCATGGCCGTCTTGTCTCCCTCGGCACGTCTCTGGACGAAGATGTCGTCGAAGTACGTCTGTACGAAGGCACACAGTGGCCGGAACAATTGCGTCACCAGGTGGTTAAGCGTCGCCGGGGCATAAGACCAGCCCTGCGGCATGACGAGCCACTCCCAAAGCATGCCGCTTGGAGTGCTCACCGCGGTGAGCGGGATGTCGCTCTCTCGCATCAGGATCAGGTAGTATCCGTCTACCGAATCCAGCGCACTGTACAGCACACTTCCGGCATTTTTTTAACAACACATCCTTTCGTGGGATTGGTGTTTGGGCCGGCACCGTCGCGTTGTTCAGCTTGTTATAAGGATGAACTAGACGCCACTTTCCGTTCGGCTTCCGAACGCAGAAAGTTGGCGTCGAGTGCGGGGACTTCAATTCCCGCACCATGCCTGCCTTCGCTTTCGCAGCGAAGAAGGCATCAATGACCTCGCGCGGTAGAAGCCATTGCCTCGTGACATAGTACTTTGTGCCAGGCATGAGATCAATCTCATGCCGTACGCCTCTATCTGGTGGGAGTTTGGTCGGTGGGTGTTTGCTCACCACGTTCGCATACTCCGTCACCAAAGGATACACCGGATCCTTGGGGTTCTTTAGGATCTCAGAACCCAAGCGCGTCTGACGCTGCTTGTTCAGGACTTCCAGGACGCTCACGTCCAAGACAGAGGAGGAGTTCAGCTCCTCCCGAGTGGTCTCAGGTCTCATGAGTACCATCTCAGCAATCTCTCCAGCCTTGAGGTTGGTCAGGAAGGACTCAGCCGTCATTTACTCGAGGTTCAGTATCTCCGCAACCTCTGGCAACGGTTCCAAGTGGACACCAGATGCCTTGACGGGTAAACCTGTCTCGCCATCGAAGATATGACAACACTCTTCCACCGGCCTTGTCGGAGGAGCCCGGGCCCTGGACTCCGAGTCGCTTGAAGCGACGTCGATCGGAACGAAGTTCGGATCCGACTTGAGGCGGCGGCGGCGTCGTTGACGACGGCGACCGTGACGTCGAGCTCTGCTGCCCACGTCTAGGGATGTCGGCGCTACGACATCCGAGGCACTTGTGGCCTGTGTGGTACCGTGGAACCCACACAGGAAGCGTGTTCAACGCCTTTCTCTTCCGTTAAGGTCTGGGCGACCGCGTGTGGCACTGTGATACCCACACAGGAAGCGTGTCTGACGTCTTCCTCTTCTGTTAAGGTCTGGGCGACCGTGAGTGGAACTCTGTTACCCACTCTGAACACGCTGTTCTCAGTGTTCGTGACAGCTGCAGCTGTCTGCGGAACTAAGTTACCCGCCTGTGGACCTAAGTTACCCACTTGGCCAGCGCCTCTTCTGGGCGCTGCCACCATCAAAACATCCTCGGAGTCGTCATATACGTCGACGACTCCAAAGCATCTGCCGGATGCTTTGGTACCCTGGCAGCCCTTGCGGGCGCCCCGGGTCCTGACAGAGGTGGGAACATGACTCACCAATACTCTGTCGGACTGCGCAGGACGGCTGGCACCGATTGCCTTGCCTCGCCAGTCGATCCAGAGCTCGTGCTTCTCAAGCCAGGGCATGCCCAGGATCATATCATATGGATCCATATCGAGAACAGTGAACTGTTCGAGGCTGTCAAAGTCTTCTAACTTGACGGCCATATCCACTTGGACGTTGGGGACAGTGACGACCTTCCCGTCGGCCAGTCGCACTGACACCGTTCGTTGCCCTTGCTTTCTCTCAAAGCATCGGACAACTTGTTGCTATTACGAGCAACCGTCTGGCGGCGTGTGAAATTCTTCGACGCCTTAGAATCGATCAAGATTCTAAAGGGGTGATTGTATCCCCGTACACATCCGTGTACTACGAGCAACCCGCCGCTGCTCTTCGTCGATTCGAGAGTGCGAAGACTCTCAGGAGCTAAGTCCCCGTGGTACGCGCCGCCACCCGCGCACCCTTCACGAAGACTTAGTTCTTCCCCAGTAGGGCGCCCCGCCCCTACTGGTTTCCGGTGTTCCCCTGTCCCCTGGATCCTGGCTTCTGCCAGCGAACCTTGAGGACGGGCTTGGGGAAAGTCCTTCTGCGGAGTTTTAACGCGGGGTAGTCACGCTTGAAGTGGCCCATCTTCCCGCAGCCGAAGCAGCGGATGTCGTGCTGCTCGGTGGACCCGAGTTCCATGGGAACGGGCCGTTGGGGCTCGCTCGACCGGAAGTCGACAAAGAATTCCCAGGCCGGCGTACGCGCCTGGCGATGGCTGTATTCTACCTGAAGAGCCACTTAAATCGCCTCTTCAAGGGTGCTTGACTGCACCCGAAACAGCTGAGTGCGCGCTGGGCCCACTCGAAGGCCGTCCATCACAGTCATCTTGATGTGTTCGTTGAGTGGGTTTCCCACTAGGGACGCCGTGAGCTCCCGTATCTCTTGGACGTACTCGTGCAGCTCACGCCTCCCTTGTTTGCACGAGAGGAAGCGCGAGCGCTGGCGGTACTCGTAGTTCGCCGGGAGGAACGCGGCTCGGAGCTGTTCGCACAGCTGAGCCCAGGATATGAAACATCCATGGGATGATGCCTCCCGCGTGTACACCCAACTCTTAGCACGACCGCTAAGGTTGGAAGGTGCAAAAGCAACACGAAGTTGCTCGGTCGAGATCAGAGCCGCGTCCATCGCGAGCTCTACCTCTCGGACCCAGAAGTGAAGGCTCTCACCTTCCTTTCCTTCATACGGCTTAACCTTCAGCCGTATTGGTTTCGGGTGTAGTGAATTAGCTTCCGCCGCCGGAGCCTGCAAGTTCTCCCGCACATGCGCGATGAGCCCCTGCTCGTAAGCATCAAACGCATTGACGCGCTCGAGCTGTTCGGCCGGTGTTAACACCACCAGGCTCTGCCTCCATTCCAAAGATGCCTGCCATCTTCCGAACCGACTCAACCTGTGAGTCGTTCAGATGGGAGAAGTCGTTCCTATCCATGACAACGAACGTCAGAGAGGTTCAGGTAGTCTACCCGCGGTGGCGGGATTGACAACAAGTGCTACCAAGTGTGACGGGGCGACACAGCACCTTGCGCTAGAGGAAGTTGGCTACGGACCCCGTTACAATGCACGACGCATGTGCAAGCACAGTGTACAGGTCCATGGGCCCGTATACGAGGTACACTGTGTACGACACGTACCACAGTTACCATAAGTGCTCCGTGCACTTCATGTGTGTCATGCACAGCGCGTTCATTACGTGGAACTCCCGGCAGGCTGCTCGACAGCAGCCAGTGCTGATGCACGGTACGTGCGTGGACTCACAGCGTATACGCTCAGAGCGCATCGGGTCGTGGTATGGTGCATATCCTTTGCACCCATACCAGTGTCTGTCACAGACACCACGTACCTTGATGGTACTAGACCGTGGTGGGACATATCTCACCACCACGCCACTGCGGCGTTGGTATCTGGCATTGACACCGAGTACTCACGGGTACCAAGCCATGGTGAGGCAAGCAGCCATCACCACGGTGTCATGCTCGGCGCGGCACCAGTTACAACTGCGTGCGTTGCCTCGACCACCACCTGGTCAGTTGTGTGTGCACTCGTGCACCACACTTGGGTTATGCCATTATACCCGGCGCATTGTTTACATCACGTACGGCAACCGCTTTGTCGGCGGGTGAGACGTTCCGTTCACCCTACTCGACAGGTCGTTCATGACCAAGGGACCGGTGCCGTCATTGCACGAGGTCCGCGCTTCGCCTCGTGTGTGGTTGGATGCAACCCCAACACAGCTGATTCGCTCAGCGATTCCGAGGCATCTTGCGTCAGTGGCGTCCGTCGCCACTCTGTTTTGTTTGGCTAGATCTACCGCAGCTCCCAGTCTGCGGTCGGTATACATCGACGCCTAGTTCCAAGGAACTTGGTCTTACCTCAAGACCAGGGAGGAAAAGTATTTTCGAGCCTCTCCCTCACTTAAACTTGAGACCATTGAGTCTCTCGTGGCTTGTGATAGCCACTGGCAGCACGACGGCTACCTGCCTCATGGAAAGTCAGGAAGAAAAGTTATTTCCAAGCCTTTCCCCCACTTAACGTTGAGACTACGGAGTCTCTCGTGGCTGGCGATAGTCACTGGCAGGCACGACGGCTCTCCGCCTCGTGCACTGTGCCGGTATGGACGACGGCGTCGGCCGTGCCGACCGAAGACATTCAGCCTTCGCGTCAACAGTTTGAGTTTGCGCGACTTGACGTCGAGCGAGTTGCTCACGTCTGGCGAGGCCAAGACATCCTCGCGTCTCGAGCCAATGGCTCTGTGTGCGGAACTATGTTACCCGCCTTGGTTGTGTGGAACTCTGTTACTCTTATCGGAAGCGCATACAGCGACTTCCTTATCAGTTATGGTCTGAGTGACCTTGCGTGGAACTCTGTTACCCACGCTCGGAGCACCGACTGTCAGTCTCTTTAAGCAGCTTCGCTGCTTGCGGAGCTTGTCATCCGCAGTGCGGACCTATGTGACCCACCTGGTGAATACCCTTCGGCACCACCACTGTCGAAACCCATACGGCACGACGACCTTCGGTGTTGGAATCGGCTAGTGTGGCAGACCCGCACACACACACCGGACAGAGTTGGTGTCCACCGACCGAGTCAGAGGAGTCCGAGCCCTGGACACCGAGTCGCTTGAAGCGACGTCAGCCTGAACAAGGTTCAGACCCGACTTGAGGCGGCTGACGTGGCGTGGCACTTCGTTACCCACGTCGTGATGTCCCGTTGATGACTCGAGACCTCGTGTGGCACTGCTTTCCCCACACGGGAAGCATGGTCATTGCCTTCTACTTCAGTTATAGTCTGGGCGACTGCGTGTGGTACGGTGTTACCCACACAGGAAGCATGATCAGTGCCTTCCTCTTCAGTTATAGTCTGGGCGACTGCGTGTAGTACGGTGTTACCCACACAGGAAGCGCATCCAGCGTCTTCCTCTTCAGTTAAGGTTTGGGCGGCCGTTTGGTCCTAAGTTACCCAGCTTATAGGCATAACCACTGTCGAAGCCCGTACGGCGCGACGACCTTCGGCGTTGGGCGCTGCTGATGTAGCAGGTCCACACGCCGGGCAAAAGACCCATGCCCGTGGCATTGCCGCAGCGGAGCATGGTCTTGCTGTACGCAGAGCTGTTGGCGCGTTGCAGCTTTGTGACGCTTCTGCGTCCTGGTGGTCTGTATCAGACGCCCAAGTCATGACGGAGGTAGGAACATGACTCACCAATGCTCCGCCATAGACCTGGACTGGTAGGCCCTTCTCAGCCTTGCCACACCAAAGTCCGGGCTGTGCCTTATGTTCGGCACAGCCATGTTGTTCATGGCGAGAACTGCGAGCGACACCGCGGTGCGCGACTTCATCGAACCTAAACGTCCAGGTCCGTTGCGGACCATTGGTACTTCCTTCACCGTATCAAAGGCTAGTTCACCAAGACCCAGCCCACGAGCGCTACTCTGACATAGAGTGCAGTCGGGTGTCGCTATGCCAAGCGACGTTCCGGCGGCGTAGCAACGCCCCAGAACTCATCAAACGTTCAAGGGGTACCATACCCCCGTACACCGAGTGTACTACCAGCAGCCCATCACTGCCCTTCACCGGTTTGAGAGAACCACGTCACTCTCGGCTAAGCTCCGTGGTGCGCACAACCTGGAAACTCATTAGGAAGGCTTAGCGCTCTTCAGTAGGGCATACCGCCTCTACTGGTGACCGGGGAGTCTTCGTCCACCTGGCCATGGCCTGCGCCACCCACCCTGGGGTCCACGGGCTGTCTTCTTCCCGACGACTAGTGAGGGACACACACGCTGGTAGTGTCCATGTCCGTCGCATCCGTATCAGCGGACCAAGCTCTCGGCTGAGCTTAAGTCCATGGGCTCGGGCTCGCTGTACGCACCGGTGTCAACGGGCTGCGTGACAACAGGAGCAACAGCGTCATTGCTGCGATGCTCCGCCTCCCGAGGAACGCCATCCACATCGTGGCGATGTTCCTCTTCCCGAGGAGTATGTGGTGTAGGGATTTCCAGATTCGACCATACGCCGACCTACTTTAGGTCAAGAATCGGCTCGGTCTGATAACCCAGAGCTTAGGAGCCAAGGATCACGGTAAGTACTCGGCGATCTGTCCGGATATGCTATCCGGATAGCCGCTGAGCTCAACGGCCGCCTGAAGAGTCGGTAGAGATCCGAAACGACTACATTTCACTAGATATTTGTATGAGAAGCATAGGATTAAATAGGAGGAGCCGAAAAGGCTCCCAGAAGATAACAGAGCAGAATTTTCCTAGTCCAAGACACGTGTACACTTTTCCGGTAAGTCCCTGCATAGGGCTGGATTATGCCTGCCGTCAATACTCGAGAGGCATAGCTTGTAGGGTATTGACTGGTAGCGCCAAGAGATTAGGTCGGTCCGGGTAGGACAAAGTCTCGCTACGCGCGAAAGAAAGTCCCGCATACTCAGCGGGCCGGTACGTCGGATAGCCCGGGTGCCGTAACACTTCTAGCTGAGCAGCCTCTGCGCTCGGTGACCTGTAAAAGCGCTCGCGCGCCGTCGTCCATCCTTTGGTGGAGGGCACAGGGTTGTGAACGAGCTCAGCCGAACCAAACTCGGCGGAGCCTCGGAAGTGATCTGACTTGGTTAGTCGGAACCGAGTGGAAGCGAGCCACTCGTCTGTCCCGGAAGGGCCGGACCGCGAGGGAACCACCCTCTGCGCAGGCCATACAACCGCCGACCTAACTCGGCGATTCGTTGTGGTTTGTGTAAGGAATCCACATCTGACGATATTTGTGTGTTCTACTACACCACAACTGGTGCCGCGACCCGGGAACAGGAGTGTGTGCTTGTTTTTATAAGGTGCCAGCTAACCAAGTTAAGAGGAAGAGAAGAGAAAGAGAAGAGTGAAGATGGTCAAGGGATCAGCAACTCCGAGCGACGGAAGCCCAGCGACGGCTGGAGGATCGCCTCTCGTGGGGTCGGACCCGGCGGATCAACGACTCATCGCCATGACGATGGAGGTGGGACGAACCGTCCAGTTCGACGAGGATGGCCAAGACCAGGAGAGCGAGAACGGAGACGCAAGTGAAGGAGAGTATGAAGAGAAGGCCGAGACCGCTGAGCTCGGAGAAACGAAGACTACCGCCGAGCTACTTGGCGAGGTGGAAGAGTTGACGCTGCAGGTGGGACGCATGGGAGCCCCACGTCCTGTCGAGCGCAATTTATCCGCCGAGCTCGACGAAGGTGCGGACGATGAAGAAGATGAAGAAGACCATGGCGTTGCTCAAGGGGACCGTCCGCCCCTTATTCCAAAAGCGACGAGGAACGCCGATACGCCGAGCGCCAATAAAGTGTTGGCTCGACTCGGCGAGGAGATGAGAACGAGATCGGAATGGATGATGATGTTCGCGCCTGTGGCGATGGCGCAGGCGAAGTGGCCGATGTTGGGTCCCGAGTTAACTCAGCCGGTGCGTGCAGCCAACATCGATCAGTTGGTGGAAGAAACTGTGTTGCTGTTGAAGGCGATGGGCTATCGGTGCAACAGCCGACCAAACAGCCTCATTCTGTCCGACTGGAGTCTGACCCGTGGCGGAGCCGAGCTCTGGCAATGGAAGAAGAAGCTCAGAGTAGCGTTTGGATTGGAGAAGGCCCCTGGCGGAACGAAGAAGGTGTACAGCCGAGTAGCCGAGTTCAAACCACTCGGCGAGGACCCGAGCAAGATTCCTTTGCCGAAAACCCCGGAGACGAAGAGACGTGAAGTGTTCCGCGCTACGCAAGGGACTCCGTACTTTGAAGACTCTCACATGCTGACTCCATTAAAGCTAAACCCGACTCAGCGAGCGCCGAGTCGTGGGCAGCGAAATGTAGGTCGTTATCGTGAATTGTATGACGCTGCAGATGAGGCTGAGGCTTACGAGGAGGATGAAGAAGACGGCGACGCCTTCAACGTGAGAGGTAACCGTGAAGAAACCGTGAAGGACTACATTCGAAACTTGAGCTTTGACGCGGCTGAAGAAGACTCGACGCAGTACCTAGAAGTCCGAACCCACGCCTCGCTCGACAAAATCGCCGAGTTCGAAGGAAAGCGCTACCGCTCTGACGCGTCGCTCCAGTGGCTCAAGCGGTTCATCTACGAGATGAAGAGCACCAGGATGCCCCAAAGTGCATGGTGCGAGCCTTTCTCGCTATGTTTGGGACGCGCGGCGAAGAGTTGGTACAGGCAGCTGCCGAAGAAGACTCAGCGACGTTGGAAACTACTCAGCGAGGCGTTCCTGGATTATTACTGCTCACAGTTCGACCAATCCGCCCGCACCCGTTACTACTCGGCGAGACGTAAAGTCAACGAACCGATCTGCGACTTCCTGATCCGACTCAACGGGTACGCTCGGACAGCCAAGATCCAGTACGAGAAGGGTGGCGCCGACGCAGCTGACCATGTCGAACACTTCTTGCTGCATTGTGGTGATGACGATGTGATGGATTTAATGTACCCCTTGCAGTTGGAAGACATCAGTAAGGTGGAACAGATAATCAATCGTCGGGATCCTCCGCCGAGAAGCGTTAAGAAGCAAACGCGACCGACTCGTGACCGCACGAAGCCGAGATGACAAGCGGAAAGGATCAGAGCCGCCGAGATGAGAAGCGCAGTCGCAAGGAAGAAACCGCGACCGCCGAGTCACTGTCGTTGACGCTGACTCCGACGGAGAGGAACTCATCGATCAGAACCCGCCGAGTCCGTACAACTCCGAAGACGAATGGGATGATGAGTACCAGTCCGGAGGACACGACTCAGCGGAAGACGACGACTACATTGACGCCGGCGTTTCCAATGATAAGGGAAATACACCGGACCGCCGAGAGAACTCGGCGGGAGACCAGAAAGGCTCGAACCGAAGCTGGGGAAACTCAGCGAACCGACCTCCGCGACCGTACAACCAACGAGAACAGTCGAATCGTGGAGATGGATCACGCGACAACACCCAACGAGGACCTTGTGCAGCTTGTGGAAGAATGGGGCACTCGGCTCACTACTGTCGACGACGCTGCAAATTCTGCAGACAAGTCCATGAAGGCGGCCAGTGTGAGCTGTTCCGTCAATATGAGAAGCTGGCTGCGTTCGTGAAGAACTCTGTCGACAAGTCGCAAGTGCCAGAAGACCTGCAAAACCTTTACGCGCCGAGTGATTTAAACTCGGCGGCCCGCCAACACTGACTGGGTTGGAATATGCCGGGCTGCCACAGTCAGCTGAACCTGCAGTTGAGGCGAACTTCTTGTTTGCCTTCGTAGGCGAAGCAGGACGGCCCGAGGGAAGAAGCGGGGATGGCAATTGGATGTGTGAAATCGACGGAATTGAACGTGAGCTCGGTGAGTTAGATGATAACAACCGAGCGATTGCAAGTGTAACTCGGCAGTCAGACCAGGCTGTGCATCGTACCAGGATAATGAAGCTGCTTCCGGGAGAGCGGCTGGGATGGTGGTCAGCACAGACGTTTGATCGCCGAGTTAGAATGAGAGCCCTCGTATTGGGTGCAGTGAACGACCGAAGGACCAAGATATTATTGGATACCGGAGCAAATGTCTCGGCGATCAGTGAGTACTTCGCGAGGAAACTGCGTCTCAAGAGAGTGGCCAGCCGAGATAAGCGAATTGACATACAAGGAATAAGTAAAGACAGGATGGTGACAACGTCAAGAGCAGTGGTGAAAGTGACACTCGGCTGGGAAGTGGCATACGAGTTTGAAGTATGGATAATGCCTCATCATGCCGGAGTCGATTTGATTCTCGGCACCGACTTTATGATCCCAGCTGGAATACGTCTGGATCTGTACAACTCGGCGGTCAAGCTACCCGATGAGATGGTGATACCACTCATCCGGTCAAGTAATGCACCGACCAAGACCGAGTTCGGACCAAATGTACCATGCGGGCCACCAGACGGGTTGACGATCGAAAGTCGAATGACCGCTGAGTTCAAATTACCCAGGCGACAACCCAGTGAGTCGACGCATGACCTATGGGTGCGACGGACGAAGGGTTGGATTCCAACGGTTGTTTTTAATCGCCGAGGAAGACCAACCCATGTCCTGATTACGAACGTACGACAGACGTCAGTCTGGTGCCCACCTCACTTTTATGTGATAAAATGGCAACCACACGGAGTGCTGGCCAACGAGGTATATGTCCGCGTGAACTCGGCGAAGTACCGTGACTGGCAGATATTGGCCTTTGAGTCGGCGATGGATAAAGATTTGCTGCAGAAAGAACAACGACTGTACGACGACTGGCTGTCACACCAGCCGCCAGCTGTGGAAGGACTTGGATCTGGCGGAGGGGGGGCGCCTGGTGGCGGTTCCCCAGGATCGCCTCATGGTGGCGGATCCCCGGGATCGCCTCACGGTGGCGGATCCCCTGGATCTGTCTTGATCCCCGCCCCCCCTAACTCGTCACTGCCAGGGATGCTCCCCG
>NW_003303755.1:532011-533299 GCF_000142945.1 Phytophthora infestans T30-4
TTCATGTAGTCGTTTCGGATCTCTACCGACTCTTCAGGCGGCCGTTGAGCTCAGCGGCTATCCGGATAGCATATCCGGACAGATCGCCGAGTACTTACCGTGATCCTTGGCTCCTAAGCTCTGGGTTATCAGACCGAGCCGATTCTTGACCTAAAGTAGGTCGGCGTATGGTTCCACATCTGACGATATTTGTGTGTTCTACTACACCACAACTGGTGCCGCGACCCGGGAACAGGAGTGTGTGCTTGTTTTTATAAGGTGCCAGCTAACCAAGTTAAGAGGAAGAGAAGAGAAAGAGAAGAGTGAAGATGGTCAAGGGATCAGCAACTCCGAGCGACGGAAGCCCAGCGACGGCTGGAGGATCGCCTCTCGTGGGGTCGGACCCGGCGAGACGCGTCGCGGTAACGCAGACGTCATATCGACTTCAGGGGTGACAAGGGGTGACCCGGCTATAAACTCAGCGTTCAAGCTGGAAGATGTCCGAGCGGACCATACGTCGGTGCTACACGATGGCCAAGATGTCTTCTATCAGCTGTCCAAGTTTGAAGACGATGGCGCCATTTCTGACGTCAACACGAACTCAGCGGTCGAAGGAACAGGTGAAGTAAGGCCACGGAAGACGCGTCGGCGACTGAAGACTCAGCTATAACGGCAGGAGGCCTTGAAGAACGCTCGGAACAAGCCCTATGTGACGTTGAACCCGTTGCTGACAACCGAGCCAAGTACGGAATAATAGGACCAAGTTCTGCAGCCGTGGTGAACTCAGCGATGGGTACACCGGAAGCCTGCATTATCCAGTCGGCGGCGGCAGACTCGACGTCAGAAGATCTAAACACTGAGAGTGCCTCGGACATGGTTACAGCATGTCGTCAGGATGTCAGCTATACTGAAGGCGCGTTTACACGCACGGAAGTCAGCTCTGCCGTCACAACCAACTCAGCGGATGAGCACTCCAACGCGACGAAGGACCATGATAGTCGGGAGGTATTACTACTTGAAGGAGTAAAGCCGAACGACGACCCAGCTACGGCGGACTCAGCGTTGGAGACTATGGAGGCTGAAACCAGTTCGGAAGTGGTTAGACAGCACGACGATGATACCATCTACCTCGGAGACAAGTTTGAGCACGCAGGGGCCAGATCGGCCATCGCAGTGAACTCAGCGAATACGGGCCCTGACGCGGGCGACACCTATGATTTATCAGAGGTATCACTGTTGAGAGGTACTGGAACTGAGATCGGAGTAACGAGCTTGGCGACGATGGTGTTCGACCCCGGCGGAACTGGCT